>NC_064875.1:41620938-41675938 GCF_943734745.1 Anopheles darlingi | reverse complement strand
CAATTCGGTAGCGGCCAGTCTAGTCTTCGATGGTGGCTCCTTGGTTTGCGAGTCGCATTTCTACGTTCCGGACTTCTGTCAGTGACAACGTGTAATAAACGTTTTAAAGGGCCTCTTCGGAGGCTTCAGAATGGTTGGCTGATTGGGCTGCGTGGCTTTAGCAGAGTAGGCCGGGTAGTCACCATGTTTCGAACCAGAACGTGAAGCTTCGCAGCTCCGTTAAGCAGATCGAAGCATGCCAGGCACAGGCTCGTGCCACTTCTCCGCAAACGCATCAGCAGCAACAACAACACCAGTTCGTGTGTATCTGTGTGTGTATATGTGTGTGTGTCAGTAGCGTGTTGGTGTGCACCTGGTTTGGCCGTGTGCTTAGACGATATGACTTCGACGAGATGTGCGATCACACTTCAAACGGAATCTGAAGGTAATTGAACAAGTCAGCGCAATGGTGGCCGTGCGTGTGTGTGTGTGTGTGTGCAGGGTGGCCAGTCTAGGTGTCTGGGCATGGGCAACAGCCGGAGGAGCCGCTCTGCAGGCATGGTCAAGGTGGCCAAGCTATCCAACATGTCGGACCAATCCTTCACCTTCGATCGATCCCATATACACCAACACACACGATTTGATCGCCCAAAGGAAAACTCCTCTGGCAGGCTGATCTTGAGATGGCCGGAGAGGCGGGCGGGCGCGGGGTACCCGAAAAGCCGCTTCAAGGACACCGAAGGCTCATCGATGTGCCACGGTAATTGATTCAATTAGAGCCTAACGCGGGAAAGAGAGAGCGAGAGCGCGCTCGTACGGTGATGCCTCGTATGATCCTCGGTGTGGACGGTGCTCGCTGGCAAACGGCAAGTGTTTGTCCGCCGCGTGGCTGTGAAAAGCCATGGTCACGCGCAAACATGGCCGCTGGAGGTGGCCGGTTGGGTCCGAGACAAAGATCGCCATCCCGCGCCAATAGAACCAAGGCCAACCCTGGAGGCCTCGAGTCTCTCTCTCGCGCGCACTGGCCTGGCCAACTAATGGCCAATGGCATCGCAATTGCGCGCTCGGCATGTGGACTGTGGCCAGTGCACGCGGCCATACGGTGGAAAGTGAAAGACTCCATTGCGTGTCCTTCGTGCGGGATTGATGGATCGCGACTGATCGAAGGGACATCACGGTATAGAGGGGGGCATCTACTGAGCTGCTGCTGCTGCTGCCAGAAAGTAGAAGTGCAGTTAAGGAGATCGAGCCGCAACGATCAACACACACGCAGCAACGCCGAACACACCGAATATAATGGTGGATGACGCAAGGATTCCGCGTACCACTTCGTAGAATCTCTTCGTAGACGAGCAAATTCCAACGACAATTTACCGTTGAAAATGATGGCAAATGGACGGCTTGGTTCCGGATGAATTATATGCCCCATGCAAATGAGCCCGCGGTGGCACGTGTTCTGGACCTGGCCGCCAGCGGGACTCCGACGATCGATCATCACTCGATCGGTTAGCGTTTTGTTCTTTCAACACCTTCCCCTGACCGTTGTTCAGAGTCTTCCTCCGAGAGATTCAAGATGACATAATGCCTCTCCCCACCCCCCGGGGGGGTGACATATAGAACCCCAAACCGAAGGAAGCGAACGTCTTGGTCGTCCGCTTTCGACTTCGACCGAAACCTGATTGTCTCCGGGTAAACTGTGTAGCGCACGAACTGGAAACTAGTGCCCGAGGAACCGAGGAGGGGTTGTCCGTTGTAATTTCTCACTCTCGTACCGCACAACAACAACAACAACAGCGCGCAGCAGCACTGCCAGGTACTGTCAAGGTCTCTGTCAAACCGTGACCACCAATGATGAAGATGCTGATGCTGATGCTGACGATGATGATGGGGCTCTCGTACCGCGCTCACACATCGGCCACTCGATACCTACATCCTGTGTGGCAGTGGCTGTGTCCACCCAAAAGGCAGGCATGCTGGTGTGGCCACCGTTGGTTGGTCGTTTTCGTCGTCATCGCTATCGTCGTCGACGTCGACGCCGACTTCGATGTCTGTTTGCTTTCTACACGCACACGCCAAAGCAACTAGCACCGCTCTGAGGGTGTGTGCACCGTTGAAGATGGTGATTTGTTTGCTTGCCCCGCGACGCTGTTCCGTTCCGTACGTGTAGCTGTGGCACTTCCTACGATCAACGGATCTTCACCAACGATCGATCGAACGATCGTCCAAACCAGCGCGAATGACCGTGGCACCCCATGAACGGGGTGCTTTTCGCTTTTTCTTTGCCATACATTTCGCTGCATGTGTGCGTGTGTGCGTGTGTGTGTGTGTGTGCGCACGTACACGCCAGAAGGATGGATGTCATGGTTACGGTGGCTAATTGTTTCGATGGTCAACCGTCATCTCGATTGGCAAAATTGGCACTTTCGCACAAATTAGCCGCCGGCTGTCTGTACCCCTCAATAACCCGCGGCCAACGCCAAAAAGTCGACATCATCATCATCGTCATCAGCACCGTCAGCGAGAAACCAGGCATGCCAGGCATTGTGCCACTTTCTGGCACCAACTGTCGCCTGGTCGCCCTACTGCTCTGGGTGCTAATTTGTCGTTCCGTTCCGGCTAATCATGATCATGGCTGGAGGCCGGTGTGGCCCGGAGGAAATGGATGGTGGTATACGCCGATCGGAGGAACCTATCATCCAGTTTGGCTGCACGGAGGATCATGCTGGTGAAAAGTAGCTGCACTGTAATATCGTTCGATGTGTTATAAACAGATAATCAGCTTGTTAACATGTTTCTTTTACTCATTTATCATGATAACTAGTTTGTTTCACATTTGTTCAATTGTGTTAGTTGATTCTTTTCTTTTCCTTTTAATCCACCATCTCTTTTCGTATTCCTTTTTCTTCTATAATGTTTGTATTATTACTTTCATAGTTTAAAACTAATCTCTTCGTGTTAATTTTGATTTCAAACGTTAAAAGCCTTTCTCAAGTTGTTAACCGTATGTCAGCTAAGTACCATTTTCATTTGTCAAAAAGACGAAAAAGTAACACGTAACTATCTTAATTAAACAAACGGCTCGCCCGTTCTCCCTCATTCTCTGATTAATGTAAGGAAAACTCAATTCAAACAATGCAATGTCCGAAAATAAGATTTAAAAAATCAACAAAGCAAAAATTAACCACTTTTTGCAAATAGAACAAGGAGAGGATGATTGTAAATCAACAGAAAGAATAATAGCGAATGCAAGGCAGTAACTTGAAGCAATTAGCTTTCTCATTTTATGAAGAAAATTGTTAATATATTGAATTGAACAGTCACAATTCACTTTAAAAAATCACGAGGCGAAAGACTACCACAAGAGAATTGTGACAAACCTCTTATACCGAGACAGTTTGCTCTATGGATATGGGGACCTTATGATTCCAATATATCATAATAGGTGTATATGTAAAATATGCTGTCTACTAATGTCACAGCTACTAGGCGAACTACTTGGCCTAAGACCACCTTTCAACCCATACTACATACGCTTAGCCATTGGTTGAATTAAAAAAAAAAAAACAAATTATACACAAGAGCTCCTTTTACCGAACTAAACCTTGGCTGGGAGGGACTGCTTAAGTGCTCTGGAAAGCCTAATCAGATGACCTATAATACTCACCGAAACGCCCATCGTAGCGACTAACCGCGATAAACCACCGAGTTAGATGTAGCTAACCATTTGGGGCACTTAATGTCCAAACTCCGGACCGGGACAGTGCCAGTTGACCTTCAGTTCGCTCCTCGTGCTCTTAAGTGAACTCAATTGCATACGTTTAGTTCGCTTTTCGATAATAATATGCATGAGGATCAGGCATCAAATGAATGCACCTGAAGGATATGCATTTAACGTCCATCACCGATGACCGGTTAATGGCGGAGATGTAATTGGTATCGGCGATCATGCGCCGCTCCTCTCCTTATCACACGCTAATGATACAAAAAACCGTACAAATTATGATCATTCATCCATCTGCGCGCCTCACGAACCGTATCATCTCGCTCTCGCTCGCCGTCTCTTCGGTGCACGATCTATAATTTCATCTAAGAGCATGCATACCGCGGAGTACCTCCGGGTGTCAGTGCCCTCCCCACCTCGGTTGTCTTCGATAGAGCGATCACCGAGCGACCCGCAGACACTGCGCGGCCGATCTTCTATGCTTGGGCCTTCACACTCTCTCGCTCTCTTACCGGTCCGGAGCGAGAGCATGTAATCAATTTGTCTCGCGATATGCTGCGCTGATTGAATTTAATCAGCCGTTCCAATCGATCGATCGATGGCCGCGCAGAAACCGAGACCGCCCGATAGGCGGTTCCTCCGGGATCCTCGCAGACATCGCCACCAGACCATGCCAGACGACGACGCGCGACAACATACGCGAGAGTGACCTTCGCGGTTCCGCACCGCCGTTAGTGTCCGTTAGTGGTGTCGTTAACGGAACCGCGGAAAGTAGCTCAAGATCTCGGAAGAGATCTCTCTCTATCTCTCTCTCTCTCTCTTTCTCGGTACACCATCCGAGGGCCAGTGCCAAGTGTTGCCTCGATCGATCCTCCAAAGCACCGTGTAGTGGCCCTTCCAAACGGGCGAAGGGCAACGATGGTTTCCTAACCGTTCGCGGGCGCGCGCCATCGTTGAAAACGAAAACAAACACCCCAACGCCACGCCAAGCCACGCCACTCTCCGCACACACGCGTCCGACGCGAATCCGCGATCTAATCCCTTCCCCGTGCGAATGGTGTTCTCCCTTTCGTGGTGCTAACAGGCGGGTGGGGGTGCGGTGCAGAGGTGCAACTCCGCGGAATCCTTGCGGCAATGCAGGTTGCTGCAGTGGCAGTTGCCACAACCGACGACAGCATCGTAGTTGCTGTTGTTGCTGCTGTTGCAGGCGATGCAAGTGGATTGCTGCACGGCTGGCGGCGCGGAGGGGCCAACCTCACGTCTGTACCAACCGGGTAACCACCACCGCCCACCATCACCACCATCACCACCAACCAGTGCGCTCAATAGTAAAGCAGCATTGAAGCCCCGCCAAGGTGAGAACGAAGAGGCTTGATATGCTCGACTCTCTGTGTGTGTGCGTGTGCGTGTGCTCATATGTGCATATGTGCTGCTTGTGGCGTGAACGGTCCAACGGTATGTTCGATTTGATTGCATTCCTTCGAATCTTGATGGGACACACCAACGTTGGCCACTTTGGTTGGTTGGTTGGTTGATGTTGCCCCAACGCAGGCTATAAACCTATGGTGCACTTTATAAAGTGACGAATGTGCGTGCAAGAAGTGCAAGAACGAACAGACCCCTCTTACCACCACCTCTTACCCCCTTGGCAAACGCGGCAAACGCAATGGAAATCGCTGTAAATGGTTGTGGCGACGGCGGCGGCGACGGCAATGTGTCTTTGCCAAGGTTGCAGCAAAGTGTAACGCGGCCTACTCCGCGCCTGCACCAGAATGGTGCAAGAATGCCGGAAAATCCTCGAACGGAAAATCCGTACCCGAGTCGTGTTTGATCGTGGAAAAGATCGATCGACGTCACGACGCCACGACGACATTAGCGCATCGAAGACGTTAATTGAGCGTTCTGGAGTTTTGGAATTTCCTAACAAGCCGGAGACCAAAGACTGCTGCTCTCCTTCGCTCTCTAGCCTACGTCTCGATCACGTTACGAACCTCCTCCATCGATGATGATGATGATGATGAAGCAATGTTGCAACGATTATTCAATGCCGAAACCGCAATTACACTGGCCTCACCGTGGCTGGACCGAACAACCGATCGAGAGACCCGAGGTCACCACGAGGCGCGTATGTTTCGCGCCGGTAATTAAGTGCTTTCTTGTACTGTACCGGACCGCACCGAAGGATGATCGTGCGTATCGCTTGGTCGATGGAGATGCTCGAAATCTGCGCGAAACCTTTACCGGAAGCTGCGGAATGGCGGAATGGCCAGACAGCAGTCGCCAGATCAGATTAAGTTTTTCAAGTGACGACGTGCTTATCGTACTCATCCAAACACCGGCCTAAAACACACCCGGAGTAGCACACCCGGCGATGGGCCTGAAATGTTAAGTACATCAAATCGACTCGAGTCGAGAGTTGAGCGACTCTGAATAATCATTCTGTGAACTTTATGCACCGACCAGCGTACAGTGCGGTACTTCATCATCATTATTAGCGTTGAACGGAGCTTCAACTCTCTACCGCATAGCGAAGCTGAGATGATGATCAGCTACGGTGCTGCTCACGATCACGATCTTCAATCGCACAGCGCTACAGCTTTTCTCGACGATCACTACCATCGATCGAAATGGTGGTGCTGCTGGTGGTGGTGGCTTCTGAGCATACGCAGAACGCGCCTCATCAGCTTCCATTGCTGTGCTGTTGCTGGTTGCGCGTCTTGTGCGAAAGGGAAAACGAAACGGCGCGCGCACATGGCATCGAACCGAAGCCAATCAACAATTATGCAAATTTCAATTGTTTGCCTTTGTTGCCGGTGCGAGAGAGCGTTTTTTTTCCCTTATGCTGTCTAGCGCACTGTGTATGCAACATGTGGAGTCATCGTGTGAGGCATAAGACCCACCGACGACGACGACGACGACGACGACGTAGAACAGCTCGTCGTCTCCTCCTCCTTCTCGGGGCAAGATTGTTTGATTTTTTGATCGTCCATCGGCCTGTGATTGTGTGCACCTTCCACAATTTGTGATCATGCTTCTCACACCACCCCTGTGTCTGTAACATGTCTGTGTCTGATCTTCTTTCATCTCTTCACCATGCGGTGGCGTATTAATCATCACGATTCCGTGATTTCACGTGCCAGGTCACGAGGTGCTGGCGGCGGGCAGTAGACCGATGCTGCTGCCGCCGCCAACATTCCCTAATTGGAAGCGCCAGGCGTCGAGCAAGTGGTTAGGTAAGTCCCTGGCGCACCTCACACACACACACACACCGGCTGTGGTGCTTGCAACGAAGAACGAAAGTAAGAGTTATACTACTGCGACCCGTGGAGGTCAGCACGGAAAGACATCTTAATCAGGGGCCCCCCCTGGTTCGTCTTCACATTTAAATGGTAAATCGTGGCCAAGCGTGCAACAGGACCAAACGAATACACACACACTGAGCTGGAGACACAGATGGTAGAAACATAAAAGAGCAGCAGAAGATCGGCACCACGGATTCTGGCTGGCAAATGGCAATCGCATAACAATCTCACAATCGTTTACCATACACACACGCATATACATAATTTGTTGAGTGCCGCGAACCGCAAATCGCGAAAAACACGTGTACACGCGCCACGGTCCGGCTCCCTATCCGTTTGTCCGATCTCCGGTCTCCAACTCCATTATTCCTACCAAACGCTGGGGAAGTGGAGGAGAGAGAAGCATCGAGGCGTGAAAGTGATGCCACCGAGCCCAGCCCAGTGCAGGGGGTGTTAACAATGGACACAACAATGCGCGCGCGCGCAGCATAGCGTATGTGGAGCATCCTACTCCTCGCTGGAGTAATTTCGTCAACGGAAAGGGAAAAAGCACTCGGTTTCGGTGAGCATTTATGTTGTGTGCGATCGCGCGACGCTACAAATCGTTGCTGCTACTGTTGCTACTGTCGGGGTTTGATTCTGATGATTGCCGTCGCCACCACCTTTGCTTGCATGGCGTAGCATCAGAAGAAAAGGGAGGTGGCGGCGCATGTGGAACGCACTAAAGCGACGCCTGGTAGTGTCTAATAGTAATGAGAGCCTAATTATGATTGCACAACCTCCACACAACAGGCCACCAGCACCAGCACCACACACGGGGCTACGAGGCGTAAAAGTAAAAATGGAGAAATATGCTGCACACGAAGAGCAGAGAAGGCATCGATTTGCTCGACATGATGCGCGGCGAACCGGGCGGTCTTCGGATCGTGCTGACCAACATACGCTCAATGCAGGGTGGGGGGGAGGCCTTTCAAGTATCAAGTTTACAATAATTGCCCGCGTCCCATGCGCCCGGCCTCAGAAACTGGCGATTCCACCAGCTCGCTTTATGTAACAAAATGGTGCTCGGCAGACGCATGGCCTACTAACGCCGATTGGCGCTCTGGTTGGTCTGTTGCTGCATTTGTTAACGCAATTTAGATTCATTCTTAGTCGAGACCTAAGAGAGGCACTCGTCAACTGAAGGGTGACGGTTAAACGTTTGACCCTAATTCAACCTGCTGTACCTGCGGTCCTTCGTCGAATTTCGCACCCCCTTTGACAACTCAATATAGACTCCAAGACCCCGACCCGGGTACCAGGAAGTTACACTACCTAGCCTAGCAAGTGCGATGCGATGCTATCAAAAAGCATCCTAGCCGTAGCTGGCCCCCTTACCGTAAAAGCAGCATAAACAGTTGGCTAATTACACAGCAATCCGCATGGCCTATGCTATCATGTTTCCGTTCTCTCCGCGCAGCGACCATAAAACGGCAAAGGTCACCGTCGCTAGCGACCGCTTCCAGTTCCCACTCCACGACGTTAGACTAAAAGCAGCGGACGACCACTTGGTCGATCCTTCAGCACTGCAGTGGCAAACGCAGATACCTTGGTAGCGTTCTAAGCGCTTGGCGCATTAGAAACGACCACCTTCACGACCACATCGGGTGATAGGGAGGCGATGAAGGGAGCGCAGAGGAAGGGAGGCTACGCAATACGCACCGCTAAGCAATGGCGCTACGGCCGGACTGCTTCTTGGCTTGCATCAAGAAAACACAACATCGACACCAAAGGTTAAACCAAAACCCCAAGGTTTACGCAGCCGATGAACGGTGAAAAGTGCAGTCGCAGTGGCTGGCCACCGATCGCCTGATGTGGCCTTTTCGAGTGGCCAACCGACGGAATGGGGTCTGAGCGTTTGTGCGTTCGATCGTTCTTGTCCGAGGATTTCCATCGATGCAACCAGCTGGGATTCATGTTTTAGAATCGGTGGCCGGAAGTGCCGCTGAAACCCCGTGGCCCCCGGTTTGTTGCAAATGACTAGTGGCTACACCGGTTGGGTGGCTGGGTGGCGGGAAAATCGAATGTTAAGTAGCCCTTCTTGGCGTGTTGTTTATCAAGGTACGAGGTTAGGTGCGTGGTGGTGGTGGTCGTGGCCCTCGTAGTGGTGCTATTGCGCACCATTTTGGCTGCGAATTTGACTTCAGTTATCGAGTATGACGCATTTATTGCATTGAGAAGGCTATCGCAAAGATTGAGTCAGCACCACCGGAAAACCTATAGTCGATTGCTTGTATTTTGTGATCGGCCGGATATGAAGTTAGATTCAAAAATGAATTGTATCTATTAGTTTCCGTAACACTCCTAGAGTAAGGTGGACATTTCCACTGTTTCCAAAAACTAATAAAATTATGTTCGAAATCGTAAAAATTATAAGTTAACGCATATCTCTAACATTTATAATCCAAGACAAAAACAAAAACACGTATGGTGAGGTGGTTTCAAGACCTTTCAAACGAGTATAGTGTTGGTGGAATCGGTGAAGCCGTTATTTAGAAAAGCCTAATTCGAACTTTTACCCAACCTGAACTTTTGGCCCACCTAACTCTAATTGTAACAGTTCTTCTTATTTCTATTTATTCTACCTTTGCTAGTCGAAAAGTACCTGCAGCAGTGTTTTTTATTGGTTAATTATTGATACAAACCCAAACAGACGGGCATTAGAAGCATACTTCAGGTTCAGTAAATAAACGATTGGTAAAGCGTGTTTAGCGATTGGTATTAGCTAACATCATGCGCAGAAATAAGATGCAGTCAACATTGTAGCCGAACAGCGTCGTCTTAATCAGCGTCGTCAGCGGGTCTTAATGGTAATTAAGAAAAGCTCGTCTTTAAGAAAAAGTCTTTGTAATTCATTGATTAGTTTATCAAACAACATTATCGGGCTTAGTAGCTCCCTCTCTCTCTCTCTCTCTCTCTCTCTCTCTCTCTCTGGTGTATCTTCTCTGGCTTAATCCTCCGTTCAGATCGGCTTGAAAATTAATCAACAAGAACAGAAGTTAACAGAAATGTCTGATTCTCTCATTTTCTAATAGCCTGTTTATATTTTTTAATGGAGCTACAGATATTACGCGGTACCTAAGATAATAGAGCTATTGGGTAATATAATTGAGGGGCGTCGAATGAGACAGTCAACATTCCACTAACACCATAAAACGGGAAACGTCTGACATGTTTATCAATCGTACGATAGTTACAATAGTCATTAACGGAGGAGTAACTAACGATAGTTAAAATATAACTGGATACGAATTTACTAGGGATTATTTACACAAGAACCTAGTACTGGCCATAATTCCAGCGCCACGAGTTCTCAGTAATTAAACTTTGGCTAAACAAGTTTCTTAAGTGCAAAACCAAAACTACTGCATGATGCCTACACCACTTCTTTCCAGGGAAAGATCCCATCTAAAGAGATGGAACAATCTAGAGACACACATTAGTCCTACAAATGATTAAAGTCCATTACTTGCGTTGATCCTTTTTTTTTTTGGTGTGACCGCCCGAAGGACACTGCGTCCCATGAAACCGTCACTAACGTCTTCCTTAGTTGACCTGTGAAGGGGGTTGGAAGTGCCTATTTTCGATGCGTCGTACAATCTACGATGTACGTAGTTGAGAGGACACACAGAAAAAACCGCTCACTGGCCAACGGTTCAGACTCCTTCCCGGGGATCGTTTAGATGCCCGTTTGGTTCATAAACCGAAAATTTCAAAACACAACACACCAAAACGGAGTTTGCACACAACGCACCAACACCGCAAGGTCAACCCCGCAAGCGCTATTACGCAGTGACTGCGCGATCGCGCCACCATTCTGGAAGCTTTTAAGCTAATCTACCGCTCCGCCATAACTAACTATGCTTAATTTAATCAAGCCAGTACTGGCAGTATCTGTACTGGCTATGGCGACGGGAAAAGCCCAACCGAAAAGTGTGTTTTAATTTGCGTATCGGATCGATTTCCTTTTTCCACCTGGTGTGCGCGTGTGTGTGAGTGCCTTGTACATCAGAAGGTAGTTTAATTAATTAACCAGAAACAACAGACGATCACCGGTGGCTAACAGTACGGCTTGCCTTTTTTTTGTTGTGCATCCGAACCGTCTAGAGTGGAAGAACCTCCTTCAGGGAGGAACTCAGATCTTGATGATGTCGGAGGATCATCGACTGACCGGCAGAGTGGTGTAGTGGTCCCGTACCACCAAGAGAGATGAGATACTCTCCTCAGTCAACCAATAAAATGGTACTAGTGTGTTGGAGCGATCATGGCGCCAGCGCGTCCCCCGGTGGAGGTTGACGGCGTGTCCTTCGCTGGGGGCTAGACAAGCCCCGAGTATGACAATCCTCGCGATCCTCACGAAAAGAAGAAAGCAAAACCTTTCACCTTAACCCACTAAGAGGAAGCGAAGTGCATCCCGCGGTTGACCATCGGCCGACGACCACCCGTACGAAGCCCAAAGCCGAAAGCGTCGTCCCGGGAAGGGGGCGCCTCCGCTCGCGAGTGTTCCATTCTGTGAGGCAATTGTTATAAATGGTTATGGTGAGAAAACGAACTGACTGGGCGCGGTGATCGAAGGAAGAAAGCAGGAGGTGCGTGTGGGACATAAAACTGTAAAAGTTATCGCTGCAAATTATGATCCTACCATTGCAATTATCGTCCTTAGTGTCGCGGCACCAAGTTTGCCAACGCCAACAACGGCCAACGGCGTCTCTTGAGGTGAGGTCGAACACGTTCGTTCGGCGGCTGCGAACCGGTCTGCCGGTGCCGCGGCTGAGATGCATCTCTTGCTGCAGCGCTGCTGACCTTTAGTCTGGGCCAGAGTGCATGGTACTATTACAGCACCGGACCGGAGTTTTCACCTGACACAGGGGACAGGCCACACCGTGCCGCGCCACGTCGCGCCACCGCGATGCCACCAGAACAGTCCAGAAAGTACCAGAAAAGGAAAAACACAGAATTAAGCCATTTCGAAGCGGGCAACGCCTTGCTCTGGACGTAAAATCAATTTCTCCACCCCGGACGGCAGTGATGGTGCAGCGAGTACACAAGGACACCAAGGAACACCTTGATGGATCCACAACAACAACGAGCATCGAGCACCGGGTGACAAGCGTGCATCACACTTGACTTGACTTGAGCCCGCCTTGAGCTTTACGTCTTCATACAACTGATGCCCAGGCGGGGTTCACCTTTGGCGGCATCATCCTTCAACCTCTCCTGAAGGTGGCCCGCCCAAAGCCAAGAGTGGAGGGACCTGTGACAGGTCCCGCTATAATCCACTTTGCTGCCCCCACGAGAAGTGCTTGTTTACGCACCCATTTGTTACCAGTTATGTTGCTGGTGCTGGTGTTGTGGGTTGGCCGGGTATCCATCAGTCAAGGTCATCAGCGCGTGTCGCGAGCTCGCATCTTGGCTGTTCTCCCCGGTCGTGATCCTCATTTGATTATTGAAGCATGCAGCGAGGAGATGCTTACGCGACTCCATCCTGCAGTGACCCCATCCTATGCCCTCTCTCTCTCTTTCTCTCTGGCCACTGTCTGGGCGAGGGAGAAGGGATGGTGAGCTAATGCTTCACACCTCACACCGGGAGCTTTACCTGAAAAAGGTGCGAAAGCAGTCGAATCTGTGCGTGTGCACTCCGGTTGTCGTTTCGTTATGCAATGCGGTTGACATTGAATTGTGTGTGTGGCTCGGTCCGTCCGTCCGGCCGGCCGTATACCTGCTTTTCTCGTACACCGGGTTGTAGGAAGGAACCGGGCTCTGTGTAGCTTGTTCCTCTTCGACACAGCAACAGTATTCGCTCGTTAACCTTTTTTGTTCGAAAATGTATTTTCATGTCGCTTATCTATGATCACTCATCGGACCTTTGAACTTTCTTTATCTCCTTTATTTTGCCAGAACGCACCGACTGCAGCGGACTGCAGCAGCGGACTGCAGCAGCGGACACGGCGGCCTTGATCACGACGCATTTGCGCAAGCAACGAGCATTCAGCGACAACAACTAATTCGATCGCCGTCGACGTCAGCGACCGTAACCCGCCAGTAGTGCCGCGAGCGGAAACGGGGCGACCACACGCGGCCGCGATGAGATTTCCCAGAAACGTCTTCAGCGTCAGGCAAAATGTCAACAACGCGCTGTTTGTGCCGAACGACGGTGGCCGGACGCCGCTATCGATGCTCATTTCGCAGGGAGCGAAGATCAATACGAGTAAGTAGCTTGATGGTTGTCGAATGCTCAATAGTCGAATAGATTGAGAATTCTTTTTCATTAACTTGACACGTTTTGATACCGGCAAGATGAGTATTATGATGAAAATACGAGTTTTCAAAGTACAAACATACAATCGACAAAATGGCATTGCGAACGCACATTTATCGATCGATTAGTTATCGACTGCTCCGGAGCAGTCGATAGCGTCGATAGTTCATCTTCAACGCTGTTTTTGGTTGGAAGATGGTGGTTTTTAAGCATTTAAATGTAAATTAGGATGAAGGAAAACATTCTTAAAGACAGAGAATATGTCTTGTCCCCTTTTTAAAAAATATTTTTTGCATCAATAAAAAAATTTTTCCTATAATTTAGCAGTGAAAAGCTCTTATAAAAAGCAGACATTTTTAAAACCAATCAAAGCTGTAGGAATGTAATGTAATTTACATCGATTTTTTATTGCGCATATGCGGCTGTTCGTAGAACCTTCGCGATTAGCCAACCGGATGCTTCGATGCGGTGACACGGCGATTCCTGGCTTTCTTAATGCTCCAGTAATCGCGTCGGAACACCGTCGTAAGAATCACCAGTCAAATTCGGCGTCGTCAACAGTTCTAAACGCCCGCAATCTTCACGGAGCTAACTGCGGAACCCAAGAGACACCTGCACCACATCGTCCTAGCAAAACTTACATCGCGGTTTCTGTTATCTATCAAAGGACCCGTCGCTAGGGTAAACGTTCTGAAAATCCACCCTCTCGATCGAAATATCGAGAAGGAATATTAAAATACATCACCAAAAAACATGAAAATGAACATGAAAAAACTTGAAATACATGATTATACATGAATTAGGTTATAAAATTAATCAAAAAGACAGCAGATCAGCATCAGATCATCAGCATTTCCCCCAAAATTTTCTATAATAACTGTGAATTTAAACAACTTTTGACGTATTGCCTGCTTTCGAGCAGCTCCGCGTTATCGACTCGATATCGATTGTGTTCATCTGAAATTCGAGTCGATTAATTTGTCGATCGATAGCGTTATCGACTTTTTCGTAATAGGGGCCAATATAAGACTTTCTAAATTTAATTTCAAGAATATCAACAATTTCCTCCATTTTCATTACCGACTTCATTTCCCCCAAAAAATAAAGGCGCCCCCTTCACAAGAAACGACGAATTCAAAACCAAATTACAGAGCCTTACAACAGTCATCGAGCGGTGAGAAGTGGACATTTGTCAGGCATCCGCGGTTGTTTTTCTCTCGCAAGCGAAGCATGCGCAATAAGGGCATATGTAGGGGTGCCGGTACACCCCGAAAATCGTGCCTTAAACTAATGAGTAAGGAAAATTACGGGCCTTGGTGACGCTTGGCCTGTCTGCACTCCGGTGCGGGCATCTGACAATTTTTGAAGAGGACAAGATCGTCCCTAGAGCGTCCTGCCTACTTTGCAGGATGCTCGGGTGCTTGCGATCTACCTCGCCTTGGCTTAGCAGGGGGGACGATCGATCAGAAAACGTGCTAAATGCTTTCATCACTTTGGCGTGTGCACGCGAAGAGCAACAAGAACAACAACACGCCGCATATCGCGGATGAGTGCGTAAGAGCGAGATACGAGAGACGCGCACGAGAAGAGCACGAGAGAAAAAAAGGGTTGGTAAATTGCACAAAGTAACTCGATAAGAAACTTTATTTGTTTGATTTAGAGTCGGAATCTTTTTTATGATGAAACTGTTCTGTTTGCCAGCGCCAATCAACCTATGGTGTATGCATAATCTCGTTCCACTCCGCCCAAACATCTCAATTTATCTATTTTTTTTACACTAGAAGATGATGCATCTGTATCTTTATTTATTCCAGACAGCAGAATGTTACTTTTGCTCGTCGCAAAAGATTTGCATTATATTTTAAAATTCCACTCCAGAGCGACCGGTGATGGGGATTCTTGGCGATAAATGAATGTTAAATGTGTTTGGTTTTGTTGTTGAACATGGTGACGATGCTACATGATCTCTAAACTGAATCATTCTCACGGAGTAAGCTAATTATATAATCGGACTCTTAACCTTGCAATGGTCTGCTGAGTTTTTGAAAAGGAATTGATAAAACAAAAAAAACCCTTAGCAACAGGGAGTCACACTGATCGTGTTTACTTTGGCTAATCAAAGGTGGAAGCTAAATGATGGAATTGTTTGATCGATGGCGACATGATGATTCCTAGATCGCCGAACACAGACCGACAAATGATTTCAACCGACTGATGAACCGTTTGGACCGACCGGCCGTTTGATTGGTTCCAAAGGTGGAAGCGTCAGTGTTCCAGCGTAGTTTCCGTTGTTTGATCTCTGTACGGCGCGAATTCTACACATCACCTCGCTGGCCCACGTGAATTATGCCAACCGTAAAACATCATAAACCTGAACGCATGACGCCATACCCGCCGGGCAACGTACTTCTTCGTCAATCCGTCGACAAACATCCGACTTGACCGTACTTGCCTGTTTGTTTTGTCGGTTCTCGGTATTTGTTTTTCTTTTTTATTATCCAGGACTCAATTTTAACACTTTTGTGTGTTGTTTTGCACAATGTACAATGTAGCTGTGTTTAAATGAACTGAAAGAATCATTTTAGAATCCATAAAAGAATTTTATGAAATGGTAGACATCTTCCATGCTAAAAAATAATGGGGGGGGGACATTTTCAATCTGTAGGACATTCAACACCTTCTCATGCATTGTCCACAAAAATGTATTTAGAATATTTTGTTGAAGAAAAACCCATTTTACTTTAGTATTGCTTCTACATTTTTTCAAGAATATTTGGTTGTATTTTGAGGAAGATATATTAAAACCAATGTCCACAGCCTCTAATTTTTTTTTTCTAAGAAAACGTGCTTTTTTCAGCGCGATTCGTGCAAAATCAATGTCATCAATGTCAATTTAGCTCAGATGGATTCAATAATTTCACAAAATATTCTTGAAAGTGTCACTAATGACAAAAAATAGAAAAGGGATGGGAGAAAAGAAAAGAAAATACCTTAATGCGCTCGCCCTTAATGAAAGGATCCTTTAAGAGCCTTCGCTAGCCTGCAGCAAGTAAACCTGTTCATCAACTCATTGCTCAGCTAATTACCGGGTCCAGCGACCAAATGCAATCTTGCGCCAGTTAATCCCGCAACTAATTCCCGCAAAAATCATTGTCAAACCACATCAGCGCCAGCTTTCCCTCTATTCCCTGGAGCGTTATTGCCGTAAAAAGTGTTCCTCCTAATGATGATCGTACCCGACGGTTTAAGTGATCGGTCGTGATTTGCCACGCGCTAGTCGATCTCATCGTGCCCTACCGGCGGCCCTATGATCAAGACATCACAATGACCAACACAGGGCGGGGGGGGAACCGGACGAAGAAACAACAAATGGCCTCCCGAACAGCAGCAGCAGCAACAGCGGAGCACTCAGAGTAGAGCAGAAGGGCAGCAATCAGCGGCAATCAACAAAGACACCTCCATATGCCGCGAGTACTCCTAATGTCCAGCGATTGGTCCCCCGCCGCTGGGAGCCCCTCGCCGTGCGATCCCCATATGTCGTTAACCCTCGCGGCACAGATCCATCGCAAAAAAAAATCATCGCATTCGCCTCACAACACCTTGGGATCGATTACTTTGTCTGGCCAACGGCACTCTCTGTTTTGTTCTCGCCCTAATCAATTACATTGGAGCTGCTGTTGGCGGCGGTGGTGGTGGAACAAAAACCGGAGGCCTGCGATGCGCGGATTCCGCCTCTAGCGCAACGGCGGGGTGTCCACGTCCACGAAAAAGGAGATCAAGACCATCAAGAGGGGTTCGCAGACGCAGACACACCGTTCTGATGCTGCTGGTACGCCACCAACCAACCAACCAGTCGCTTACCGGTTCATGATCGATCTTGCGATGATGCCAATGATGATGACTTGGCGAGAACGCTAATCAAATCAGCATCAAATCAGCATACACATGTGTATGTGTGTACCTCACCTCAATCGCGCCTTCCTCCTTCGCGCCGATCGGCGCAAAAATTAAATTAACACTACTTCCATCTCTCTCTATCTCGCAGTCCGGATGGTTTTTAAGTGCCCCCTGGACTCCTTCTGGTGCCTGGTGCCTCTTTCCCGTACCGAAAAGTACTACCGAATACATTTTTGGGGCCATTTTCTCTTCTCGTTCTCTCTGGCCAGTCCACCATTGACGCGCCATATTGACTTACCCGACTTATACGCAACGGTGCACTAGCGTACTTGTACGGAAGATGCGATTGACCTTCAAGTACTCCTGGTGAGGTGGGCTGGGTGTCTGGCGATGGAGTGAGGACCTCCCGCCGCGAGCAGCGATCAGACTGTATCCGATCTCTGGCTGGTGCGCGTTTCTAATTTACCAAAGAAGATCCTGCAACCATCAGGGAGAGCGAGGGCAACAATGGAAGGTGGGGCCGGGTGGGCAAATGATCGCTAATGACGATCGCTCGCTTGGAAACACGCGCACACACAATCCTCGGAACGGTGGCTCTACGGTCGGTCGGTCGGTCGGTTCGAGTTTGATTCGATTGTTGAGGCCGATGCGGACTTTATGGGTAAATATTTGCAGATTTGCTTGGACTCCGGACAGCCGGACAAACGGACGCAAAACCAGTTACAAGCGCGTTGTCGAGAGCGAGAGAGAGAGAGAGCGCGCCGCGGGTACGGGTATTCCTCCGTTCGAGGGGGATTTACCACACAGCGGGGGGCGGTGAAGGGATGCTGAGCATCCGCATGTGACGCTAATCTTCACTAACACCGCGAGCACAACGAGTCATCACCAACACGGGAACACGGAAATGATTACTTGACGTATGCGCATATCAGAATCTGGCTGTCGTCATGTCCGCCTCTCCTCACTATCGTCATGCCCAGAAAGGACGACACATTTGCTTAGTGAGTTAGCGAAATTGACGATCGTAGGAGGCTGCTTGGATTTGTCACCGACTGCTATTCGCAAGGAAAATGTGGAGCGCTGACTCGACAACACAAACTTTCATTGATCGATCTCAACACTCCATACAATCACGAAGCCGATAAGTCCACTCAGCTGTGAGGCAATGTCTTTGATGGATTGGCGTGTGAAAACTGCATGGCATTACCCCTCCTTCCGCCGCAGGATTTACCGGAGGGTGGACAACCGGACAGTATCGAAAACAGACGTTAGACGCCACCGAACGCCGGGAAGTTCTTAAGCAACAATCTGCCTCTGCGCGTGTGTGTGCTGGACCTAAAAACCGGTCAGCTGGGTGGAGCAGCGGCCCCTCTAAGCTTCTAAGATTGCAGGAGCAGCACTACACGCCGATTCACCATTTGGCCTAGTGCCCTACGATCGAAGCCAATTGCTTACATAACGCCTCACGGGCCGCCGGACGATCAACACCCGATCGGTGTGGCTGTTGCATACACGCAGTGCGCACTGCTGGCTACACCGTTGGCATTACACCAGGCCAGACCTGCAGCAGCAGCAGCAGCAGCAACATTATCCGTTTGCCAATCCCCGATGCAGACCGGTGCAGGGGCGAGGGTGGCCTTAACTTGACACCGTTCAAGGAGAAAGATAGTTGGCCAGCGGCCAGGCCTGCCACAACCTGCTTTCGGACCGACATCGTCAGCGTGCGTCGTAAAAGGGATCGTCGCCATCGGGGTGCCATACGGGGTGACGACGCCGTCGGTTGAGGTTGGTCAGTCTGCGTCTGCCATGACCGCCTGCAGACCATCGGCCAGCGGCCAACGGGCTCGATGAATGAAGAAATGAGCCGTTGGCGTTCAATGTCCCTTCTCCAGTGAGCCAGTAGGTCAGCACACAACGCTGATTGCAAATAACAAACGCCTGGTACACTCGAAGCTCGAAACTCGCACGATCGTGTCACTGGAGCTCCCCACATTGTGACACCAAAACCAAGAGTCGTAATTATGCCCTTAGAATTAGGTATCTATTCCTTTAGGGCAATAGCGATCGTCGGAGGCGATTAGTATATACTTTTCAACCTTTATTTGGATCATATTGCACCGTCAATGTGATTGATATTAACGAAAACTTCTTCTAATCATCGATCATGCGATACGATATCGTCCTGTAGGAATTGAAGCCTTAGTTGAATTCGAGAGGAACAACTCGAGTTGTAACTTTGATTCCTCATCATTTGCGGTGAGTTCAGACTTCACCAGCCTGGAGGTCCAAAAGTCCAAAAGACCAACTGTCGGTACAACTCCTTGAAGATCAAATTGTCGCCTACCTGTTGACCTACTTTACTCACACTCTCCTTAAAGGCTGAGCGGAGGCCTCCCCTACGGTGTACACCTGCCCGATGCTCGATAGAAAAGGAAAAAGTCTCACTGATCACGGTGCTGTTGGCGGTCAGTGCTCTACAGGCCAATCACACGACGATCTGCGCTGCACGGACCGGTGCGTTTGTTCTTGTTTGCCTTTTAACCACTTCTGCCGTACTCCCAACACCCGCCGTTCGCGAACCAGTTGGCAGATCATAAATAGTAGGTTTCGGATTATATAACCAAAAATCCTGTTGCTGCTTCTGGTGAACCGGACTGGCTACCAGGCCCGTCCATTTTGCCAAATACCTGTTTGGGTACCCAGCAAGCTGTACGCAGCAGTTGCGAATCTTGGCACAGCAGCAGCACCATCACCACCAGACCAAATGGTGGACTCAAATACCAGACCAATCCCGAATCAGAAGAGTATAAACTTCAGATTGAATGCTGAATCCCTCGCTGTGCTCTTGAGGGATGGCAGTCGCAGTTAGTACGAGAGAGCGAAACCGAAACCGATTCGGCGAGTACCAAGTCTCGTTGGCCTCGCAGTCGATGCTGGGTGATGTAATTATTATTCAATTAAAACATTGCACATCTAACGGTCACCCCGTACCCCTTTGGCGAAAGGCAAAAGTGCAGCGAAGGTGTTGCAGTGTAATGTGCCAGTGCTTTCGCAATCGGCCTTTCGGGCCATCGCTCCATATAGCTGGTGCTAGAGCTGGTATCCACCAGCATCCGCATCGCGATGTTGCAACGGGATCGACTACAGAGGACAACGACGACGACGACGATGGAACCCGTTAGCAAACACGTGGCCCTTGCAAGGCCACAGCCCTTCCTGGCTGGTGACCACCACGCACGCTTTGGTCCATGTGACGGTATGTAGAGCGACCTGATTATAGGGTCTGCACCGTTCGCCAGGTCAGGTTCGCCACGAAGCAGGAACGCACCACGGGCTCGCTGAGCGTTGGCGTGAGGTCAACCTTCGATCGAAGCGCCGCGGACGGGACCTTTGCGTAAAGGGAAAACGCACCCGCCGGCCACACTAACGGCACTCCGTGACTCCGTGACGTTAAAAACCGGTCATCATGAAGGGGCGCTTGTCGTGGGTGATCATATCGAAGCACTAGTTGGGGCTGGATCGTTTGCTTTTCACCTTTCTGCGATGCGATAATTAGCCACCGCAGCCAATAGGCCCTACCCCTACAGGTCACTTCCGTAATCGGCTCGCTGCTCAGTGACTACTCGCTGCACAAGGAGATCTGGGTGAAGTCAAACCGATCATTAGCATGTACCGTGGAAGAACATGCCCTATACACCCGATCAAGGTTACGGAGGGCCCCCCCTCCTCTGATAAACGATTAGAATGGGAGGAATGCATAATTTTTCTGCTTCACATTGGATGGTATCGAAGACAAGAATGCCACCATTGTTCAGGATATTGCCAACGAACAGTCGGTAGCGATTTCAATCGATCATTATCCAACTATACAAATTCCAATACAAGTTTCCATACAAGTTCTACTTCTACTGACGGTGGCTGATGTAGTAGTAATTAATTGATTAAGGTGAAATTTGTCCGCTGAAAGAACAATAAATCGATATTTAACCGACAGATCTTCCGCATGTTAAACTAGTTGCTTGTTACAAGCATTCAAGTATAAATGGAGATTTGTATCAATCAAACATGCACTATTGAATGAACAATGTCATAGCAGATACAGAAACAAGAAGATATTTGAAAAAAGAACACTCCATTAAATGTTTTTTAAGGCCTTTGTATAATATGTTTCATATGTTTCATGTTCAACAGTGCAGAGTATAAAATTTAATTAAAAGCTGACAGGAAATGAGTAATTTCGATATATGTAATTATAAAAATTCAAGAACAAAACCAGACATATAAAAAGAGATAAAAGGGAAATCGAGTGTTTCAAGCATTCAATTTAATACATCAGGTATGACAAAAATGATAAAAAACTACCAGAATGTAATTAGTATAATTCTGCATACACCTTCTGCATTCTGTAAATCAACTAATGAAAGGTGCCAAATAATCATAACAACATGTTGTTTTTATTTGGTGGCGTAAAACTAAACAAGCTAAACTATAGTTATTTACAAGCCACCTTTAAAAAGCATTTACAAGACATACGTGTAAAACATTTGAGAATCAGTATCTGAAGAAAACTAGAAAAAAAACTCCACACAGTCTTTTAAATGGATATAACGGTTCAAGAAGTGTTTGTATGCCAAGCGGAAACATTAATCAACCGACAGCTGGAATGAAAAGATACGTATGCTACTAACGTAACGACAGTGATGTGATCAACCAAAACGGTAATTGCAACAAGTGACTGTAACTCCCTCTGCTCAACGATACGAGAATACCTTCCGCTTCTTTTACTAAAGCATAAGTGTTCTCCTTTACCGATCCCGCAAAAGGGCTTTAAGACTCATCTCATAAATTGCCTCGTTGCCCACTCGTTACGATCGCCCTCGCTACCCTTCTAAGCCGGAGAGCGTGGGAAATCCCGATCCGTACATGGTTTGTCCTTGCTCTAACCACTAGCCTGCAGCATACTCTCGATGTGCATATGCATTTGCACTTATCGATTGCAGCTGTTGTTGCCGTTGCTGCTGCTGCTGCACATCTACTGTGAGTGGTTTATGGGTTTTCGTCGCCGAATCGGCCCGGCTTCCTGGAGTTCCGCATCCCTTCGATCTTACCTTCGATCTCGTTGCGGTTTACCATGCTCGGTAATTAAATTGTCCCAATCAGGGTGAACACATGCCACGCCGGAGGTGGTGATGCGATGACTTGCTTTCTTGCACAATTGCAGACCCGTTCGTCGATGTCGGTCTCGAATGGAGACCTACTGAAGGTGATTCAAAACCGAGAAAACCGAAAAGGTGGAGCTGTGACCGCCCTCATCAATCATTTTGCAGGCAACCGAGAGGTGGGGTTGGACGAGAGATACAGAGACGTATTAACCGCACGTCTGCTGGGTGATCGCTGCTGGAGGTCGGTCAGTAGCTACTGTGGCCCATTGATTAATGCTCTTCGTAGTGCTGCCAATAGAATCAATGTGGGTCGGGCAAGACGGATTTGACAAACGTGCAGCAGTGGAACTGAAGTGTTAGGTTTGTTTCGTCGTTTTTGTACCCTAAAAAATGGAAATCAATTACGAAAAATAAACATTAGGGAGCAGACAAATTGCCTTGGACCATGGAGGAGCTTTCTAGGATCCATGTATATTAATCCACAGGAAATCCAAACGACCATTCATCACTGGAGTGCCAAGGACATTAAAAGATTTCTTTAATACAATTAAGTGACGGTAGTAGAAGTAGTAGTCCTTGTTAGTAGCATTTTGGCCAAATTATCCTTTAAATCTCTATTTTTATCTCTAATCCAACGCTCTCTTTTCATTGTCTTCCGTCCGTACCTAGATCTTCCGGTGATTATCTTCGGCATCGTGACTCTTATCACCGGTGTCGTGCTGTCCTCCGTTCCTTTGGTTAACATCTTCATCATGAAGGTAAGCATCGTCCACACCACTTCCATCGTCTTAAGAGATACCTCGATTCTTCGCCGCTAATCTTTCGACCGGGTCTTCCCTGTTTCAGAACCTAAGGCTGTGGAACGGCTCGATCAGCTACCACTACTGGCAGCGACCGGGCGTGACTAGGCTAACTAAGGTGTACATATTTAACGTTACTAATCCGGAAAAGTTTCTCGCCGGTGAAAAGCCAAAACTAGTTGAAGTAGGACCGTTTGTGTACAGGTAAGTCCGACGCTAATCCCAACTTCCTAGCGGCCCGACGGGGTGGGTCTATTTTTACATCCGCAAGTGGAGAGTTCCCGTAAGCATCCGATAGGAATGGCACTTTCCTGGAATCGCTCAAATCAAGAGCAAAATGCGAATCAATTCGTAGCCACAAATGACTTCTCGTTAGCAAATCACGTTTTATTTCCGCTCATGCCTGCCTGAGCAGCGAGGGGGGGATTTCCCCTGGCAACTGTGGCGCAACAGCGTCGGACGTAGGAGAACTTAAATTGCACAATCTCATCACAATTAGCACAATCCCGGTCGAGAATGGGCGGAGGGAAGTGAAGTTATAATGTCGATCAGCGTGCACTGCCGGACCTCGAAGGGAAAGTCCCACCCAGAGACTCCGGGTTCGGTTCCTCTCCGGGAGCTCATTTGGGTTGGGAACGCCACGTGCATCTCACCTGGCGCATGCTGCTGCTGCTGCTGCCGTGGAACGAGTGCGTACGTGCGTGCTAATGAGGGGATAGTTGTGTAAGATAGCTGCTAGATTATGTAAAAGTCAAGAACCTATCGAATCGATCGATGACGTCGCTTCCGAAATAGAAGTCAAGTGGTTGATCGGCATCTCCTTTGCTCGCGGCGTTCAGGGTCACGCGGTTGTACGCGACGCTTCCAAAGCGTCCAAGTCCAATGCTGAACAGTGGGTTCAGCGGTTCAATGTATCCATCAGCGGCTCCGGGCCACGTTCAAGTACGACGAGTTTGCTACGGCTACGGCTGATGACTGCGAGTGCGCGAAGTCACGCAGATGGGGCTTAGAGTTTATTAGACAAGTAATTGCGAGCAATCTGTGAACTGGGCCCTGGTGGATGGTGGAGCAGCAGGCTGTTGGTATTCATTGTGATTGCCTTTCAGCAAGACACGAGACTCACTCTCTAGACGCGAGAGCAAGTTGCTGGCCGCACCGACACAGAAGATCATGGCCATCCGGTCTCATCTATGACCGACGCGTTCGGTGGCCAGGAACGCAACGCAACACAACGCATCTCCTCTTATCCGGCTTCTTTCTTCTTCTTTACTCGTCCACTAACGCAGGGAGGATATGGAGAAAGTGAACATCAAGTTCCACGACAACAACACCGTCACCTACCAGCACAAGAAGATTCTACACTTTGTGCCCGAGCTGAGCGTCGACAAGAACGTGCGCATCACGACGCCCAACATTCCGCTGCTGGTGCGTATTGCGTTTTTAACTTCCGGTGCCGGGTCTCGGGACCGTACTAACGTTCACATTGTTTCTAGACCATCTCGACGCAAAGCAAGTACTTACACTTCCTGGCAGCCAAGACGATCTCCGTGGCGCTGACGCTGATGGGCAAGCAGGACCTGTTCGTGTCGCTGACGGCCGACGAGCTGGTGTTCGGCTACGATGATCGACTCGTCAGTCTGGCCCACAAGTTCTATCCCCGTAACAGGCGCCCACTGGAGAAAATGGGTCTACTGAATGGGGTGAGTACTGGTGTCCGTTGTTAGCATTAGTGCATGTACGTTTGTTTGTTCGATCTAGTATTCCGTTATCCATTAGCGCTCATCGTAGCCATTCGAAGCATTACCTACATCATTCACCTTCGGCATCCTTCGGCTTGTTGACTGCAGCTAGACCCCTCAGTCAAGTAGTAGACCATGGACCGGATAGAGGTGTTATAGAATTGCAGGAGAATTGCATGCTCTGAAGTTGCAGTTGCCTCTTCATAACCCCCTTTTTTTCGGACAGGACTAGTAGTGCTAACCGGTGCCAAAAACGACAGAACCATTCGCACATTCATACATTCACCTTCTTGTACGACCCCCCGCAGACCAATTGTGCCTGTGTACGAGACCCCGAGAGCCGACTTATTGCTTTTCTTTAATTAATTTGGATTCATTTCAGAGAGAGAGCGATGTGGTCTCTCAGGTACCTCTACTCACGATCATCACCATCATCACAACAAACCACCACTTGTTCATGATCATCACCATCATCACCATCATCATCGACCAGCGCATCGACATATCGCACTCATCGCTGATCGATTGCGCCTGCGATTGGACTTTTTCGTCATAATTTTCAGCCACCCCTCACCACGATCTCCCATTGCTACCATTCCTATCCTCACTTTCCTTCACTTTCCGTCATCATCATCATTCACTGCATCATCATCATCATCAACATCATCACCATCATCATCATTTCTGTTGAGGCGTGCGCCTGATCGCTTACGGCAGAACCTGCCTAGAACCTTGGACGTCCGACAATAAGCTAACCATGTTTACGATCTTTGATGTTCCTCCTCTCCTGCACGCCAGGCCCCCTTTTCTCGATTGGGGGGAGGGAAGTGCTCTTCCATCGCTCGTCGCATCGAGGGTTTCCGTCCAACGAGCGAGTGCCATGCCCAAGGCGATCCTCACTGGCGCCATGACGCGGATTTCCGCGTTTTCCCATTCACACCTTCCCCGATTGACTTTGTGCGTGCGCGCGCGTGTGTATGTGTTGATTGTTGGTGGCTAGCGGCCATTTGTTTAGCCATAGTGATGCCATTCTTGTACGCAGCTTCGAAGCACGCATCACGGGCGGTAGTAATGGATCAAACACTACCTCCCGGGCATTAATTAATGCTTCACATACCAGGCACACTACTCCTCTCCCCCCTTGCCAATCATGATGCTAATTTGCTTTGTTCTACAACAGCCGAAGGGGAGGTGTAGCAATAGCCCCCCCCGGAGGAAAGTCGGATTTGTTTGCTCGCCAATCGACAAGCGAGCTGGGCGTTTGATCGAGTTTTGAAATGAGACTACTCGAGGGGTGGGGGGTTGGTTTGCTGGACAAACGCCTGGCCTGATAATTGATACCTTTTAGTGTACGTGTGAAGCAGCTTGTAGCAGCATTACATAGCAGCTCAACCCGTGTCTACGCACGCGGTGAGAATTCTGGGTTCGCGCGGGATCTGTCGCATCGCGCAATTGCACCAAGCGTGAGGCGCGTTTGGTTCGTATACATTGTTTCTCACATCGACGGAGCGAACGAGCGATCGGGGGCCTTCCAAACCGACTGATGTGATGATGCGAAGCCGGCAATGCACCGTGGTCGTGGCCCTGACCAATGCTTTACACAGGAAGAACAAGTAGCAATTATTGATTACAACATGGACCCGGGGCAGTAGCACATCATTACATGCATCTCCTTCAAGTGGTGATGGGGGGGAGGAGCGTCCCACTTATTTTACGATCGCGATGGACCCCGCGGTTGGAGACGCCACGTCTTGAGCGATGGCTACAGCATTGAACTCTAACTTCAAAATCCGTTATCCGCCCGCTTCCTGTGAGTTGTTTGTTGACCTTGGCACTGGTGACAAGGATCGCCAAGGAACAGTATGGCATCGGATATCGGTTTGATGATGCTGATGCTGATGCTGGTACCGTTACTGTCCATTTGATCAATAAATCTCGAATAATCGTTAGGGCTTCATTTATGCCCAATGATGAACATGTTGGTGAGCATTAAACAGTCCAGTCCAAATGGATCTAGTCAAACAGAGGAATAACTAAAGGGTTAGGAAGTAATGAAAACATTAAAATGCATCTTACTAATGTGGGTGCTAGTCATTGAATGGAAATTACCCTTTGCTAGTCTAGTACGACTTTGTAAAGGTGATTAAATACTATGTTGCAATGCAACAGTTTTATATCTTACGTAGAATCGACCATTTTCGAATTAAAGAATTGAACGATCGTCAAGAATCGTTTAGTGATGATCGGTTGTAATTGATGTAATAGGTTTGAATAACTTAAAAAATTTTATCGAGAGCAGGTTTGTGCGAAATGCTTAAAACTTCCGATTTGTTTCAATATAATCCTCGGAATGTACAGAGATTACACTCCACCAGTGACTTTCGTGTATAGCCGCAAAACCATGCATGCTTCGATTAAATTTCAAAAGATTTTACCATAATAATGATTCCCGTAATCTGAGAATATTGAAATGGTGAACGATATTCAGCATCCATAATTTTGCAACGAGTTTAATACCAATCAGATCAGATAGTAAACACTATAGTGAACTTCAAAGAGACACATGCTGGTTGATAATTTAATGAACGCAACTAGCAGCACGCAAGCGCCACCAAAGTGCCTCACTGTTCCTGTTATGCCCGTGAGAGGTCTTATTAAATCGTTCCCAAGCAAAGCACGACTGCTTTCATCGCCTTCAGCGCCTCCGGTATTGTCTTACTTAGCAAAGTGCACCCTTTGAAGATTTACGTTTTTTTGCTACACGATACGCGTGTCGTAGAGTCGTCCTGTTACCTTAGATTCCCTAGAGAAGCATTAGAACCTTTTGACGATTGGAAGTTACTTTGTATGAGAAATCGCTGGCGTGAGATGTTCAATAGAGGAACTTTCTAGAAAGAACTTCATATCTCGGAGTGCGATTTCGAAACGATAATCAAACCATTTACACTCGGTTTGCTTTGTTTGATCGAATAATGGTAATGATCGGTGAGAGTCAGTTACTGTCGTGCCACTGAACTCTACACAAAAATGAAGGCCATTGGGATTTCCAATCGTATTGCATCACTCGGTTGCATCACTCGATCACGATAACGTAAGCGATAACGTAACTATTCTATTTAGAATAGATGTTGGCCGATAGTGGATAGAGTTACTTACGGGGCTATCACAAACGAGCCGCTTAGTGCCATGTTCTAACGGCCACAATCAACCATATCGTTGCCAATCAACGCAGCGATAGCGCGGGGATCCATGATACGATGATGTACGCTCGATCTCGCATATTACATCAATCGCGTTAGCGTGCGAAAAGCAAGCATTTCCTATGTTTACACAAAATTCCTCCACCAGCAGCGTGAGTGTGGATCATCGGGCGTGTGTGTGTTTGCTGGAGACAAACCCTGCGTGTGATCCATGATCGAGAAGGTTCTCTAGAAGATCGCTTATCGGTGATTGCGTGTTTATGGAGCTGTGAAAACCTTCTTCTTTTTTCTATTTAGCACCGCCGCAATCAGTAGAGCAACTGATGCCGGTAAAATGGCGTGCTGGTGTGCCCGGCATGAGGAAACGGAAACTTTTCCAAACTCTCACACCGGATAACGCTGGACAAGCGGTTGAGACAGAACCAAGCGGAGGACGCGTGCTTGAACCGTAATTTCTTCCAAGCAAATCACCCGTTTTTGCTTCCGTGTCGTCCCATAAATCATTGTTAACTATTGAGTTGCGAGCAGGGAGGAGCAGGGTAGAGAATCCAGTAAGGAATTTTCCATTCCATCCTCTCCGTACACTTCCTTGTTTGTTGGGCGGCAGACGAGCGATTAGCGTGGATAAAGATCGGAAATTGGTTCTAGGCTTCTAGGGCACAAATCATGTCTTCCCCAATCGTGATCATGCAACGCTATCATTCATCTGTACGATTAGGAACTACCTCTCAAGCCAGCACTAAGCACTCATTGCATTAATTGGATCGTACCTTCCCGTCAAAGGCGCCTCTTGATTATCATTCTTCTATCACCTTTCATCATCACCTTCACCGCAACCGCATCATCATCATCATCACCATCCCGAATTATCCTGATCGATGTTTTCTTATGAGTTTTAAACGTTTGTTTTTGTTCCATTTTGTGATTTACTTCTTTTCTTTTATCCCAATCCCGACTTGATCCGACTTACAAACCAACCAACAACCTCTCCGTCAACCACTACAAACACTCGTTTGCTACAACAAATCCAAAACAACGATCCCGTTTCTTTTTTGTTTCGTTTTTCTTTTTTTATTTCACGACCCCCGCTTCCTCACCCGCACCCACCAAAAACCCGACTACTATCCTTCTTTCTTTCTCTTCTTTCGCTGCTACTTACAAAATGGTTGCTTGCTTGCCTTGCGAAATTATAATTTGCCCCTTGCCTTTGCCAACCAAAAGCGAAACGGTACGCTGACGGAGTACGCGACAATGCACACCGGACACACGGGTATGGACAAGTTCGGGTACTTTGACAAGCTGAACGGGCTGGACCATCTGCCGCACTGGGACGGGGAACCGTGCCGCAATCTGGAAGCGTCCGAAGGTAGCTTCTTTCCACCTCGCGACATCACGCACGACGACGTGGTGTACATCTACGATAAGGATATGTGCCGTAAGCTACCTCTGGTCTACCGGAAACCTGTCGAGAAGGATGGTAAGTAGGAGGGTGTGTGTCCTCGAGTCACACCGAGCAATCGAGTAACAGATGGATCTACGCTCTCCACAGGAATCGGTGCTGATCTGTACACGATCGCCGAAGACGCGTATGGGCCACCAAACAAGAACAACAGTTGCTACGATCACGTCTACTATCAGAGTCGACGAGGACTCCAAAATATCAGCCCATGCCAGTATGGTACGTTACAGCAGCTACAACGGAGGTAATAACCACCAATTCCATTCTAACTCCCTCGATTTGTCCATAATCTCCACAGGGGCTCCAGTGTACATCTCGAATCCACACTTTTTCCAGTCCGACACTGAGTTACTGGACGCCGTCGAGGGCCTTGAGCCGAATCAGGAGCAGCACGAAACGTTCTTCAAAATTCAGCCTGTAAGTACTCGCTGCGATATGTGTCTTTCTCCTCATTTCTAATGTTTGTTCACCTCCCTGTTGATCGTCGTCACAGACATTGGGTGTCCCGCTCGAGGGTCAGGTGCGTGTACAGCTGAATCTTCTAGTCGAGCAGGCACCGCACATCATCGCTACCAAAGACTTCCGAGACTTCGTGTTTCCCATCATGTGGCTCGAGGAGGTAACTAGGAACGATCACCATCGTCTTCATCCGTGATCGCTGATAGCGATGACTAAAATACGATCTGCTTTCGTTTTCCCCCATCAGGGTGTCAGTGAACTAACGCCACCGATTCGAAGATGGATCTACCTGGCAACGGTGTTCGCACCGACCGCTCTGCCCATCCTTTCGTACGGTATGATCATAGCCGGTACGTTCGTGTTGATCTACGTGTTCGTGCGGACGTACAAGAACTTTTTCTTCTCCGATGAACCAACCGCCTCGGAATTGCTCGAACTGGGACGCCGTTCGTTACGCCGTGGTAGCCATCTGATCGGTAACGTACAGCAACGTACCATTGCCCTGCATTGCCGCGAGCGACACAGTCTGCTGCCATCTATCGACCCTACCAGTCAACCGGATGTCGTCTCATCGGGACTTCAGCCGGAGCAGCACCACAACAACAACCATCTCCTGCACAATCACAATCTGCTGCAGGGCTACCATCACCTGTACCTTCAACCCAAGGACCAAAGTCTACTGACCGAAGACAACACACCGGCCTAGGCCGGTCACGAGCTTCCGTTCTACTTCCGTTTCTTTCACTCTCTAGAATGCTGCCACTGATTTCGGTTCGGTTTTTGACAGAGACTGTTACTATTACGAGTACTTTCGCGTCCCGTATACCTCATCTGCTTCCACAAAGGTATACCGCCGTTGTGTTTGAGTTGGCAGCTGCGGTTTGCATCATTTCATCATTCTGCACACTCTAAGCTACTAAGTCTCTATACTAAGTAACGGCCATTCGTAGAGTGTTCTGACTCTCGCTATCCGACTCTCGGCATCCGTCCAATGGTAGAGCACTCGAAACCTTCGATAGCGATACGGATGTGGTAACGGAGATTGAGGAATGTCCATTTGGCAGAATGTTTGCATCCCAAGGGACGAATTGCTTTTGTGTGTAAGCGTAGCGATAAGAAGGAAAATAAAACACACAATTTGCTCAATTGATAGGCCACCCAGCATAAGCGCATCTAGTAATAGACTCATGCAGAGACACCCATTACATATGCATCGTCAGTCATTTCATTCGTTTTAAGTTCAAACGCTAGCTCCTATGCCTTATGAACTAGCTTGTAAATATGATTTAGCCAAAGTGAAAAAAAATGGTGGGAAAAAGCGAAAAATTAAGCTCGAAAGGAACATGGTTAACAAAACAAAAGAATTGTCTGGACGTTGTTGTTTGTGTAGGTCATAAGTAAGAAAAAGCTGGACCGGGGGTAGCCCAGAATAGCGAGAGCCCCACCCGTTCAGCATACAGAATGCAGCTGATGGCAAGAACACTAGAGTCGTAAGCTTCTGTTTAAGGTATAAAGCTATGAAGATCTATTTCTCATCGACTGAGCATATAGAAAAGGGCTGAGTGTAGATAGGAGGAGAGATATTCGTTTTATTATTCATTTTAAAATAAATTCTTTTCTTTTCGCTTTTTAAACCGTGTTGGTTTTGTGTTTCAGTATGCAGATTGTTTGGCTTCAACGATATCAACTCGTATGCGTCTCGCGAACGATTTTGTGACACCTTAAATGTGGCAGACACGCTGTGTTGTGCGTCTTTTGATATTCCCGGACAGTAGCTCCTTCCAAACTTATGTCAGCACCTAGAACCAGCCGAGACACCTGCTGATGTCGACAATTACCGAAAGCACCGAACGATAATTAATCAGTATCCCTCTTCCGTTCGCCAATACCAACCGAGATGGACCAAGGAAAAAAATCCCATCATCACCGATCGTCAATTAAGTAATTAGATTCTAACGAAGCAATCGCGCGAGACACAACACGCCAGCACGGTTCCTCTCACCTCGGAGGCACGTGGCATGCCAGACCGGAGGGATCTGAAGTGTAACCTTTTGGAGTTTGTTTTCCGTTTGTCTGGTGCACTAATTACCGCTAGCAACGTGCGGTCGAGTCACAGGTTCAAGAACACCGATTCACAGTCTCTCCGAAAGGGAGGTGGGACAGGATAGAACAGGAGCGTAATTAAGTCGTCGCCCGGCGACTAGCTGCTGCTAGAACACGTTGACTCGAGGTCCATGATTACTCGAGACCAGTTTTCCTATTCTGATCGCCTGTTTACGCCGGCTTTTCGTCACCTCTTAGGTCACTCGTAGGAGTGCAGCCTGTGGCCTGTCCGGTGGTGCTTACGTGCAGCGCCACATGGAACTGTCCCGTGACGCGCTCGGCCGGTGAACGCCCCTTCGTAAGGTACGCAACCACAAGGTTAAGGTTAGCGGGAAACTTATGAATGAACGGCTACGTCAGCACCGATTTACAATCAATCATCTGTTCTAAACGAGCAACTATTGGCCCAACTAGTGACCTGCTTCTGGAAGGTCATAGGAGTACACGAGGTGATCTTCTTTTCCAAACCATAACACACTTACACCTTGCTCTCTGCTTACAATGTAGGCAATCGACACCACTGCACGTATGTGGGTCACATGTTGTCAATAGGAGAAGCAAGACGATCAGATAGATCGAAGTGATCGAACGAATAAATTTGTTCGGACGCCCGTAGCGAATGAATATTCAATGGATTCATACATTATTTACATTTACGTATGGTCCGTCCCGTTGAGGAAGATTTGTGACTGTTTTGCACCCGTGGTTAGTCTAATTAATGAAACGTTCTAGCATGGCAATGAACGCTCATGATAATGATGGAGTAATCAAAGGAATATTTATACTATCGTTACTTCTACTAGTGGAAAAATTATGGTGTTCAAGAGACCACCCGTGCAAGGAGACACTGCTATTAATAACTGGATTTCTTTCCCCTCGAGCATTAAGGCATACAACACACACACAGATCGTGCGTTTCAGTAGAAAAGGAACGGTATCGTCCTTTCCTTTGTTGTTGGTTTTTGGTAGATGTAATTCAATTAAACATATTCTCATTTTCGCTAAAAACCGAAAAACAGTGGCTACCCTAAAGATAAAACATATTTACGCGCATTAACAAAACAGGAAAAAAGGGTCGGAGGACAGTGATAGTGACACAGGCAATAGGCCAGGGGGAACTGATTGAGTAAAGGGAAACCTTAAAACTACACTGTTTGCTCTTGCACATTGCGTCCGTTGTGTCCGTTTGGATTCGATTCGCTCGGTAGCTCGGTTCATTTGCTCATTGTTTGTCTCCTAAAATAAAGATTTCTTCCGTCAACCCGGGCGAGTGGAGGGGTTCACGAAACGATTCAATAAGTTAAAATCAGCGGAGCCGGACCGGAGCGTAGTAATGCATTTGGCTCGGCTATAACCGGTGTGTGTATGTGTGTGTGTGCCTTCTTTACAGCTGGAACTGATGCAAAGAGCTATGATAATCGGGTCGCATGCCATGCCCGTATCGACTCGCCGCTCTGCTCGATAGTGTATCGTTGCCGTTCATGTGGTGCGCCCTGCAAAATGTATGAATCACAAAAGTGTTACCCGTTGTGTACCACAGACACCGTGCTTCGGTACTTACATATGAGGTGGCGCCACTAGTAAAACCGGCTGCAGATTCAGCGATTTCCTTGAGCCCGCGATGCTGACCGCATCCGTCACGTACGCGTTATTGATCTCTCCTACAAGGGAAACGGGACGAGAAAGAGAGAAAGAAGGTATAAAAATGCAGCCCAGTGAGATGCGTTAGTCGAAGCGGCTTTATCGAAGACCCCATTCATACGCAGGCCAACCTTTATACGTACGGCTTTGATACTGCGGTTCCGGTTGCAGGCGCACATGTCGTGTCGCAAGGATGAACGATAGCGTCGCGAGGATAAATCCGTCAATGCAAGCTACATCAGGATGATGAGAAGTTATTTAAAATGCACTCCAAGCGGCCATTTCAAACTTACCAATTATTGCCAACGGATAGGCCCAGCGCATACTGCACAGACCAACCTCAAATCGGTTCGATTCGGGACCGCAAACCTTACGGAACTCGTCCGAGTTCCATCCGAACGGGAACGAGACGCAAGCAATTACCATGCATAGTGCTGTTAGATGAAATATAATGGAAGGAATATTAAACATTGTCTTCATTTCGTATGCTTTCAGCAATGAATCAGCCAGCTGCGCTTAACATTCGTTCAATCGACTCCTCATTGCACAATAATACAACTCATCCGTGTGCACGATCGTCATGTTCCGTGAGAAGAACGGCGCCGCTTGACATTTGCAAAGCATGAACACCACATACTAACCAGCACACAACGAAGCCATATTGAGTAAGCAAAACCCCGTAGAAGCACCCGGTACAAAGAGAACCCCCGACATGGGCCTCGAGCCCTAGTAGGGGAGAACCTCCTGCAGAGCAAACAATCGTATCAGCAGGCAGCAGGAAATGGCTCCAGAGATTCGCACCGATCGCGAAACAATACCATAAATTGCGGAACCATCAGATAAGCCACAGTCAGCCAGCGGTTGTTACACATTATGTGCGCACAACCTCACAATCCCACACATGGCCGATGGCCACTGGTATCGTTGTCAGCATCCATCGCAGTCAGTTCTTGTCTGCTTTGTGGAGCATGTAAGCTGTGGATTTGCATACATTACATGTATGGTTCCGCAGAGTCAACTAAGGCGCCCAGGTTAGTGTGGTTAATGGTTCCCAAAAACGTTATAAAAGTAGATTTCACTCGCCTCGGGAACGCGACGGGATGGTGAGATTCGTTCCGTAAAACACAAACCCGTCGGCGTCGAGGTAAGCATTAAAACGTTCCTCACTATCCTACCGGACAATCATAAACATAAAGGAGAGTGTTCAAGTGCCCTCATGTCTTATGTGAACGACGCGGTTTACCAACCATCCATCACGGCACCGTGCTTGACATTCACGCGATTGCTACCGGAAGTGAGTGGTGAAGTGGTGAAGCGCATCGTCCGTTTTAATGGCTTTTCGTCGCCAAATCTCCAAGTCACAAAGTGCACAATTAGCCTATCATCGTCAGCGTTGGCAACGTAGAGTAGAAAGTGGCGAAAACCCAGTCAGTATTGGCTTCGACAGTCCGGCATTTAATAAAATATTTTCGATGAGCAAATGAAGGAAAGTGTCTGACGCTAATTTAAAACAATCTAGTCACCGTCGTCCGCTGGCTCTCGTTTGGTTCATCTGCGAAACAGATCGTAACACAGGCAACATTGGGCCTACCCACGGTCTGCCTAGTTAGTAGGCTGGCGTGGAAAATGTCGCTCCGAGAAAGTGCCGCTCCAACAGGAGATCGCTGGTCGATCAACCGATCCACCAGTCAATCAAAAGCCCAGGAACAGAATGGAACACACGAGAGTGTTTGTGTGCATTAGGCGATCCATAGCCAGCACAATGTTGCTTTCGTGGTTGCTTTTCGGCTACAGTTTACATCATATGCCATTTTTCTTTCATTTCCCTCCACCTCCGAGGCCAGGATGCACGCAATACCGGTAATAATGTACCATAAATGGTGGCTCCAAAAACCTTGTTTGCCATTTCGGCAGCACAACAACAACACCTTCGCGCCAACACTGGGTCACTACGCGTGAAAGAAGTGATGACGAAGAAAGTGAAAACTGGCTTGCCGGCCAAGCTCTTATGCACCACCGGTATATGCCAGAGTCCTCTCACCCACCCCGCCAGGATTATGATCAATAAGATTCGATCGTAGGTGAGGGGTGGTGGATGGCAAATGGCAAATTGGTCGCGTAATTTTTACGGTACGCGCAACGCTACAAATGGATGATTTGTTTCGTCGTTCCACGCGGTACGCACGCGTTTTTGGGGCCAGTTGGTGGTTCAGTAACGTTTCAATTGCCCATTATTACCAACACCATAACTGGCCTGCGGTGCATTATAGTTTTATTACTCCAAAAGGCTTTATGTTTGCACACCCGATCGCTCGAGACAAACAGCGCATCATCAATTACGAAGATGATGAGCCTTCTTCATGTAGCGCAACCCCGCGGGCGGGCTGATCGACCCAAGGGGGGAAAAAACAAAATGGCAAACCTGCATCAACTCTTGCTCTGTTGATGGGTTTGAACCATAATTTTACTTTCAAATCAACTTTCACTCGCAGCCGGCCCTGCCGCCTCCGGTGTGCGCCTTGACATTGTCTAGGACGAAGACCAGCAGTAACCGGAGCAGGGAAACTGGTGTCAACAAACTTGACCATCCTGAAGGCTCCCACAACATCGGGTGGGACGACATCAGGGAGCAAAACTCGTTTACGACCGCTACCGGACCAGAACATACCGCATACCGAAACCAGTTCGCCAATAAAGGTCGTTTCTCCCCCCCTGAGGGGTGAGTGCGTACGGAAATCCAAATCTAGATCTGAACACTGGACGACAGCAGCAGCTCTCAGCGGGAAACGGGAAATCGAACCCATTTTCGCTACCAGTACCACTACCGCGGAAGGCTTTCGTTTTCCACGCGACCAACGAGTACTTTCGTGCACATAAAATCGTCGATCGATGCTGCGAAGCAGTGAGCGAAGCAGGCTAGAGCGTTGACAATGACCTACTTCCTGCCGAAGACCGAACGGCAGCAGCGGCGGCAGCGGTGGCCTTTCTCTCACCACAGCCTACGAGTCCAGGCCTTCTGCTTTCTGCCTTTCCCGGACGTTCCACAGCGCGGAATGGAATGGAGTCACTTCAACCGGCATATGCTACCAATCGTGTCTTGGTCGCTGAAGCTGTGCGGCTCTCGACTTGAGTTGCCCGGTTCGATCATTTCTCTTTCTTTTCCGGAATGGAGCTTTCTTTTGCTGTGACCATGATCCATGCCACGGGACCGGTGCGCCTCGATTCGTTAAACCGGTTCGCTGGTACAGTCTCGATCGGCTTCGACCGTCCCGCGCCATCCGTAAGCTAATGATTGGCCTTCAAAGTGGGACCTTATCGATCGAACGTACGGCCGGCTGGAGGGAAGTGCCCAAGTGGCAGCAAGAGCCCCCGGGAGAGGAATTGAACTTGAGGGTGGAAGGAAACCGCCTTTCGTCCGGTGGTGGTGGACTGTGGAGTACACGCTCGATCGTTTTTCCTTTCGCTTCCGATGAATGGGCTCAATTGCATTGGAATACGAGCGCACTCCAGCCCATCCTACCCAATGGCCCTTTCGTAGAGGCGGATCTGATGCGTAAGTGCACTGCAATAACCACCATTGCCTTTCTAATGACCTACCTCTCGCCCGCGATAGACCGACCGTATCTTGAAGCTATTAGCAGGAAAAATTAAGCCATCGACGGGTTATCGATCGAGTGCTCGAGCTCATACTCGGAAGACTCTTCTTATTCCAACCTCCTTCCTCCCCTCGGCGGGGGTTGTGCTAATTGCGCAAAAATACTCCTTCCGGTCGCTCGATTGTGCTCCAACATTCCGTGGCATTTCCATCGTGACCGTGGGCACCCGAAACCATCAAGCATTGCGGCACGACGCTAATGAACTTTTCGTTGCCGTTCCTCTTGTTCCCTTTTTACTATTCCGGTGTGCCCCCAGGGGGCTGCGCTGGGAAACCGGGAACCTTTCGTCAACATTTTTGGTGGATGCGCTTCTCACTTCGCAAGCCGTGCGGATTTTCCCACAAATTAGCGCTGGCCTGGGCTGGAGCGAACAATCCTGGCCAACAATGTTTGAAATGGCAGTGCCCTGCCAGCTGCCTATCACGCAACGCGATGTGCGCACAGGGGAGTGCGTGAGGGCACACCGTTACGCAGTAGAACCTCACGATCCTCACGATGACGTTCACGTCATCACGCACACGCACACTCACCGGAAAGCATCTGCATCCAGCCGCAAAGATGGAAAACGGTCGTCGACTTCATGAATACCATGAGCAGCAGGCAGCAGATCGCTAGGACGGATGTGGCCACGGCAAGCCCACAAAATACGGTCGCAACCTGCAAAAGAACGGAGAGGATTAGTATTTCTGTCACTGAATGAGGCCACCGTAAGCATAAGAAGCAGTTCCCAGGAGTCATCATGCTTCCCCCATACTACACTCACCTGAAACGCAATGGATTGCATCTCGAGTAGCTCCTCGAGCTTACCGCTGCAGCTATCGTTGAGCTCATCCTTCTGACAGATCTGCCACAGCCCGAGCCGACCACCGGCATCGGAATCGGAGTCACCAACCCATTCTGCAAAACAAATTTAAAAAAAAACGCGAGAGCAAAACGCACGCGATCAGTAGGCTTCGGGTAAAGAAACCCAAATTATGCTTCCACCCTTTCTTCACACCTAACGCCACCCCTCAAAGCTTGCGTCACATGCAATCCATTTACCTCGCACCATTAACCACCGCACCACGGTTTACGGGGAGCCTTCTCGCACTCGGTGTGTCAATGGAACCGCCAACTACCGGTTTGCGAGCAGCGCAGCACAGCGCAAGCAAAACCAATCGTTCACCAACGAGAAGACAGTTAAATAACAGCGTAGCCGGCAACAGTCGTTGCTTACCAGAACGAATTCGAAATCTTATGCTTCTGGTCTAGCGACATGGACGCGGTGTGCCCGTTGTTGTGCCACCACAACCAATGCCATAATGTTGAATCGGAGCGGCAAATCGTGGCACTGGCGTCACCTAGTACACAGGGGCAAATGCACTTCACGAGCACGTCCTGTGAGGTCGGTCCGCGGAAGGGTCACACAAGTTCGTGATCGTGGCGCAGAACGCAGATCGCAGTGCTCTCGAGGCAGTGCTCCGAGGGCCATTATGCTTAAACCAACAAATTGTTCACTCGAAAGGCGAAAGAAATGGCATGGCGGTGATTGCGTAAAGCTCACCGGCGCACCAATTCATGAGTCAGCGGTCCAGCAGAAGCCGGCAGAACATAGTCCTCGCCTGTCGGAGTAACTGGAACTGTGGTGGTGCGCTTGCATAAGTGTCTGATCGATTGGCTGCTGCAGAATCGCATTTTGGTAGTAAATTTGAATTTTGGCATTTCGCTTTGGAGCTCGAGCTGCCTCAAATTGCCGATATTGTAACTGTACCGCAACCGGCATCATTAATCAATAATCTATGATCATCGAAATAGTTTAGCCAATTGCGATCGAATCGGTCAACAGTTCGATCGCATCGAGGCAAACACAGTTTAGTGAGGCACGAGAGGAAAGGTTCTTGGCGAACGGAGGGGCGCCCATTTTGGTTTGAAGAAAATCATAAATTTGCTTCAAATTTTAGGTTGTGTGGAACTGGACCGGTGATTATGATTGATTACAGCATTGCGAGCATCTCTCCCGTTTCTCGTAGCAGCTTGAGTTGAATAACGATGCGCGGTGATCACACAAACCCATGCCCAACGATCGCACCCCTCGGCAGATGATACGATTCCATTCCGATTCCGATTAATAATGAATCTTTCAAACATGCAAATCATGTTCTCCGGCAGTATACTGCCGCTATAGCGATCTCCATGCATGGTAATGAAGGGGAAAAAAGGGTGGAAAAAGACGGCAAATTAACCAGCAATTCCATCTCATGACCACCGGCTGCCGGTTGTCGCGCAGCATGCGCGAGGTGTTTATTGCAGCAGGTGGACCCATCCCCCCAGGGGGGGTTAGCTTCAAATTAGCGCCGCAAGTGTAAGCGCTCCGGGCAGTGCAATCGATTCCGTTTCGTCTTAATCAGATGACGAATTACCGTTGGATGGTGAAAGAGAGAGAAAGAGAGAAAGAGGAGGCAATTGGGTGCAAATTCAATGGGGCGAGCGATGGTGGTTTTGCAAATGCCAGATGCGATCACAGCTGCGATCACCTTGCGATCCGCAATTACTCCCAAAAAACAGGGGTGGCAGGTTATGGGAGGCTCAGGATGGGGTGGAAATGCGGCAAACTTTTACTTTCCGGTCACGGGGTGGCACATTATTGCATCATCGCGATTGCTTTTCTTGTTTTTCTCTCTCTTTTTGCGAAAAGCCACCCAAGAAAGGCGAGAAAATTGTGGTGGGCCTTCACTCGATCCCGTGATCATTATGATTATTATTATGATTAATCTAGCGCATTATTTCCTTACTGAAAGTACAACGCGGTATACAACGGTAGAGAGAAAGAGAGCGAGGGGCAGCAAGCCTTTTCGTAGCATTTGTGCATTTCCCGCGACCAAACCACAAAGATCGCTACGATCTCGGTGTCGAGGCGTACCTTTTACTCCTGTCAAACCATTTAGCGGAAGTTTTAATGAGCTTGCGAAAACATCGACCAATTGTTGACACTGCTGTTGGTGCTGCTGCGCAATATGTTGCGCGACAAAGCTGGTGGCTTCGGAGCTCCGAATCCAATTGCCAGGATGCACGTGCCACGTACGGTAGCAAGTCGCATTTTAAAAACAAATGGCAGGTGAGAAGGTCATCCAGAGCTGCCACCTGCACTGCTAGTGACCACCACCGAAGCGATGTGAGCGAGCGATGTGCGCGGGGTGAGAACATGCTGGCCGTATGCTCTTCGTTGTGACCGGGCAACGGTTAATTGAATCTAAAGAAAAGCCGCCCGCCTATTGCAAGTGACCCCCAACAGACCAATTGCCCCATCATATCACTGCGCAGCATCTGCGTTAAAGTATCCATTGTCTTTGGAGCCGTTATTATTGGATTGTTGGGCCCTCCCGGCGCAAACGGAATCTCAAATGAGTCAAGAACGCGCCCGACCGACAACGGAACGGGAGTCGCGGAACATAAAACCCATCCAGCCGAATCCTACTACCCTTTTGAAACCCTTTGCCGGTGAGCTGCTGCGGAGGGTCATTGTGCTGCCGGTGGCAGAAGTGGCATTAAAAGATCATTTGCGAAGAGCGAAGTCGTTAGCAGTTCATCGGTAATGGATGATTTCTGCTCGCTGCTGCTTCTGCCTTGCGCTAACTGTTATTTAACCTTCTTGCCACGTGTGTTTGTGCGTTAATGAAACACACGAGCAGACTGCTTTCTCTTGATTTTAATTTGTAATCGACATTCGATTAATATGTTTTTCGTTCGATTCAAACTATAAAACATAAGCTTAAAAACGACTTTATGATTAACTTGATGATTTTTAGATTGAGTCATTATGCCAATTCGGCTTGCAATTTATACTTTGTATTTCATTCTGCTTCGAATTAACCTTGTACTTTTGCTTCGGATAGACGAAAAATTGGTACTTTTACAACAATATTAAAAAGTAGTTTTATGTTGGTAATCCAATAAGAAACAAAAAGACAATTCGATATTATCGGATTATTTCTGGTTTAAATTTGAAACTACTCTTACTGATCCAAAGAATTGTAACATGTTCTTGTAAAGATTTTGCAAATTAATTGTGTTCTGCTACGACTTCTTATACCAAGACCGTTTCAACTGAATAACCGTTGACGATAAACTGAGTTTTTAGCTTATTTTCTACACACCAATCGGCTGTTGAAGGCTATAAATAAAGATAAATTTGTTCCAGATTAAAACACCCAAAATAGCTAAAAACTGAGCATTGCTTTCAGCTTTTTCCAAGCGCAAAAACAGCTTTCTCAGCGTCTTGGTGACACATTTACCGTGATTCGTTCTCAAACAAAACGAGCTGAGCTCATGGTACGGCTGTATCACCAACGTTTTAAGGTCGCCATCGTTCCGAGGTGAAAATGTCGCACGTCGTACCGATACGACAGGAAGGTGATATTGTCGTGCCCTAGTAAAGGCATGGGGATGAACTCGTTTACCAAGCCAACAATAACATCGACGATTGCTACGAAGACGCGCACTTCGTATCGATATGTTCTGTTCCCAACAGTGCACACAACTCACCATATCGTTACTTACCCGGTGTGACGAAGGCAACAACACTGATGATCGCGTAGCAGATACTGAAGATGGCCCACAGGACAGCGATCGCCTTCGAGTTCCGGATGTAGTTGGTGGCGTACATGTGGCTCGAGTCAACGTACTCAATTTTCGTCCCCATTGTAAAGATGATTGTGATGGCTTCTGCTCCTGCTGCTGCTGCTGCTGCTGTCGCTGTTGTTGTTGCTGCTTTTTATGTCCGATCCCCACAACTCTCTTTCTTGCACCGGTACACGAAATGTTGTTGATTTTAATGCAAAAACGTAACTGACACGCACTTGTTAACTATGGATGGTTCACGTAAAGGGGGCAAAGAGGGTAAAAAGGGAATGAAGTTAACAAAACAACGATCAAAACCACCGAGGAACACAGCGCCGGTCTCGGGGGGTAAAGGGGCACAGTTGACACCACACGCAAAAACACTAACGGTTCACTCTCACTGGTGGGTTGCGAAGCATCATCTGCGCGGCACTGAAATGACACCGCACCGCAACCGGTGTTCGCAGCCGGTGGTTCCAATTTTCACTCCAAGCGGACTACTGCCGCCGAAACAGAAAAGCGTGGACAACGTCCACGACACTCTTTTACGCCACCAGCGACGGCAGTTCTTCTCAATTACGAGCCACACTCGGCGCTCGGTGGACTACAATGCGGAGTGATCTGCCACGAATGCCACAACGGTGACGACAACGACGACAACGACGACGAGGCCGTGTGGTGTTGATGTCTGTTGAAAGCAAATATGGTGTCAGTAAAGTGATCGTTGCGAAAAAGCGTTTGTCGCTTGGCACATCACGATCCCTTTTTCGAAAGCTCTCGTTTTGTGATCCACCCTAAAGTGATGCATGATACCCGCCGGTAGGTATCGTGTGTCGTTCGCCGTGGTCTCTGCGTTCAAATTCAACCCACCAAATGGACAAACATATGATACGGAAGCCAAAGTTTTCCTTTTATATTTCATCTACTTCGGAAACCAAAAACCACACCGAGCCACAAATCTCATCAAATCAACTCCGTTTTAAGTCGCAAACCGGAGATGATCATTTGTTGATATAATTCTCACTTCCGATCGGCCGGATCTTGAATCATCGTGCACGTGCGCTCCCATGTGGCCGCGTGGTATGTTTTAACTAACACCAAACGATTACCTCTTTGGCGCGAAATACCACTCCGCACCGTAGCGCGACTGTACGGCATTCGTAGCGCGGCGCGCCAATCATGTAATTTATGTAATCAAAATCAAATCAATAGCAAATTACCCTGAAGGGAGAAAGGGATGCCACGATGGGAGAGGAATCTTTCGCTTTCCACGTAAATTTCCGCTTGCAGCATGCGCAAAGGGCTAAAAAATAGTCTAAATGCCTCCCCACAATGGACGACGACGACGACGAGCGAGCCACGATCGGTGCAGATAAACAATAACCACGGAAACAAACGATCCCGGGTGAGATCAGCCACGGAATGGCGTTACATGATTATTGGAAACAATGTTTTCGCGGTTTACCATTCAACAAATCGCTTTTCACTTATCGGCACATCGGTTCGTGGTTTAGGGTCTTCTTTCTCTCTCTCTTTCTTCGGCTTGTTAACCTTACTTGCCCTACGAGTGCAACCGTGCACCTTTAAATGATTGCCAAGTAATACGAAAAAGTACCTTCCCCTAAAGACAAGCAACCAACAGGCTCGCGGTGTAATATAATTATTACAAACTGGTAATATCTCTCGATCGTAAATTCTCACCAGTTCCTAGCTTCACGCTCGTTGAAGTCTTTCGTCCGGATGGCTGCGCATCTTGCGTAACCTTTACAACATACCGAACCGCTACAACAGTGAAGTGAAACATTCATCATTAACACCACCACAAACAGCCATACGGTGATAGTTCATCACATCTTATGCTTCTAATGCGCCGTGGGTAAGATCATGAACGCCCTCAATGATCGTGTTCGCTAGAGCCTCTATAGAGGCTCTATATACGTCTCCGTCTGAGCGTGTAAACTAGGCACCTACTACCGATACGCAGTTCCCCGTTTTTTTTTCTTCTCGCATCTTGGAACCGCAGGTTCTCTTCTATTTGACCTCGTTTCCAGCGGACCCCAAAGGGTACACGACACGATGGCGGAGACTATCTTCCGTGCCACGTTACCGATCTCTCTCTGTTTCTCGCTCTTTCTCGCTCTGTGTCGAGGTGTACAGTCTGCTACTGCCGCTGTCAATTTGATTAATGGACTAACACTCGAATCTAGGAATCTCCCGAATTGCCCCGTCCCGAAAACCGCGATCGTACCTTTCCCAAACCGTGCTGGGAGCTTCTTTCGAAAGTGCCATTTGTTTACATTCTTCCAATACACTCAATTCGGATTTCGATCGATCGCAGCTGCTGCTGCTGGATTGGAGAGTATATGTGTGCAAAGAGAAGATCGCCACCAACACGATCTTCAACTCGATCTTCTCATTGCACCAGCACACTACATTCAGCAGTCAGGAGAAGAGAACGTCTCGCATGCCTCTGTCTGGTGGGAAGAGCAGCAAAAGTCAAAACGGCGTAACCAACGAACGATCGCTGCTCTGGAGTTGCTGTTGGTGCAGCAGAGACGGTTCATGTCAGGTGGTTCTTCTTTAGGTTCCTCCTTTCTACAGCTCAACCAGCCCCTGATCAGGTCAGGAACGAACGACACAAAGAGCCCGGTACACACAAGCACACAGGCTTATGCCGCGGGTGCCAAAAGGAGAAGAGAGACAACATCATGGCGTCGTCATGCGATCACATGCACTTACGGACTCCACGGCTGGAGAACCGGCCACACCATCATCTCCACCATCTCATGCTGATCATCGCAATGAAGAGCTTCATGAATCATGGTTCGGCGAATGGATTCCGCAGTACCGAGAGCTTTTGGAATTCCGACTCCGAGTTGAACTCCGTGAAGCGTATAAATACGTCAACTTGAATCGATTGAAATCTTATTTTTTTTAACAAACCTAGATAATATGCGGCTTGTAGACTGCACATTAGTGGCCAAGGCCGTTTGGTTTGAAGGTGTTCCACTCGATTTGTTGTCGGTATTCATCCCCACCGTATAAGGAATGCATTTTTATCCTTTCGCGAAAGCAACTCTTCACTTCTTGGGATTGTCGTGGGGCCGTTCTGAGTGACTTAACCAGTAACCCGTGAAGGACGAATTCTGTGTTTGCGGCGTAGTGCCGATATGACCGCGTCTACCACCTTCCATCCGGCAACAACGGGCTAACGGCAACGCGGGGTACGATTGTTGAAATTTCCATTTCCGTTGCAGGCCGTGGGGTTCCCACGGAATAAGCAAAAAGTCAAAACACCACACGCTTTTACGGCGCCATTCTTCCCTCTACGGCCTCGATTCTTGGGTGCCCCCTGCCGATGCTCTGACCTGCTTGCTTGCTTGCTTACTGGCTGGCTCGCCGTGGTTCCGTGTTTTTTAAAGGTTTTCCTCGCGTTTGCAAATCATGCATACCGCAGAGAACGGGTGCGCGCGCTACTTTGGGGTACTTTTCCTAATTTACTGCATCTCGATGGTGCGTACCGTTACCGCGGCAACGGGGAGGAATTCTTTTCATACGAATTTAACACACTTTTCCAGTCGGTCAGTCAGTCCGGTGGATCGATTTCACTCGTCTTCCCGTACAGACTGGGTCGATCATGAACCGTTGGGCTGGAGGAAGGCACCGTCTCTCATATGATCTCTACGTGATTCGCTAATGCTTCTTTGGATCCAGGGATCGTGGGGATCGCATTAGCATCAGCAGTAGTAAGAGTTGTTAAAATTCAACACAAGAAACGGCAAGATCGCAAAGAACGAAAACAACGATCATCAGCCACCACTCCTGTCCACTAACACTACTTGCGGCGAACACTAACACGCGCACAAAATTTCTTAAGAATACACGTCTTCAGAGGATCGAAAGCGCAAGAGAACGGGTGATCACCGACCGTCCGAGGCAGGTAAAGATGACGGGCCCCTTCTCTTGAAGTGGAACGTACAATCACGACGAAACCTGCGATTTCTGCAAACGTTGCAACCAACCTTCGCTTAACTGAACGCAACACGACGGTGGCCCGATCGACACGGCTTCTCGTACGAAACTGAAACCTCCGGCTTAGCCGCCATAGCCACCTCTTCCAGCGATCACGGTACCATGATCGCGGTGAACCTTTATGCTGTGCAGCCACATAAGGCGAGGATCATAAAAAAATACCTTTCGCTCTCTCTCTTCTGTTTGGTTCTCTCACTGGTGCGACTGAAGATCGCAGACACCAACACGAGCAAGCTGATCTGCGGCATAAGCGAAGCAAAAATTTTCAAACATTTTAGCAACCGTACAGAATCTGTTGGACGAATTGAGGTGCAGTTTTAAAATGGTGTTTATTCACCGCGGAAATAACAATACAGACAACATCGTAAAGCTTTCATAAAAGATCCTCCTACTGCGCCCTGAGCTTCATTGGCTGTGACTTGAATAAATGGGATGCAAATCGGCTGGTTCTAACTCAAATAGCGAGCGAGGTTTGGATGCTAAATTACATTTTTGGTCTTTTTTCTGCTTCAGCTGCTTCCGTTAAGAGAGTGTTTTCCAGCGGGAGATGGAGACGAAGAAGGAAGAACTGTGAAACAGGGATCCAGTCCCGGACCAGACTGTTACTCGATATCGTCGTAATGTATAAAGGAATGTACGGTCGCTCCGCTGGCTTCCAACTTCTTTCTTCCTCCGAGCTGCGTCAGCTCTAGAATGACGAGATTGCATTCGACGATGCCTCCGATCTGCTGTACCAGCAAGTTCGCAGCCGTCATCGTACCACCGGTGGCCAACAGATCGTCGATGATCAACACCTTTTGACCGGGAGTTATGCTGCCTTGCTGTATCTCGAACACATCCTACAACAATGAATAAAAGAGCATTATTGTCTGGTTGCCTTCGCACGGGATGAGTCCACGCGGTACGTACCGTTCCGTACTCCAGCACGTATTCCTGGCGTGCGCACGTTCCCGGTAGTTTACCCTTCTTGCGTATCGGAACCGATGCAATTCCTAGTTCGGCCGCTATCAGTAAACTGAATAGAAACCCGCGTGCTTCCAGTCCGACGATCACCTGCACATCCGGACAGTTCTCGCGAACGTACGCCAGCAGCACGCTCTTGATGGCCTTACACACCTCCCCATTCCGGAGTGCCGTGAAGATGTCCCTAGAAAAATGCGTTGGATGATAAGTCCGGTGAGCCACGAGAAACCGCCCTGGGCGGATACATACTTGAAGAGGATGCCCTTTTTGGGGAAGTCCGGGTACTCTCCGATGTGTTTCTTTATCAGCTCCACATTTGCACTTTGGTCGCTTGACATTCTTGATCTTTACCGGCGTGTGCGAGGGACAATGGAATGATTACTGTTCTCTGTATCGCGCGATCAAAATAGCTCACCAGCAAGCAACAACATCCCAACAATCGCCCAAAAGTGTACGAGCTGATAAGTGAGGGGCGCGTTCAGCGCATCACTTTGTGGGACGAGGTGATGTTAGATAGGTTTCAGGGGTTTATTTCCAATCTTTACTTCAAGAAATGCTCCGCCGGTTCAACCATTTTTCCGGTTTTCCAAAATTATTTTGCACTTACTCAAATAAATTCGCTATTTAGGGGTTATTTAGGGTTATTTAGGGGTTTATTTAGGGGTTTTTGTGAACAATTCCGCGCGCGTTTAGCAAGACGGGTTCGCCGCTCGAAACTCGCCGAGCGCGGAAATTTTTTCTTCTTTTTCTTCTTGCGGCGGCGCGTTTTTTTTTCTTCTTCTTCGAAGGGAATTTCGCAAGAAAAGGATTGCTTGACTGAGCGATTCAAGCCACTTAACTCAACTTTTCAACTAGGCTCTATATAAACCGAAAACGAGCTCTACAACAGTCGCAACGCTTGGTTTGAAACGGACGTTACTCGATTGCTATTTCTACTTAAAACCAGAAAATCAGCTTCGAATTGCCCATGAATGATGGCAAACGAAAGCGGATCTGTTCTCTGCTGTAAGTAATAAATTAATTACAATAATAGAGTGACAGCTTAACCAAAGGAAACCTCCTTCCCCTTCAGTTGTGTAGTATCATAATAATATTAAAACAAGAACACAAGTTAAAATAGTCGTTTTATTGTTGCTATTTGTATTATTGCAAAATGCATTTCCTAATTTTAATTAATCCTATCCTCTCTGAAATGGAATGTATTTACAATTGCTTCGCGTGCTGCTTGAATTAGGACTTAATCGTGCTTCGTAAAATGGCAATCGCTGCTGAAGATTACCCCGGCTATCTATCGAACATGTGCATCCAAAAATACCATGGACACTCAATAAAAAGATAAGAAGTCATCTTTTTACAACCCGGGAACGGCTTATAAGAAGGTCTCCCAAACGGGCAGACCCGTTTTTCTAAATTACACTTCATACAGATAGTTAGTGCCAGGAATTAAACAGTTTTTCCTTCCTTACAACACAAAAGGTACGAAGAAAATGGCTAGAACGCTCCTGTTAGCGACACTTGTTATGGCTGTACTGGTAGCGGCGAGTGCCGTCCCGTTGCTGTCCGACACCAACAAGAGGATGGTGGCTCCCGATTCGGACAGTATTGTATCGAGCAACTCACACTACATTCCGGACAACGAGAATCCAGCAGTTTCCATCTACGTCGATATCCTGAAGGATGCCGAACATGCCAAGGATCCCGAGCCTTACCTGACTCTCGAAGCAAACCCTGAAGTACCCGCGCCCGGAGCACCGTCGTTGGCGAGACGCAATCCACCGTTGGTTGGAGTTCACGTTGGCATCGACAATCGTGGAAATGGTGATGGGCAAGATTTGGTTAGTGTTAACTAGTGTCACTATCATCGCGGTCTCGGGCTATCGTTGACAACGAGCAATAAATGATATCCGTGCAGAACTCCCTCCGCCTACATTCGTCCACGTTGGTTGGATGGTCTAGTTTCGTGCTAAGTTCTTCTAGTAGACGTTGTTTCAGTTCAGATGCGGTACCGTTCTCGTTGGTAGCGCAGATCCTGACCGTACAGATCTCTTCATAGTCCGAATATATTGACTGAACTAATGTAGCCAGTTGATGAAGGAATCTGGGGTTTTGAATTGGAAAAGAAAATACATTAAAAACATGATGCAGAACAGTGCACAGTCGGCACATTTTACCTGCAGTATAGTTTCGCCTTCATGCGTTGGTCAATCAATCGATCCAACCTTATCAGCGTACCCTGCCAGTATGAATTATCGCCGCAATATAGTAAACTTCGATCTTCCACGCTTGATAGCACTTCGGCAAACCCTAATCTACCGACAAAAAAGTCTTTTAAGCCAATGCCGACGTGCGCCGACTTGTAACTGATTTCTATTGCAAGCTGTTCGGATGTGCAAGTAATGGTCAGTAAATCGCGATATGTTTCCCCTTCGCTGAACAGCTGTATGGAAAGGGCGGTACTGTAGAGCTGCGTACGCGGTATAGTCAACGGTCCCACGTTTAGCTGTAGTTCTACGCACTCTTTCTCAATCGTAGCGACCCTATAGGTAACGTGGCAATCAAGGCAAACATCGGGACCATGCTGCAGCAGCGATGATAAATCGAAACAAGCAACGTGTACTCCAGTTTGCTCGGGATGTAAAACATTTATCTAAAACATAGTACATGTGAAGGATGTTAAAGCGATTCATGTTTCAAATTAAAAAAAACGTGTTACCTTGTCAGCTGTCCACTCCATGCCAAAAGACAACGATCGTTCAATCGTATCTTCCATCTCCATGAATTCATCGTACGACTTGAAATCGAAATCGTCATCCTTTATTTGATAAAATTGGCTGATGTAATCAAGATGTTTGAGGTCTCTACTAACCATTACCAGCGAGAGGTTTTTCAATGTTAACCGTCTGTTTGATAAAACAAAAGGAAGATACAAAAGAATCTATTTTAATAAATGAGTTAAGAGGAATATTTAAGTAAAGCTCAGATTTAAATGGACCCATAGTTATGCTTACATCTGCTACCATAACTACACCTTTAACGAGTGAAGGGTTTGTTTATCGTCAACCTGAGCCATTCCCGAACAACCCGATAACGAGAGAAGCGTTCTACGCGCAACATCGGGCACCCATTTTCCTCCGCGAGAGCGGAAGCGCCAGCGGAAAATTCATTCTCATGGGAAAACAAACATGGGTTCGCATCGGCGGCCCGAGAGCTCACATGGCGCAGCGTACTAGACAAAGGTTCAGAAACGGGCAGCAATCAGGAGAGAGCGCACGAGTAGGCTCATCTTAGAAGCGCCCAAATCATGCTGCTATGTTCTCTCGCACTGCAGCAGATTCTCGGCCACGGCGTGGTTCCCGTCGGTCACCCATCTAGGGCGACGCGGGAGAGTCGCACTGCAGCCAAACACAAGCCGAACGCATCGATAACCGAGTACACGGAATCGCAGGGCGCGCACACCCAGCACGATGGCGATATGGCAACGGGATGGACGAACGGAACGGAATGGTTACAGGGGTAGGTCACAATAGACTCGCGAGCGTTGCTGCGACTACTACTGCTACTACCAACTAACCGACCGTCCGTCCATCCAGTAGCTCGGTAAACATTGCGCGGTTAACACGATTCGTCCGCAATCGGAGGAACCGAAACCATTCTAAGCGGCGCTGTAAGAGTGACCTGACCCCCTTCGCACCATCGTGCCATCAGCCACCATCTCTCCGTGAGTCCGTGTTCTCACTCACGCCGCTATAAAACACGCACGCTTTTGTGTGCCAAACGATTCATTCCGCTTGGTATCATCGGTCGGTATCAGGCGGCGTTAAGGCAACGCAACGGTGACCGCCACGGGAACGTCCACGGGTGTTTTGTTTGTTCTATTTCCGTAAGTGTGTGATTTGTCATATTTTTAGCTCTAAGTGCGCACCCGGCAGAAGCAGCGTACGGGCACTGGTGATAACGATGAACGGGGATTGATACGCATTGGTTCGATGGGGTGTCGTAACGCCATCGGAGCGAAATACAGGCGCCCTCGTAGGGCCATGGCATTCCCGAAAAGGGTTAGAAGCTGGTGGACATCAGTAGGGTGCGAGTGATGCGCTCGATTGCGGATTGGAATATTGCCCAAAAAAAACCCCAAGAAGCGCTAAAAGGAATGCCGAATGAACTCTCTGTCAGTTCTTCCCGGTTGGTGAAAATACGGTTTGCGAAAAGTCATCGGAAGGATGTGCGCTCGTCGTTGAAGGATTCCGGGGAGACGCGGGCCAGCCGAAATGAAGGCACATCAGAATCTATGTTTCGTTCGAGGTGGTGGGATGGCGGCAGCGGCTGCGGCGGCAGACTGGGAATGCCGTGAGTACCCGAAAACTGAGAGAATTGTGCTTGCTGCTGTGTAGCATTGCTTCACTCTCCACCTGCTGGCGACGACACTCCGGAAGGGTGGTTAGTTATGATGTGGCTGCAAAAAGGAAAAACCATTTTTTTTAAACCAGAAGCATTAAAAGAGAGAGATAAAGAGGCATCGGAGATAGAGAGAGAGTAAGAGAAATCGGCAAAGAAAGCGTGGTATCCGTGCTGGTGCCGGAATCATTGTCGTCCTTGCAGTGTTCCTCGTAACAGGGCATCGCGCCACATCGTCGTGCTCCCGGCATAACATAATCCGGCTGACAACAACATGGACAACAGATAACGATAACAACGCAGGTGGTTCAGAAGCAAACAACGGAACGTCCTTCTTGGTTTATTTATGTCGAGTCATATATAATCGGAACCGTGATTTCAACCATTCGTGTCCGGTGTTGAGAGGGATTTGCTGCTACACCGACGCTACTGCAGGATTACGTACCAGTGAGATAAAGATAGTATACCCTAAAGGCTTAGCGGACCAGTAAACGTGATCCTAGTGCAATGGATTATTCGTCATTGTTGTGCTCTTTGCATTTCACTGCCGGAGTAGATAACGGCGATGATAAATCGTTATCACGGCGATAGTTTCTTATTATTTTTCACTCATCTCTAATTCGTTAAGTACAGACAATATCTCGTGAATGTACGAACTCAACACTTGATTCTTTAGCTGTAAATACTTTAAAGCTTTGTGAGCGTAAAACGTTTTATCTTACGAAGTTAAAATATTAGTTTGAAAACAATTGGCAAATGATGGTGGCGTGTCTTGTAGTTATTGTAGGAAGAAAGGATTTGAGAATTGATTGAAATTGATGATTTCTAAAGGTTTTGCAACAATAACGTTTACCAGTACTGGCACCTCGCAATCGCAAGTAAGTTTAATATTATTTTGTGCAAAACAGGAGAAGAGACATAGGTATAGAAATGAGTATAGATCATTTTACCCTCTTTGAAACATCTGTTCCTTCGATTGAAGGATACTTTTTATAGGTTGGTTCTACGTTGTTAGCGGAAACGTTTTCAACTTTTCTTTCCTTATAATCCTTATAGTTATTGGATCTCACACTTCAAACTTCAAGTGTATTCAAATAAGCTCAAAAAGAAAACCTTAGTGAATTAAAGACACCAATTTTTAATACACAGCACCAATTTTTAATACCGAGGAAGTCACTTTCCCAATTCATGCCGTCCACTAACGTGGTCGTGATTCCAAAGGTTGCCATTTCCACTTCATGCAGTCCACATTACGGTGCAGCAGCAAGACCCGCGTTGTTTGTATGGAAAATATGGCAAATGATTCAATTTAGAATTTGAGACCGACCGTTTTACTGCCAAACGTTTAACTCGCTGATTATTAAAATCAGGAAAAAAAAGCCATAACCCTACCCTTTGGATGCAGTTGGCGCCCCTCGAAGACGCGACCGTTTTGCGACTATCGCAAGCTACATAAAAGGTTAATTTGCATATCATCGTGCTCATGATGAGTGCTTTCACCACGATGATATTGGTTTACAACGTTTTTCCCCTGTCCACCCTCCAGTTCAGCCTCAACAACCCAGCCAGCTGGTTTTATTTTGTACTAGATCACACACTGCCGCTGATACTGGTACCCGCGAGGGTTGCATACTTCATTTCGCACTCGAAACCAACCCTCTACTCCACTCTCTACTTGAGGACTTGAGGCTTATCTTCTCGATTGCTGCCAGAGAAAGGCGCAAGTGTGTGTGTGTATGTGTGGTAAAGTTTTTAATTGAATTTCAAAGCTAATTAGCCACCTTCCGCCACTCCGCTCCAAGGTTGGTGTGCTTACTGGCTGACAAACAGTGCAGGTCTTCTATACCCTGCCTGCTTGCTTGGTAGCTTGCTTGCATGTCGTCTACATATCGGCCTCTGATGACGGGGCCTGAAACAATAACGTCGTTAGAGTGACGCTAGTGATACTGCGGGTGCATTAAAAGCGGCGAGAGAGATAAGAGTCAATCTACGAAAGAAGCTTGTTCGCGGGCGGCGTGGTAGTGACGCTTGTGTACATGGCAGTCCTTTCAGGACCACATACGCCCCATGAACATCTCTCATGGAATGCACTTTTAGCCGTACACCGAAAGGTTGACGGAGAGGAGGACAGAGAGAAAGAAGTCGGCGCCTCCGCCTGGATCCATGGTTCCAAGTGAGATAATCAGGTGCTGGGCGAGTTGAGTGGCGAAGGAGGAGGAGGACGATAGGCAGAGAACGGCGGTGACAGTAATAAACTAACCAATTGAAGCGCAAAATTACATTCTAGCACATTATGCACCAGCACGCAATGCAGCAGGGAGAAGTCGCGGGGCTACCGTCATATAGTGGGGGGGGGGGGGGAGGGCGTAATTTTCTCGTACCAACGCTAAACACAATAACAGCCGCACCACCGGATGACGGTTTCTTCTTCATCGGATGACCAGATCTCAACGTGATACCGCTTGCTGCCGCGCAAACAAGCTGCATTGTATAGCGCTTGCTTGAAGGCCAAAGCAGTTTACACTTTCTAGAGGAACAAGAAGACGGTCGGTCGGTCACTTCAAATGTGCCAGAGAGTGTGAATCACGCGAAGCATCCACATAGAAAGGGGGGCTGGCTGGCTACCACCAGAGTTCAAATAGATTGACCCAAAGCAATCACGTCTACTCGAACCCACTTCCCCCATGAGCATTTGCCCCAATTGATTCTCTTAATGAAAAACCAAAAACGATATCACGATAGTGGAATTGAGTGTGGCATCTACATCAGCCTCGTTGCTTCGTTTATCAAACCCCTCTCCAAAACAATCGGCTACGTAAATCATTCTGAAGACACCTTCTCAAGATCTTCCGCAACACACAGGGCTCAGGGGCACCGCCGGTGTAATCTATTAACCTCGGCTACAGCTTATGGCAACTCGGACCGGGGGGACGCCATCATGAGCGGCATTCGAACGAACGAAACAACATGCCGTACGGACGGTCACGTTCTCCGGCATTCGCCACACTTCCGACATCGGTAACAGGGTAGCACCGGCCGTGATGGTGGTGATGGCTGGCGGTGAGCACAGCACAATATCTCCATTAACAACTGCTCCATCGGTCGTACACTCCGACCAACCCGCCCGACCGGGGCCACCACGAAACGTGCCACTGTGAACCGGCAAACCAATGGCATGAACCGCACCGAGCCTCTTATCAGCCGGTGCGTGATCAGATAGCATGAATCTCGGGGAGACGATCTTCCGAGGTGCACGAACGCAAAAAAAAACACCAGGGGCAAGGGTGAACCGAGCATATTTGCGAAGGCATTTGCTCAATTAAACTGATTCGTGTTGTTACGGCGCTTCGGGGGTTTCGTTGCTAGTGCTGGTGGAGGAGTTTGTGGAGAGTTGATGTCTGGGGTAGCCGGATCGCGGATCTAACCTAGCGCCGTTGCCCAGAACCGTTGCACAGGCCATGCGAATTATCTGTTCTAATGTGTACCCTCTCTCTCTCCTCCCTTAGCAGCATGCGATTGTTGCAACGTTTTTTTCCGGTTGAGGATTACATGTTCTTATCTTGTTTGCTCTTATCATACTGCAGAGCACATGAGCGTT
>NC_064875.1:41603438-41615938 GCF_943734745.1 Anopheles darlingi | reverse complement strand
TGCGTAATCGTTGAGTGTCGATAATCGAACCTTATTGCGAATCAAACAACTTCCGCCAACAGACAAACCACCGTTGCCGTTCGTCACCGACAATCGTGGGCCAATCTTTTGCTGCTCCCACCTGCTTGCCTTGCCACTCTCTCCGACTATCGGTGACTAGAATACCTTAGAATTTACATACGGAACCACACAAGGTCATGCAAAGCGGTACGGGTTTATGCGATAATTGTCGCATAAAATATTCAACGGGCAATTTACGGCAATGAAATGATTTGTTTGGCACAAAACTTTGACGTACTTTGGGACCTTGGCGAACAAAGGTGTCTTCTAGTGTCCCACAGAACGTACATTTGTTTATTGTGTCGTACGCAGAGAATATTCTGCAAACGGCATGTGGCATCGTTTGAACACCCCAAAGACGGACAGGAAAATTTACTAAACTATGGCTTCGACAACATCATATTTCCCATTTTCCCATTTTGTGTCATAGCAGCGGCGGCTAAGCTGTCTAGCTAAAAATTCCTCAATCGATATTTGAGGCAGCTACAAGGTGAAAATAATCTCAAAGGAAAACTGCACAACTTCCGGTATTCCACAAACCGTCGGGGTTCCAGGATTACGTCGCCAGATTGTTTGTTAAAATATTCAACATCACACTAGTGTACCATTTGAGGTTTGTAAATGCTCCTTCGTAGTGGTTATCCTCAAGAGACATCCGGAAACGTACGTATTCCAACGCAGAATGGGAAAAGATGACAAATCGTCATTTCTCGACATCTTCAGTGTGGTTGGAGGTTTTCAGGGTTTTCTGCCGCACCGAACCACGGCCATCGGTCGTAAGGTAATGAGTATTCCGAAGGGAGACCGAGGGTGTGGATGTGAGAAATGTTGTGGTAACTTTTGTTGATAAATGTAAACCCTCCCGGGAAAACACTGGCATAAAGTGACAGGTTTTCCCTACTCCAAGGACTAGCCACGAGGATTATATCATGCATAGATGTTACACATGAGGGATGATCGTATGCCTGCTGGTTGCTTCACAGCTTGAATACACCACTATCTACACACGGTCTAGTTCTTTTAATTGCTCTATGGTCTGATAGAGCTGAAAAGAAATACTTGCGAAAATACCCTTATATCGTTAATGTAATTTGACTCGTTAAAGCTGAAAATCGAACGATTATCGTAAGAGTTTACTATCGCAATATCGGTGCTGGTACACTGATTTCTAATCCAATAAGCAGCAGCAGTCGTCTGGCAATGAAACATTTGTAAAGCAGTCCTAAGGATTCCGTCCGATGTCACGATGAAAACGGTTTCTAACATTACCTTTTGAATTTTCATTCTGAATGCGCACCTTTACGTAAAAACATTCCATTCTTCTTATCCAATAGTGTTTCCCCTGGACAAAAGTTTTGATTTTATAGAAAACAAAGAAAGAAGCAAAACATCCAAGACCCCGTGTCTAAAAGGAGTCGCCGGTTTCGTTCAGGGGAATATAAATGGCATAACGGCTACCTTTTCGTACAGCAGCTCGTCGTCGTCGTCGGTGCACTGCATCACCTGTCACCTGTGTGTGACCCCGAGAGCTCGCTTGTGTCAGTGCACTGCGACACTCTAGCCGGTTAAACGATGCATCCACTTCCTCCACAAAACACTCCCATCTTGGATGGATGAGTGGTGGGGGCGTGAGCGCACAACAAAACATTGGCGTCACATTTACCACACTCTTAATTACGCCATAAAAGCATAAACAGCAGCATCCTCCGTTCGGGTGTCTACGAGAGCTGCCGGAAGCGGCAGCATCAGCAAGAGACGAAATGCTTCGCAAGCAAACTACACTTTCCGGGTGCAAAAAGTACAACGTACCCGGGGTGATACGAAAGGTGAAACGTGAGGCCATTGTTTCGCTCGTGAAACCCCTTTCTTTCTGTGCCACTATTATCTGTTCTGGCACAAAAACAGAGCAAAAAACTATCTGCACAAATCATCCCAACCATAATCTAAACGTGCAAGCAAAGGTGCAGGATGTGGTGTGGTCCACGGTACCAGTGTGCCTAGCCATAATGGCCACGGGAAAATAAACGGAAAGAACGAGTTCTTTCGAAAGTAGATAAAAAGAAGAAACAGCCTTTGCACATAGCGGCCTTTCGACGAGATGGTACTTGAAATTGAATGCCGTATAAAGGAGGGATGGGCGAACGAGCGAGAAAATGAAAAATACAACAGAAGCATCGCAAGCACTTCCACACTCTCTGTTCGTGACATTTATTCTGTCCGAGAGAAACTCTCAAACTCTTCGGACTGAGGCGAGTTTTTGCAGCGAACTTCTTCGAAGCGAAGAAGACGAAGCGTTGCGCTTCGAACAATTGCAACGACATGGAACTGTGTCTTTCTTCGGCATTTCGATATCCCTCGGGGCGATTGAGCTGCATTCCACCCAAGGAACCGTCTGTTTACCTAACCCGCATTCCCGCAAAGCTACCACTTCCCGGTACAATGCTCCCCATCAACGATGATACCAAATGCAAATTCGTTTCCGTGCAAAATTCCATCAAACCACCGATTACAAAACGTGCAAGATTGTTCTCCTTTACTATCTGGCCCAACTTTCCTCGGGTTCATCCTGTGTGCCGAGGTTTTTCGGTGTAGTTTGCTGATCACAGCAGAATATTGCTTCCCACATCGGAATCATCATTTTTCGGAAAGCAAGCAAGCGGAACGCCATAAAATATTTCACTTAGCTTGCAGATAAACTTGACCTGACCCTCACACGTGTCCTTTTGGACAGCACTAACTGGCAGCTATCCAAGGATCGAACAGCTGCCAGCCCACTGCTGCATCACTTGCAACGTTATCGGGCTGTGTACATTGGGAACCAATAGAGAGATCTCACACAAACATCCCACACCATCCATGGGCGAACATATATCCGGCCACCACTTTTGACATTGATTTGCTCACCATATCGTGACGTGAGTTACGGACCAGTGCAAACGGCTGCTGCTGCTGCTGCTGCTGCTGCTGCTGCTGCTGCTCCTTCCCTAAGCGACTTTCCTTGCAGCATAAAACTAGTGGTTTTTGCTCGTCCGCTCCACTCCTTTATGAGAGAGGATTAGTTTAGGGGGTGTAGGTGGTGATGGAAACTTTACAATCAACCCCTTGGATGCCAGACTTACCGGACTACGACCGACCCATCTGTAGTCATCCATCCGTGACCGTTCGATGAGGATGTGACGGGATGGGTAGTTCGAAAGACAAGTATCAGCACATGCTACCTGCTCTTGCTGCTGTACTACTGTTTTTTTCCCCCGTTCACCGAATGTAGGTCACCGATCCGAGAGATGGTTTGTGTTCGATTTTTTTTCTGGATTACACGCCACACGGGATCTGGTACAGTACTATCGATTAATGCAGTGCGCTTACAGGCCAGTCCGACCGATCCAGCATTTGGCTAGGTGTGTGTAACAATGTTGCACAATGCAAATGACGACTGTATTTCGCTAGCCATGTTTTCGATGCGATCGATTTGCGAAAAGCCACGAGCTACCAGGCGTCTCCATCACAGAGAACATCAAATTGCTGGTCACGTGAGAAAGATCGAAATCCCAAATTGCAGTGTGCTACTTTCTTTTTTTTATCTGGTCCACATTTCTCAATGGAACCGCTCCCACCATAAAGTATGCAAAAACGTGTGTCCACCCCTGATAGAAACAGGCAGTTTGTTTTACATTTTTTTGCGTGGTAATTCTACATCACTTTTTTCTGGGAAGTTTTTTTTTGAAAAAGCAAAAAGTAAAATGATATATCTATATAATCAGGTATATCGCAGAATTTACTTGAAGACGGTAGCCACGGAAGTCGCAACAAAAAGGAATTGTGTTATCAATAAAACCCTCTCGCCTGTGTGTGCTGCAGTATGAATGTTATTTGGTCATAATTGAAAAACCTCTTATCTCGCTACACCACCGTGAATGCACAGTGTGACAGTGCAAGCAACCGACCGACGAATTTAATTTCGTTTATCTATTGCAGCACAAATTTGCCTTACTAAAGCCGTGCTTATCGTTAAAACCCACCGCCGTTAGCTAGAGCGTTCGTGTGAGTTACCACCGGAATGATGGCATGCTGCGCGCATATTTGCCGCATAATTACCAAACGAAAGCGCGAAGGAGAGACACTGTATCGAATGGTGGCATCTGTGCGCCACCCACGGCAGCGACGTTAATGTTAACCACACTCCCAACCAGCCAGGCAGCAGTAGCGTAGCGGCAGGGGAGCGATTGCCGAGCGGAACAGCATAAATCATAAGGACTCAACGCCTTTGCCACTGCAGAGATTCTCAACCAACGTAACACAGCAAGTAATGGGCGCCCGGCATTGTGAATTAATGAATGCGCAGGGCCTTTTGGTGCTCTAGCTTATGACCTTTCGAACCATGCATGTCAGTTGCTTTGAGTATGCATTACGGAAATCGGTCAGATTTAGAACAACCATTTTCGAAAATTACTCTGCCTGTAATTGTGTCGTAAATCGGACGTGGACGTTTACGAATCACTGCTACCAGCAACCCACATGGAGTCGAACCCCGTATGGAATTGAAATGTGTCTCTGGTACACATGCGGGAGGCCCACGCATCCCCCAGAGAATATGGGGATAGGCCTTATGCCAGGTAGATGCTTTGGCAATATTTTATCGTAATCAGGGGTACAGCTAACTCTCTCTCTAGTCGCTCTGCTGTACCGAGTGTATCGTAGAGTCTAGCGTTCGTTCTCGCAAGTCACTTACGAATGGCAATCATGATTTGTGGCAATGGCATTAAAATATCATTAGCTGGGCTACTTACGTATCGGAGGACACGGTTTCAATGTTATTTTAATATCTTCCATTCTGCCAGTCCCATACACTCGTGCATAACAAATTGAAAGGGATTTACTTTTCAAGGTTGGGAAAAATGATCGATTTTGAAACATTCTTTACCGTAGAAGCTGTTCCTAGACTTAATGTTTATGCAAAATGTAATCTCATCTACACAACCCCTCCCATATGTCCCAGTCTCAATTTGATGCATTAACGAAGACGCAAGCATCTGTAACAATATCGGGCTTACTAACAGCAATGGTTCGATGTTCGTGAGATGAGCAATGTCACTGATACGTGCCAATAACAATCTTGTCCAATTAACTCCATACGGATACCGTTCATCGTCCGCTCACCGTTTGCTCACTCTATCTCTCTTTCGCTCTCCATCTAGTACGGTGCCATCAGTGGTGGACCCAGCAATGGATCATCACGGCAGCAATTGCAGCAATTTCGCCCACCGTTCCATCCGGCGGACGGAGGAATGCATCATCTCCGGGTGGTGCAGCACCAGCCACACCAGCTGCATGTACTACACGACAAGCAGCTACACGATCCGCGCGCGGGCAGGAATGGATCCATCGCCAACAGCCAGTACCGGATCGACATGGACTACATGAAGCTCCGGATGGAGCACCGGGTCGCGCGGTTGCAGAAGAAGTGCAAGGAACATAGATTGGATGAACCAAGTACGGCACTGCAAGTACCGTCCATCCGGATGGACATACCGCCGAGACCGAAGATGTCCGTCTCGTGTTGACTAATGTTATTTCCTCTCTTCTTTTCTGTCTCTCTCTCTACCTGCCCTACTCCGCGTACTACATCGTGGACAGAGCAAAATTACAAACCGAAGGCCTGGGAGTATCTGATCCAGCCGGACTATCATCTCGTGTGGTGCAACGTGTTTAAGGCGGCCTCCACCTCCTGGATGTATAACTTCAATCTGATGGCCGGCTACTCGGCACAGTTTCTGAACAAAACCAAAGACGTGCCAGTGCAGCTGGCGAGGCAAAAGTATCCACGACCTTCGGTGGAAAAGGTAGGCTACCGGCGGAAAGAAGGGCGCTCGATATCGGAGCTCCGCTTATACGAGCTGTTCAGCAATCGGAAAACAAATCCTCACTTCCATCATTACGGACCATCTGCCTAACCGTAGCTTCTGCAGCATGTACAAGACTTGCTACCGGAAGTTGCATAAGCAGAACTTTTAGCTAACATTTCTACTAATGCAAACAGCGTTTCACTGAACATAGAATCCAATTATCGTTATTAATGATATCCTGGCATGAGATGCCAACCTATTATTGAATCGATAGACTCTTAGCCTGGAGATGGAATTCATGGACGTATTGTCAATAGCTCGTATCGAGTATATCGGCAAACATGAAACCGATCCAGTTGCAAACAATAGGAACGCTCTTTGTCGATGACGTTCCGATGAAAATACCTATCGAACCCGATAGTGGGATCGCTGGCAAACAATATAGGCATATGCCATTGCTATAGACTTGTTATTCCGATGAACCCTTCGCTTACCCTTATCCTCACGATCAAACATTATGACATATGCGTATATCCTGTGGGTTCTTCCAGTTGCGACAAGCCATCAACGGGTCAATATCATTCATCATCGTGCGACATCCTTTCGAGCGGCTGGTCAGCGCGTACAAGGACAAAATTCAGTACGCGCTGCGGAACTCGCACCACCACAAGCTGGGCATTAGAATTATCCAGAAGTACCGGAAAATGGTCAACGGAAAGGTACGAATTAGTGATTGCAATCTGGGAAGAGAGGCTGCAGTTAAAACATGAACCGATTGATGATTTCTCTTCCTTCTCAATAATTTTCTAGCCGGTGACGTTGCTCAAATATCCCACATTCTCCGAGTTTGTTGATTATCTGCTGGACGAGATCAAGCACCCACACGACGTCGTTGATATGCACTTTATCAGGGTAACATCGTTTTGTACTCCTTGCTTCTTTCACTACGATGTGATAGCCAAGTTCGAGACGCTTGAGGAAGATCAAAACTATCTCATTTCGATCGCCCGGCTCGACAACTTCATCAAACCGCAATGGAAAAACGCCGGCAAGGGTGGAGCAGGAGGGGTAGGGGGTGGTACTAAAGAGGTTGTACACAAATTATTTTCCGAGTTGAACTCAGATCAGATCCATCGGCTATTAGACTATTACCGATTCGACTTCGAATTGTTCGGCTACAGTGCCAAGGAATATTTTAAGGAATAGGGTTTATCCCATGTCCTCAGGTCGGACCATACCTTTGGGTGTGGGTAACGCCTAAAATAGTGTGATGAATAGTGAGAACATGATGAATGCGTCAAATTACTAGAGTGATAGAGATAGTATTGAGATCTGGAAGAAGCTCTACTCGCGGAGCGTACCAAAGGGTCAACGTGAAAGTACGGGGAAGAAAGACACATAAAGGAGCAACATAAAAGACACGCGACGGAATCGAGGACTTATCGGCGGCCTAGTAGCAGCATCGCGTAAACCCCACAATACAGCACCCTAGCGCCAAGATAGGGCATAGCAGTATAAAATACCCCAAAAGAGCAAACTATTTTCTACATATTCGAAAAGATAATCAAAAAAGACCCTAGAATTACTTAGAAAAGAAAACAAGTAATAACGTCCATTAGCACATAAGAAGAAGCGGACGTTTAGGCGAATTCGCTCGCGAAGCTACCACCACAGATAGTAGTAGTGTAGATAGTGCGCATTAGAGAATTACTGTTTTGCTCTGCATTCGGAGGGTAGAGAGTATAATTTTCTCTCCAGTTCAATTCCTGTTCAATTGTAGGAGAAAATCGTAGATTTTGTAGAACGCATCAACAAGACTCGCTGCTAGGAATTTCAAATCGGTAACGTTTTTAATCGATAAAGAGTGAAGCTGGTGGTGGGAAAAGGGACAGGGCGATCGAGGCAGGGGCCAGCAGTAAGAGTGACAACCGATATCGGACGCAATGGGACGCAAACCAATATGCTTAAACCATGTTTAAGCTAAACGTGATTAAAACTAGTATGTAAGCCGTAGATAGCCTGTTGGTTCCGTAGTCATTAGCATTTAAATCAGCAAGTTTTACTATGTTTCTGATCATGAGAATCACACATATTGCCAGCGGGGATCGAGTGTTTTTATCTACCTTATTCGGACGAACTTCTTCCACACTAGTCATCAGTTATAAATAATCTCCATGAGTTGCGTATCAGTAGCATCATGGTCAAGTTATTTAATGATTCATCTATGTAACGCCGCTGTTGATACAGAACACAACCGTTCTTCATTGCCCATTATTCCAAACGGAACAAAATTGAACACCAATCTGATCGCGTGCAACACTCGTGCAATCGATGATCTTTGAAATGAAAATGCGCGATATGCTTAAGTTGTCAGACGGAAGAGATAAAGGGGAAAAGAATATCAACGATCAATCCTAATAGTAAATCCTTCTATAATTAACGTTGTACTAGGATGCGCTAGCAGTGAGTTAATAGCGCTCTCTCCTTCTCTTTAAATCTCTACTCTTCAATAGCGACGTAACTAGAAGCAGAAGGCAATAATAATGAGAATAAAAGAGTCACGCTAAGATACAACGTTTCAAGGCGTTCATTAAAAATTAGCTGAAAAGAGGAGGCTTACCCTGACATCCGAAGGACACTTACCTTTCGTACGTACAATTGTACAGGGGGACACCGATCACCAACCGATCGTTGTGTATCCGTTTCCAAACTTCACCATACCTCACCAGCGGAAGCATGCCCTCGGGATCCGAACAGCGCAGGGCATCTGGAACGATTTTCTGCGACTGGTGGATGTCGTTGAAGAGCTGACTCACGGTAAGCTGAGCCGTCCGGAGTTCCACCTTTCGTTCGGCAGTGTGCTGCTTTAGCATTTTCAGCACTTCATCGAAACAGCTAATTCTGGCTTCCAGTTCGATGCCCGGCGCAACCGGGCCTCCCAGAAAATCCGTAACGATCGGTTCAACGCGAAGCTGCTGGTCCAGCTCGATGCGCACCGCGCAGGCACCGGGTCTGTGGGGGTGATCGACAAATGAAAACTGCCGAAACTCGTCGTACCGTGAGTGTACCACGAGCGTTCGCGGATCACTTCGCTCCACCACAATCAGAGTCCGATCGAGTTGCACAAGAATAAAGCGCGTTCTCGATGCTCCATCGTTTGCACAGAACATGTGCACTTTGATCGTGCGCGGGTGTTGCTCCGTTTCAGTCGCTTCGGCGTCCGCCGTTTCCATTTCCACAGAGGTATCCTCGAAAAACCCCGCCGAAGCCGTCGTGGGAGTTGAAATTCCAAGAGAAACGGAACCGTTAACATTTTTCTTTTGCAGCTCCAACAACCGCAGATCTCTCGTCACTCCATACACTACGATTGTCCTTCGGTCCAGGTGCAACTTCTCACTAAAAATTAACTGATTTTGCAGGCTTTTCGGGATTTCGGCATCGTGGGGGCTCATTCCTTTTTTACCGCGAAATCCGGGAAAAGCGCGCCCAAACAAACAAAAACAATAGGCGATGACAGCCGACATGTGTTTACGACCACGCGGATCGATGACTGCAATTCAAAATTCGTTCGTTAAACTGAAAATTTGTGTGGAAAATTTCCACCCGCTCGTAAAACGCAGAGAGAAAGGTTAACTCCGGAAAGTATTTCCTTTTTCATTTTGTCTCGCCCGTTTGAATCCTTGTATCATTTTTTCTCTTTTATTTTTTCTTACACGAAAAATAATATTTACCGAACAGTATTTCGCTCCTATCTTTCCCTGTCCTCGTCGTTGTACGGTACACACAACGCGCGCGCACACTCATATAGGGCCGTTCCTCTCCCTTTCACTCTTGTTGGTCTACAAAAAATACGTATTTAAACTTGGAAAAAATATATATACACAAAAAAAATCAATTTGCATGAACACAAAATGTAATCTATTAGCCACACCATTTAGCGATATCGATTCATTGCTCAGCCCACATTCCAGATATGCTCAATCTACCCCATTCCCGCCCGTCTCTTCGGCGAAACATGGTCTTACTGATTTTGGAATACGCGTACGCGCATGAGACCGGTCATGAGTCATAAATAACTTGTCTATAGCGGAAACGAAACACTTGTTTTCTCCTGAACCAATCCCGGGATTGCGACGGTTCTGGCGGTTCGACGCGCTATAAGTGAAAGAAAGGAAACGGCCTCGAGATGGGTGTTCGGGGATGGTGGCACGTGTTAGTGACGGCACCATGGTTGATGCTTCAAGAGAATAATTACAAAACAAACATAAACTACACAATAACAATGACTCTGGAACATAGCGAACTGTCGAAACAACAGCTATCTACTAAAGAGTCCACTGTACCATTCCTCATTCACTCGCCGGAGAACACGATCTACTCCTTTTTCGGGCCCGGCTATACCACACGCACGTTTCGGTTTTCCTTAACTCTCTATCGCCTCTCATCTCTTGTTTCCAGTTTTGCTTGCCGTTTCTCTGTGAAACTTGGCAACTTTAAGCCTACGATTTTGTTTGTCTCCATTTCTTATGCTCTCTATTTGTTCTGTTTACGTTATCGTCGACCTACAGCTCTCGTTGGTGTGTCTCTATGTGAGTTCTCAGCATTGTTCGCAGCATTCAGGGCGTTTCTTAAGTTATACCTTGCATACTCACTGTTTAATTTTTACCAAAAACCAAAGCTGAGTGTTGCTAAATCGCCAAGACAGGGCCAGCGTATCCTTAGTGCTATAATAGCTGGGCTTCTGTTTAGATAGTGACTATTTGGCTTGGTTCAAAAGGTTCTGTCCATGCTAACCAAGGGTGTTGGAAACTATACCTGGCTTTGTTGATATTTTCTGCCTCGGATAGTTACGGTACCAATTTATGTAAATGAAAAGAAATCTAAGGACAATTCATCGACATGAAACACTTTAACTAATAATCAACCAAATAGGAGTCTTACCCAACGATCAATTTACTATGCTGCAGCATGTTCTTCCACCATACATCCTCCGATATCGATCGATTATCGATCGAAATCTATTTACACCTGAGCATACCATACACACTATTCACAAACAAACATACGAATTGCAGTAAAGCGCAGAAAAATTATTTTACAAACTTTTTTCAACCGCATAGTTCTAGTTTGTATCAAGGTAAACTAGAAGCACATTTTACATTGAGAACATTTCTTCCAACTTTTCCTTTCTTATTCTGTCCAATGGATCTGGACAAAAAACTGAAAAACCCCATTTTACGCGAAGTCTCCTTATTGAATTTTAGAAGAATTGATTTCATCTACAACTTGAAACCTGCTACCAAAAACGATCATCGCACCGAACACTACCGTAGTTGTAAATTGAATGTTGCAGATGAATTCCGCTTGCCGAAATCATTCTCTTACTTGGACAAGGATTAGACTGTTTAACACAAGAAGACTCCGTTGTTCGGTGTCTCGTTTTAGCATTTGGGACATAGAGAGGGTTGGAGAAATTTTGATCATTTAAAGTATAGAAAATCAGTTCTTATCCCGCTGCCCCACCTTCTAAGCCGCAATACTGCAACCGCACTCACAGACAAACTATCAAGCATTCTTTCTCACACGCATTACTGCGAGCTCTCTCGCTGACGTTACCATGATCGTTACCATTTCTTCACTAAAATGCTGTACAAATGTTCTACCATGTGTGTCTGAACGATGCATTCGATTGCAGGGCCCTAACTACACGAAACCCCTATATTTCATTCACTCCAAACCAGAGTCTCCATAGCTCAGTGGCTGCAAACAAGCCTCAGAATGGTTCTTTTATGTACATGAAAATCGGATCTAAAATTGCAATTCTTTTTCCACTCGGATAATCATCAGCTAACCGTGCGAACCACCGTAGCCTAGCAGCATTGAAAATCGAATTCACTTAAAGGTATTACCTACAGATCGTTGTACCGCCGCTGATAGCTCGAAGCAGACAGCTGATGCAACGATAGACTGCACCACGGCGGCCACGAAAACTCGTATTGCCACCATTGTCAGCATCAGCACAATCGATCACTTGAGGTAGGCTTTGTAAAGCATCTGACTCCTACAGCTTTCCCGTTCCTGCTCCATGTAGAACAGCATATCACGCAGATTAACCCGCTTGATTCGAGGCCGCAGCGGAGTCGGCGCCTTCCCACTTAAAGACCCAATACCAGATGCACCGGGCTACAGAACGATAGAAAAAACATGAGAGATCAGCGAGACGATTGGAATAAGTATGACGATTATGGAGCTTACAGTGGCGGATGTGGAAGAGCCTTCTTCTAGCTTCGGTTTCTTCCTCGGTCCAATGGCTTGAAGTGCAGTCAGATTAGCGTCCCGTTGACGTAGTTCCTCCATCTCGGCTCTTTGCATTTCCTTCGCCTGCAGAAAAGACAACGAAAGATTAAATTTGAATTAGATACGAATGAGAAATAGCAAAAGGTTTCAGGAACATTGCTGATCATACCTTAGCCTTCAATTTCGCCTGTTCTGGATCCTCGGTTTTAGAACGAGATTTGGCAGCACGCATCAGCATCTCGCGCTCTTGCTCTTCGTGACGCTTTTGTTCCGCCTTATCTAACTCTTCCAGAAATTTGA
>NC_064875.1:41598438-41600938 GCF_943734745.1 Anopheles darlingi | reverse complement strand
TTTAGGCAGAAGCGCAAAAGAAAGTAAGGTAGGAGAGTTCGGGGTTACGCGTTATTGTACCATATACGGACCTTACGGGACGTTTGTTTTCCAATACAATTTAAATTTTGAGTTTCGTTTTGTGCGTAAATTTGATTTGGTAGAAACGATGATAAAAATTGTATCCTGAATTGACGGAATCAACTACTAACGTTTATCACAATCTACCAAATCAGAAGTAATGTTTTATCCGACACTACATCTTAGATAATTAAAAAAACTAAACAATAATTGCAGTTTTAACTATTTCTGAAAACACGGGTAGGCCATATAAAGCAAGTATTGAAAAGTCCCAACAAAGAAGATATGTTTAAAAATATAGTAATAAACATTCCATACGCACTATTGGGTTAGGGAAGAGCGGCAAGTAACAGCAATTATCCGGGGGTAAAGAGGAACTAAAGCTACAACCGGGATGGATTTCATACTACACTGTGGTCAAAGGATATCGACAGAGATCATTACAATCAGAGATCAATCATAACCATTTTTAGAGATGAAGCATAGGGAAATAATTTACGGAAGATCAATTTTAAATCGAAAGAGAATGCAATCAATACCCTTGAAGAGTCGAAAAAACAATCTTAACAACCACGTGCAGCGAGCTTCAATCGATAGAATATGATGACAATTAAAATCAAGATAGAACCTCGAACGAACATCAAAGCATAAGCAGTTTTACTATTTTTGTTCCAAGGTGCTGCGTTGTGATGAATAGATAGTGCAAAATATTGTCTACTTTTCATCAAGAAGAATAGTTCAGGACATGGTTCACGAAATAATAAAAAAGGTGAAATTGAAAGGTTTTGACAAATTATTTCTAAAAGTTACGATTTACATCATTTCGATTACTTAAAGCAAATAAGCATTTGAAACTAACAGATTATTACTACTATTAAAGGGCAAATTGGAATTTTGCAGCGCTGTTTGTAAACACATGGACACTGCAATGCAACACTAATCCATTTTTGTGGAGCAACTACCAGAATTGGGCATAGAAAAATAAATAGCGATAGCAGATATATTAGAAGTGGTGTGTTGGGTTGGATTTCTTATGGAATCGTATTACACTCCAAGAAAGAAGGAATTCAAAGTTAATATCAACCATGTGCGCATTAAGAGTATAGATAAAAACTATTGTTGCAAAATAAAAGGATCACTAGATGGTTGCCACTATGGAGCTGGTAAACATTGCACAAACAAGAAGAATATAAAACTAAAAAGGGAACAAGTAGTAAGCAAATCCCATAACACTACTAAATTTCTCTAGATACCTGCTGCTGAGCGGAGGCATTGAACTTAGCATTCCCACTCACCGGTAGCAGGGCGGGAGGTGTGGTCGAAATGGTTTGCGGAAGCTGCTGGCCCGCCGTCTGCACGATCGTCGTGTGGCCGATCGTTGTCACGTTTGGTCGTATCTGTTGCGCAGTGAGTGTAGTGGTACGCGGTTGTCCTACAATAGTTGTTCCGCCTGACGCTACCGTCGACTGTTGCTGCAGTGGTGTTTGTATTCGGATCGGAGCCGCAGGCCGGATCGTGGTTTGGCCGATCCGTGGCAGTGTTGTCACGCCAGATTGTGTGGTTAACATGCGGATCTGTGTTTGACCGATCATACTGCCTTGCGAAACAATCGTCGGCGCAACAGGACGAATTTGGGCCTAAAAAAGAGATGTGTAAGAAGAAAAACTAATCTTGCTTCTAGCCAGACAATTTTACTGGCCTAGGCTACTTACAGGAATGGAGGATAAGGCGGTACCGGCGAAAGCAACTGCTGCAGAGGGTGGGTTGATACCTTCGATGGTTATCTCTTTAGTTACTAGCGATTGCCGAAGCAGTGGTAGACTTTTCTGTAATGATAAGGGCATACCGGATGATATAGAAGGTTCAACTGGTTGTCACGAAATGGCGCTCAGAGGCTGTAGGAGAAGTTATAGCTTCAACTGACCTTTAAAAAACCAATCAAACATGGTTGCGGACTGGCGTTGAGTAACCGCTCGAGACGTTCACAAAATTCCGCCGGATCCACGTTTGCATCAACCAGCTCCTGTATCAGCGTACGCACATTTTGTTCCACCTTGGTCGGTTCACGCTTTGACAGCTCGATTAGATTCGTCAGAAATTTGCTGCACTTTTCTTTGGTATTATCTAAGGAGTTTCGCTGCTGGGTTACGGCGGGTGTCGTTGTAACCACAACCGTAGGTTGTTGTTGCTGCTGCTGGGACGTCTGTTGACCACCCACACTCCCCGTGGAGCTATGTTGTTGCTGCTGTTGTTGTGGTTGTTGTTGTGGTTGTTGTTGAGTGCTCAACACTGTCGCTGGCGACGCCGATGTATGCGTAATGGTGATATTCTGCTGTGCAGCTAGCGCCGGCACCGGTGCTACCGAAGCGACCGGTGTGGGCTGTGTTGAGATATAGTTCGTCTGCGTTGTCGTACCTGAATGTGAACTCACAATGATCGT
>NC_064875.1:41563438-41593438 GCF_943734745.1 Anopheles darlingi | reverse complement strand
CAAAAAATTCAAATCTGAAATCAGAAAATCAAAAAGATCGCAGAAAATTTCAGATTTCTGAACCTCAAATCCAAACAAAGTTTTTCCAGGGTTGTAGTCACGTGGCTACTTCTATTTTATCGACTATCACTGTAGGGTTTTGCTGCTGGGGCATGTTTCAGGGTTGTAGCTCATTTAGACGTCAAGCGGTTTATACGTACCGGTTCGGGAGTCCCGAGAGCGGTTTAACGGAACACGAGTATAAACATGATTTGAACTGATTTCAAACTCGAATTAGTCGTTTCGAGGCGGGAAACGGCCGACAAATTGCCCCTTGTTTTTTTCCAGAACCCTAGAGTATTCTATGCAAATGCTAAAGATGCGTCTGAATGCACCTTCTTTCCCACACTCTAAGCTCTGAAGCGGGACTTCGTAGGAGATGGCAGCACCACCAAATCATCCGTGAGGCGTTCTACACCGGAAGTACCGCCCAATTAGCTTCAACAGTGCCGCCACACTATACCAGAACACACAAGCAGGCTCCGAGTTGTATGGCCTCCCTGCCATGCGCTGTACTGCCTGTACCGTGCATCTTCCTCGAAACCAAGCTGCATCGGTGATAGATGCGATGGCTTTCCGCCTCATCACAGACAGTACTGGCTGATTAGGGATGCCGTCTAGTCCCGGTGCTTAGGGCTGCTGAATTTTGTCGGCGATAGCTATCACCTCACAGCACTCTCTCCTAGAGCTCTTTCACGATCGTCACCACTAAGGTCCTTCACCTACTGATTGGATAGTAGGTTTTATTCCAAGGATCTTCTTCGACATAGTCTGCCAGCTGCTCTGACCTCTTTCCCTTGCCGTTTTCAGTGGAAGATTTATTAAAAACTACGTTCATGGCATTAAATCGCGACTCGCGAAAGGGGAATCGGTATAGTTTATCCAGGTAGCACCGTCGAGGTTTTGTTGAATTTATAATTTTTCAATTTTTGGTAACTGTTTAAAATAGAAAAGCTTCAATTTAGCGATTTTGTCTTTAAAAAAATGGTTTTGCACAATTTGAATAAAGTATCTACAACTTTTATGAAAATTATAGTAATCCAAAAAAAAATAAGCATTCATGAAAAATGTACATGTGGAAACAAAAAAGGAAATACTTTTGTCCGCACCCCGCTCACTATTATTGATACATGGCGAAGTAGCGGACAATAAAGCCAGTTACTTTAAAATTTTATTTTTCTCAACATAATAGAACTATGGTCACGGAGCGCATGCATGAATAGCAATGCCAGTATATAATCAAAAAAAGCTTTCTATCCTCCCCGACGGGGAATCGAACCCCGGTCTCCCGCGTGACAGGCGGGGATACTTACCACTATACTATCGAGGACATGCTTAAGTGAATTAAATACTAAAAATGGCTGCACTGTTTTTGTACCCGATAACTAAGAAAATAATAATAAAATAAAAGGTGAATTCCGGCATGGTGAAAACAAAGGGACTTTTGTTACCGCAAATCATCACTAACTAGTTTTGTATGGTCGTATGTCGACCATTGTTGCAACTTGGTTTTTCTATACCTTTCAATGATTTACTAAATTGTCCGTAATTAAAAAAAACGTAAGTATTATTTTTGTAGTTCAAATGTAATGCTCTCTTGTGGTATTTTCTTCAAAATGGCATCATTTAATGTTGATTTCTGTTGGTAGTATGTTTACTACCGGTACCGCTCACTTATCTACAACCACCATATGAACCAAATGTATTCATCTGACCGATAATGAGTGAGATTTGGCCAGACCATGCGTTACAACCAACGTTATGCCATCAAAGCTGCATTGCCCGTTAACCTTTGGATTTTGTTATTTTCGACGTTCTCCGGCTGTGTTCTTCTGATTAAAGGGGAATCACTGAGACTTTGTTACACCAACGGGTTGTTGCTCTTAACAGTACGTCTTATCATCATGTAATTTTCAGGCCTCACTGTGTACTATAAAACAGGTGCATCTGTTTGGACGAACGACAGTGATCCTGAAACCACCGATCCGATCAGTGACAGTGGGTTGCATTTGAAGCAACAGAGCCCAACTAGCTGGAATAAGATTGATTGTGATTGTGAAGTGAAGAAATATGGCGTTTGGAAAAGTGGCGAATGTGCTGTTGATAGCTGTTCATGTGTGCAATGCTTTGTTCCGTGAGTGTCCGCCGCTTGGAAATTTCATACCGTCGGAGAATACCGACCATTATGATATCCGCTTACCCTAATATCCCCATAGAATCGGTCGGCGAGAGTGATGACATAAACTGGAGCCTGTTACCGACGACAGATTGTGGCCAGAAGGTGAGCAACAGAATCTCGAATGACAGTATGACTTTCCCCTTCGAATACCCGTGGATGGTGCTTCTGCGCTACAGCTGGAATGGTCAGATGCTGGATATTGGAGGAGGGTCGTTGATCAACCACCGCTACGTGTTGACGGCAGCACACAGCGTGCGAACACAGGGCAATATGAAGCTGTAAGTAGCCTAGTGTATTCGTAAACTGTATTTATGATTATCTTGTAATATAAATTGTCCTACCATGATGCAACTTATGCACCGAAACAGGCTCATTCAAATACGAAATACAATATTTTCCAACTAATCACAACTTTATTCGTTCTACTTCACAAGGTCTAAAGTACGTCTTGGTGAGCACGATAGATCTAAAGATATCGATTGCGTTGTGTATGCAAACGGTGAAGAGAGATGTGCCGATCCTCCTCTCGATGTGGACGTAGAATCGACGGTCTTACATAGCGAGTACAAAAGATCGAATCGTTTCCAGCATGACATAGCATTGATTCGGATGGCGCAAGATGTTGCATACAGTGGTAAATGAACAACGCAACCCAATTCCACCATTGATAACGCCAAATGAATTCATTTTTTCCCCAGATTCCATCAAACCCATCTGCCTACCGATCAGAGAGGATGTTCGAAGTAAAATTCTACCGGAATACATCCTGACTGGCTGGAGTGTGACTGAGCAGACGACCCCATCCAGAGCCAGATTACTGCAGAGAGTTCTGAAGCATATGTCCATACCAGAAAGTCAACGGAAACTAAAAGAAAATTCAATCAGATCAAACGTCTCAGAGAAGTATCAAATGAGCACTGGAAACGTATTTCAGGTTGATTCTTGCGGAGATTTTAGCGGAGCACCGTTAGGTTTCAACGTCGATCTAGTCGGTGACCGATTTGTCCAATACGGAATTGCATCTTCCGGGGTAAATTCTTGCATTCAACGATTATCAACTGTACCGGCAATTTACACTCGTGTCTCTAGCTACATGAACTGGATAGTGAAGAACATGAAACCGTAACACCAACACTTACCGCCTGTAAAACATGCTTAATAAAATCTGTTTTCGAAACAAATATGTGCAATTTTGTGAAGAAAATCGTCTGAAAACATCTGTATAGTACATAATGTCTTGCCACTTTGAGCTTTTAACTAATGAATGACAAAGATGCTTTTGAAGAGGGAATGTAACAATGCGTTTAAAATGATGAGAGATTAGCAAAAAAAAAAGCATTACACATTTGACGGTGAATGGTATGCGGTGATGGGTGGAAGAAATAGATTAAACTTTTCGCTAAGACTCCTAATGTACTAAAATTGATGAAAATCGGCGCGATGCACTTGCGCGATGCGCGAGAATACGTACAACCTCACAAAATAGATCTCCATTCTATTTTTAAGACTACTACTTAGTTAGTGACATAATGCAGAGCAAATGTAGAGTGGTTTTTAGTGTTTTATTGACTTATGCAAGTCCTCGATAGTATAGTGGTAAGTATCCCCGCCTGTCACGCGGGAGACCGGGGTTCGATTCCCCGTCGGGGAGGAATAATAATTTTTTAATCATATCACCCCTAGGATGTGATCCTGCGTGCGTGGCGACTGCAAAAGATAATGGGTTGATGATGGCATCTGCGCAGTTCCCTGCAGATCACCCAGAATCCGATTGATTATAACACTTGACAACATTTTTTAGCAAGAACAACTTATCAAACTGCAACTGCATTACGACATCTATTCACTTTCGATCGATTGTAGTCACAGAACCTGTTAATAGCATTACCAGTCCTTATTTAATCACTTCAACAAACAGAGAAAACACCTCCTTTTGGTTTCTATGGAAGAGTTATCTCAAGACGACACGCGTGCTTTTCCGTAATAATGATTGATTTATTTTTTCCTCTTGTGCTTACAATAATCCACCTACGGATAGATCACATTCAGTAATATGGTAGGAAAAAACAATAAATGATCGTCTTGTTGGTACGCAAATGTTAACAAAAATAGTACGAATAGCTATTTCCAGAGCACAATTCTCCTCTTACCTTACGTAGCCCGTTCGTAAATGGACGGAATCAGTTTTTGACTCAGTTGGGTTTTTGGGAAGCGCGCGTTTTGTCTCATTCACACACCATCGCTGTCATACGATCGCCATACATCCGGATACCCTGCACTCATACACCCCCACGCCCCTCGGCCCCTTCCTACCCCGCCAAACATTCACATTCTTCGTGACGCACGCAATCACGCAATTGGCACCTCGGATATGGTCCCTCACGACAATAGTACACTGCCGGCACTGCACTGCCGACTGCGGCCACTTTGCCAGCATGATACCTTAATCCATGCTGAGCATCGTGAGCGATGGTCATTTGTTGACCGCCGTCGAAAGGCTGGCCGCACTTGTGGTCGCCGTCACGGCAGGACTCACCGTCCGGTCGCCGTCACCGCGGCATCGTTTCACAAAGAACACGATCGGTAGCAGCGTGGCCAGCAGGAGCCCCACACCGATCAGCACCCACTGCACGATGTCCAGCAGACTGAGCACCTTCATCAGGCTATCGTCGATCAGCTTCACCATGTCCTCGTTGAGCGCGATGCCTTCGTCGATCCAGATGACCGGAAACAGGGTCGGCTGTAACCGATCCGTCAGCTTGATCGCATCGATTCGCCGGAGAAACATGTTAAACTGTACCCGTTTGCCTCCGTTCAGCGGTGTTCCGGTGTACTGCAGCGACGGGAACCGGAAAGGACAACAGGATTAAGCATTGAGAGGCACACAGCACACAGACAAGGCGCGAATGGTGACGCGACTTACCGGTTCTACATCCACGAAGATTTGATGACGCTCCGGGTCCGGGTCCAAACCATCGATCAGTGCCGTATACTCCTCGGCTGCACCGAGCATATGGGGAAGTGTTAGCACAACCGGTGCATCTGCAACGAATGGTAGACATCGGGAATGCATAAAGTAGATGATTAATCGCTCGTTTGGATCGGTATTGAACGTGGGGAGGTGATTTAGCTATCGTTTCCTGGGAGGCATCCATTCATAATGGTAATAAAACATCTTAAGCTGAGGCGCCATTCTACTCAAACAGCTCCACTAAATGTTCTAGTCACTCGGTCATGGTCGTAAAGGCTTCGAAGGTGCGGTTAAAATTGTTCGATTCATGGCAAAACACTTCATGAAGTTTAGAGTTTATGTTCATGTGTTTTTTACTGCTTTTTGCCGATAACCTCGTCAAATAATTAACATAACCGACCGCTAGTTACGTCTTACCTAAGCGCTATATGATGCCCTTTTTCGTATCAGATATTCTGGGACTTAATTAACACTGACCTATTACTTTCAAATAGGTCAGTGTTAATTAATGTCAGTGTAAGTGAAGATGCAATTATTCTTCAACACAGTTTGTACTTCAAGATCCCAATCCCATATATCCCAAATATTGACTAAATTTGCAATGGGCAATGAATACATCGAAATCACATTGCCGTCAACGGTTTATATGTAAAAATATATACTGATGTTCAATGCTAGTATCCCAAGTTCTGAGCTTTCATTCCTTAAACTCTGTTAGAATAATAACTTTTGTAACGTGTCCCCTATTGAGCATCAATTAGAAATGAAATGAGGAAAAGAGGGTTTAAAATGGTTTGACATTGAAAAGTAAAAAGGTTTGTTTCAAATCTACAGTATGACAAAAAAGTTTATCCACCCCTAGATGTTCGTCTTGTTTAAATATTACACATCACCTCCATCGTTTGCAATAAAACAATCCTATCATCTTTACATTCAATAATAATGTAATTTTTTTTTCTCCGCATTTCAACAATGCACTTGATTGCTTTTATCTCAGTTGCATCTTTTGAGACCCTATCGATGGCTTTGTCGCCAAAATTAATGGAGTCAGGTACCAAAGTTACTAGACAACTATTACTAGACAATTCATTAATAGTTATTTTTCAAAAAGTAAAAAGCAAAATGAAGAAAAATAAAAAAAAATTGATACGTAATTTTCAATTTTTTGACAAAGCTTTTCGGAGAAAATAGCCAAAATGTAAACTTCTTGCAGCGGTGAATAAACTTTTTTGTCATTCTGTATTTTCAACTCTTTCGTTTGCAAATAACCTTCACACAGCATAACTAAAAAACCTCATCATTTAATCGTGTTTTAAACTGATAATGTCAATGTTCGATTGATTACCCTACCCTAGTGCTAGTGCGAGCACTATTCAAACAACGTTTAATAGCCTTACCACACTCTAAATCAATTGGCTCCATGTATACGATCGTCCATTGTCACGCCATTCGATCGATCGTTTATCAGCCCTATAAACAATTCGCAGAGAAACCATCCAATTCCCGAATGAAAAAAAAACTATATGAAAGAGCATTGCTCGATCCTCCATCAAAGCACTGATTTATCTCCATCATTAAACCGTTATTTGTCGTGCTCGCGGATCCTTCAACGACCACGACGGCTTGCGACCGAAGGGTTGTCGATACTCAAAATTGTGACATAAACACTGCCAAACGACCCTTCCCGGCCATCCCGGAGTGTGACATTAATCACGCCTTGGCTACTGCTGGTAGCAGTCAGAGGAGATCCATCGCCATAGCAACGCGCTGAACCGATTCTCTCAACCCACCGCTCCCCCCAAAAAGGATCATCGAAAAGCGGGCGCGACGTCGATGGCGTCATGCGGACTGGACCGCACCACCAACGAACGCCGTTTCTCTCGATCTCGTCGATCCGCGATACCCAATGCCCGATGAGATAAACCGAACGACGACGCTGCAGAGCAACTCGACTGCGTGATGGCGGCATGGCATGGCATGCTTCGTCTCCATCTCGTTCAGTTGTTGCTGCGCGGCCGTTTTTACCGGTCGTGATCACGGTCGCCTCGCTGGTGGTGCGTGCGTGCGTGCGTTTGTGTTTGTTTTCACGGCAGTGGTGTTGGTAGTTGATCGATGGTCTTGCTCTTGTTCCTGCCTAACCCCCCCAAACCATGAGTGATTCGCGAATCGTGCCCAGCAGCAGCAGCAACAGGTTGTTATGATGCTCGTGTACGAGATGCCGGTGCTGCAGACGATCGTAGCGATCGTGTGGATTGTCGCGGGTGTCGATGGTACTCAACCGTTGTCCCGGTGTGAGGTGGCTCGCGAGTTAACGCTTCAGCATGTCCCGGAGGAGCAGATAGGTGATTGGTTGTGTATCGCGGAACATGGCGCCGGTTACAGCCGATCGGTCGCTAATCTACGCTTCAAGCGCTTCGGTGGCAGTGGCTATTATGGGTTGTTTCAGATCAGCGATCGATACGCCTGCACCCGGTACGGTTCGATCTGTGGTCTCGAGACATGCGAGGCGCTACTGGACGACGAGCTGGAGGACGATATCGAATGTATGCTCAAGATTCATGCTGCGTACGCCCGGGAGCTGGGCGATGGATTCGCTGCCTGGCCTATCCACAAGACGGCCTGCCGGGGTGAGGGACTGGCGTGGCGCAGAACCGTCCCCTACGCCGACTGTCTGAACGAGGAGGTCGTACGGGTGCAGGCGTACTTTAAGCGTAAGCGGGCCAAGGGAAAGAAGACGGCTAACCTTGCCCTTGCGCCTCCACCATCGGCCACCGGTAAGGTGTACGAGCGCTGTGAATTGGCCTTGGAGTTGCGCGATCGGCATCGAATGCCGATGGAGCAAATAGCGACCTGGGTGTGCATCGCGTACCACGAAAGTCGCTTCAATACGTCCGCCGAGGGAAGATTAAACGCGGACGGTAGTGGCGATCATGGACTGTTCCAGATTAGTGACATCTACTGGTGCTCCACGGATACGGGCCGACCGGCGGCGAAAGCATGCCGGGTAACGTGTGACGCCATGCGTGATAACGACATCGAGGACGATATCCGGTGCATTCGGATGATCTACGATGAGCATCAGCGGATTTCGGGCGATGGTTTCACTGCCTGGACCGTGTATCGACCGTATTGTGCCGGGCGGGAGGATAGCTTCGTGCATAACTGCTTCACTGCTGCCGCGGGCGACATCCAACATCCAACTACGGCCATCAGGCCACGGCCTGGCATTGTCGCTCCGGTGGTACCGACAAGATCACGTACACCAGCGCACACCGGGCATACGTACGGAAAGGTGTACGATCGGTGTGAGCTGGCAAATGATCTGTTACACAAGTTCCACTTTCCACGGGATCAAATAGCGACCTGGGTGTGCATCGCGTACCACGAAAGTCGCTTTAACACGTCCGCCGAGGGCAGATTGAATGCGGATGGAAGTGGTGATCATGGGTTGTTCCAGATTAGTGACATTTATTGGTGCTCACCACCGGGTCAAGGCTGGGCTTGCGGTGTATCCTGTGACGCACTGAAGGACTCGGACATTAGCGATGATGTGCGGTGTGTCCGGACGATCTACGAGGAGCATCAACGGCTTTCGGGTGATGGATTCACCGCTTGGTCTGTTTACAAACCGTACTGTGGTGTTGACCGAACGGAGGAGTTCGTCCGGGGATGCTTTGGTGAAGATGCGCCTGGAGCAACGCAATCAACGGTTTTGCCTCGTCCAGCGATCACTGCGCCAGCGTCTCGACCGGCTGCAAGAGACCGGCCAGTGACCTCACTGCCCGGACGGGTGTTTGATCGCTGTGAGCTTGCGCAAGAGTTGCACCTACGCCAAGGACTTCCACTCGATGAAGCGGCTACCTGGTTGTGCATTGCCAAGTATCAATCCAACTTCAACTCTTCGGCCATCGGGTACGGTCCCGACGGGGTCCAGTATCATGGTATGTTCCAGCTAAGCGACGAGTATTGGTGTTCACCTCCGGGGCGTGGTTGGGTTTGTGGTGTTACGTGCGAACGGCTCCGGGATGGGGATCTGACCGATGATCTGGCCTGTATGCGTCACATCTTCGAGGAGCATCAACGCATTTCGGGCGATGGTTATAATGCCTGGGCTGCCTATCAACCGCATTGCAAGGGACGAGCTACGGCGCTGCTCGAGGGATGTTTTGAAGAAGGTGAGAACGCCATCATTCCCACACCACCGACTACTCGACGGCCAATTGCACCGCCCAAAAATGGACCCCGGGGGAAGATCTATCAACGGTGCGAGCTGGCTCAGGAGCTGTACTATCGTCATGGATTACCGTACGATCAGATCGCTACCTGGGTGTGCATTGCGCACCGGGAGTCGAACTACAACGTATCGGCCATTGGCCGACTGAATGCGGATGGTAGCGAGGATCACGGGTTGTTCCAGATCAGTGACATCTACTGGTGCTCTCCACCGGGGAAGGGTTGGGTGTGTGGGTTGCCGTGTTCCGATCTCGAGGATAATGATCTGACCGACGATATCGAGTGTATGCGAACGATCTACGAAGAGCATACGCGGCTCTCGGGCGATGGTTTCAATGCCTGGGCCGTCTATCGACCGTACTGTAAGGGTCGTTCGGATCACTACATTGAAGGATGCTTCCCGGAGGCCACCACCACCATCGATGAGGAGCCATTGACCACCAGCAGAATCATCACCGATCAAACGACGAACCAACGTACCGTTACTACCACGGCAAGGTCATGGACAACGTCGCAACGACTCACGACGGCATCGACTGCAGCCCGAACACGCAGCACCACTCGTCGTTGGACGAGCAGCACCACCACACCACCGCCAACCACCAGCATCATACCGGAAATAGGCACCCGAAAACAATCGGAAACGACAACGATACCACCTGCCACTACCACTACTACTGCTGCTGCTGCTGCTGGTAAGATGACCAAGTCGACTACGAGTTTGTACGAGTTCTATCTTCATCACTTTGGACGGCGACCGACCATCACCACTGCCAAGCCGGTGTACACCTTCAAACCGTTCGCCTCGCGTCTCCGGGCATCACCGGGCACCACAAGTGCCACGAACACCGCAACACTGCCCCCAGTAACGACCACTCGCTATCGAGAGGACTTTAATCGATGGTTTCAGGGTGCGTAAGGGAATGGGTTCTATGGGTACTATCTTAAGCAAGGTTTCTAATAAAACTTTTATCAAGTACTTCTCCTAACAACCAGCTAGCTGCTCACGATATTGTATTATTATGCGACATGAGAGCCAATCAGTTGCTTTGAGAAATGCGTCATTAACTCCACGTGAGTTTAGTTAAATGGAGATCCATTTGAGCTTCTTTATACTTGTTGGAGGAGTGCGAAACAACGAAAAAATAAGTTACGACTTTCGTGGCTTCTTATGGGATTGTACAAGTCGTAACAGCCACGGATGGTGCAGCGTAACGTTAGAGAACCAGAAACTCAGTATAAACACAACGTAGCAAAAGTATTGGTACATGGTTTCTGATCTGTATGGAATTGAAAATGTTAAAAAAATGTAAAAGGCTCTCAGACATTCCAAATAGACAGGAATAATAGGGGTGAAGTAGTAATAGATACCATTTTACTTAAATTATTAATTCAAAACAGCTGATCTTCTATAGAACAGATTCCATTACAACACTAACGCGAAACCAAGCGTATCTTTCCGCCATTAGTGTTCCCAAAAGTATTCCAAGCTCTTCCGCTTTACGGCAGACGAATTATTTGCATATTATGACTTCTTTCGGTGCCGGGAATATTCTTGGGAAGTTGTGGGAATTCCCTCTTCCGAATCTCCGCACCGTAGCAAGTGATCGTCACCAAATGTCTCATCTCACATTACGGCAGGACGTCGGCTAGCCGGTTTTTTTTTTGAAGAAACTGAAAGCGTCTCACCGTATCGTGCACAGCATGTGGTTAAAAGATCGTTTTGGTATCAAAATACTGAAACCATCCATCAAGATGGAACCAACATTTTCGGTTTTGCCGTTTCAACCATAATCTCCCTCGCCATCATGATACGGAGTGGAAGCTGAAGATTGTAGTCGCAGTAACCTTTGACATTTAGCACGACGTATCGATCAAGCTAAACCAAGCGGGATCATTAATATCATCCCACATTACTCATGATGGTGGCAAAACTGCTTGGCCGGCTTGAGGCCGTTGGGAACCTATTTGCACAACAAACACTTACGTTTTCGATAAACAAAGCCACCGGCGGCTTTGGGGTTGCGTTGTGTTACGCAGTTCCACTCCCACGGCCATAGTTAATGGCGCATTAAAGACCGTCCCGTCCCTAGAGATGCGTGAGAGAAGCTTCCCTGATTGCAATCCGATTAGTGAGTCACAGCGGCAGTGCGGCTTGGAATTTTCTTATCGATCTCCCGTTCTCTTCTTGCCCTCCCCCGGGGCAACTTGTCGATCAAGTTTGAGACGAGCTTGAGCACATGATCACACGATTGACGTCTTATCTTGTTTACTGTTGCTAATGCTGTTTATAAAACCATAAAACATCTGTTAGTACGAGCAAAACCCGTTAGAACAGTACAGCGTAGTTAACCAGTTTCACAGGTTTCCACCGGGCTGGGCTTATCGGTCAAGCTTTATTAGCACCCGATGCTCATCGTATGCTCATCTATATCGTCTCACATCACATAGCAACCAAACAAAGAAGCGCGGTTTTGCCGATGGCTCGCGGCTTTGTTTCGCAAGTTGTGGCCAGTCCCGAAACTTGGGGTGAGGCTTTGTCCCACAAAACGTTCTTAGGAGAGATTCGTCCGGCTGATCGTAACAGCTCAATCAGGATTATCTGCGCTCATCGTTTGCATAGTTTACGATCTGCAAACTTGCTGTTCGCGTGATCAATGAAGCAATAAATTCCCTACAAAAGCTACATGCTATTTCACACTCGCTCATTCTACTCACCGAAGCAGTTGGATAGATCGAGCGCACCCCGGTACAGGCAACCGTTGGATTTGACGATCGATTTTGGAATTTTGTTCACGCAATAGCAATCATTGCCGTACTGTGGGCCGATTTCGTTCACAAAATTGTTGTCGATCTCGTACCGTAGCGCAGGAATTCCCTCGTACGACGACGTACCCGATAGTTTGATATCAACCGTTCTGTAATGAAACGAAGGACATTCTAATTATAATAACCGTGCTTATGTAGGAGTGCCACGGCGGGTCTTTTACTAACCGGCATATATCCGTGCTGAAGATAGTCATCTTTTCGATTTCTTTTCGGAACGGAGGATACCCCGAACCATCGGTGCCGTGGATCTTGTTGCAACGTGAAGATGGTCCAGTGCTTCGGTTGTTCCAAACGTCCAATGAAGTCCTTCCATTCCACAGTTCGATCATCTGCGTCCGGGCCGGATCCTTGATACCCGTATTGATGGTAAACATTCCATCGTCGGTCATATTTTTCTAAAAACCGGAACAGGTTAAACCATGAATGATCTACACGTCGGTTACACCTTATTCGTTGCTACTTACATGGCTGAAGAAGGAAAACCGCAAGCTACCATCCGGCATAGTGCGGATCGTTTTGGTATTTCGCTTCTCGATCTCCTTGCAGATGGCTTTCGCAATACCGATCACGTTCACGCAGAACGGGACGCCATCGAACAGGAACTGCTTCGGTGTCGTCCGCAGGAACATCGTATCCGGTCGGCCAAAGATGCGGTTCAGCTCAACGTTGATCAGTCGTAAGCTATCGTACGTTTCATCTTCAGCGATTTGCAAAATAGACTACGAGAAATCCCGATCGAGCATACGGAAATCATTTCACAAATGAAGCAAAACGAGTTGAACAGGGTATTATCAAAACGAAATCGGTCCAAGGGTTTGCAACAATCGGTACCGGTAGTGGCGTGCAGAAGAGAAAATTGAAGAAAAACAAAATCAAAAATTCGAATGATGGAATGGCAAACATGAACTACGATATGCGCGATCATGATGATGATGATGATAAAATGTATGGATGTAAATAGCATGAATTATGTTTTGGTGCAGGAGCCGATCGATTATCCACAAAATGTTAGCCCGTTATCCTTTGATTAGTTTCCAATTTTGTGCATTTGTGAAGGAATGGTGTTGAACAGTTTGTCCACGACACGCTGATGGTTAGTATATTAGTGAGTTAATTGGGTGAATCAATGGACGGATCTAATGGTCTAACAAATGCGGTCTTAAGTCTAAGGAGGAAAGGATCATATAGGGATTAAGGAGAATAGGAATCGGGATGTGGATCGGTACTCGTACACTGGTGACAGATGGATGACAATATAAGACGAAATTGCAGAGAAATGGAACTGTATTCGTGTAATGCGATCGTGACGTGATGAGCGGACGAACAACCTTCAAATGATCCTTTCATTATGATAACCTCAGATGCCCCCATCTGTGGCATGCAGAGACACCATTCGCCACTTTGCACAGACACTGTGCTGACCGAAACAAGTTTTGCGACTTATTCCTGCGCCCACCCCTCGACACCTGTCCTGGCGCCATTCCGCTTGACATTTGCTAAACGAGAACGGGCCAACGTTCCATTTATAATTCCTCTTGCCAGCCCCACTTACCGGAGAAGACAGGAAGATAAGAATAGCGGTCTGGGTGGTTTAAAAATAACATTCCAATGGAATCACACGATGGTCAGGGACGCTTAAAAAACACGACAGAAGCCCGATAGTCTTAAGACAGTTGAGCGTAAAAAACATTAATGTATCGCTTGGTGTCGACCGGCCGCGGTGGTCGTGAGTGTATTGCGGGCTTTGGCCGTTCATCACAAGTTCGTCCGGTGGTCGGATGGTATTGGTCGAATATGGTCCCAATTGTGGTAATGTGGAAGGGAAATGTTTTCCTGCAGATGGGGCACACTAACGATCGAAATGTGAATGCATCATGAGCAGAGACGAGATTGATCGGGATATGGAATGATGGATAGGGATAGGACTAGGATACGAAACCAATACAGACCGCCACCAGCTACGAACCGCGATGGATTATGCACAAATGAAAGGCCACACAAAACACACACACAGACACACACACACACCACAGGTGGCAAACATGGCCCCAAAACATCACACAAAACACCAAACACAAAGAGACACTTGATGATGATCACTTGAAGCCAGCAAAATGAAGAGATGTCATGGCATGAAAAGGTAGTGCATCCGGTGGTTCCTATGGTGATGCCTCTCCCAATGATCGCATAGTGACACCTCGATAGTACAACCCCGCAACATTTTACGATGACGATGAATGAATGATTTAATGGAGGCAGCAGAAAGAATTAGGAAACGAAAACAAAGGAGCAGATAGAATGAAACAAAAGAAAGAAAGGAAAAAGGGAAAAGAAAAACCAAACTCCGGACCAACTAACACGTGGTAGCACACCTTCGTCCTCTGGCCGGTTCTCCAGATTGTTAGGCTAAACGTGAAGCCACTACACTCACTCGCAAATTAATGACAAAAACTAATGTGGAGCTCAAAGACAAGCTAAGGGGACACGCGTTTGTCATGCGTTTCAATGAGCTGCGCGTGTGATGTTTATGAGAGCGAGAAAGGTCGTGATAGGAGTGAAAAATGGCGTCACGATTGCGCAAACCGGAGCGGGGAGCGGGAAGAAACCCCTTTAAGAAGAGGAAGTTGCGGAACTCGTGGGTATTACTTGGATCGGCGTGGTGCGCTCGATGATCCGTTTAATGACTCGAACAACCGGGATTTTCTCGAGCGTGTTGTTCACGTCGGAACGAAAATTGGTGATCGTTTCCTTTGCTTGGTTATCGATAATTTGTAAAATGCTCTGAAAACAGAAGAAGGATGATATTTCAGAAAACACGAGTGGCCACAACACAGCGACGGACGGACGGAGGTGAAAGAAGTCAACAGATCAGAGGAAGAAAGAAAACCGAGAAAGATTAAGTGCACCGGGGACAGGTAAGTCATGTGAAAGTAAGTGAAGAGGATCCAACAGTCGACGAAAAGGAACAAGTAATTTAAGCTGATAAAAAGTAGAGAGAGAAAAAAACCAGATAAAGAGAGAGAGAGAGAGAGATCGCGCCTCACGAAGAACTTTTACCAAAGAACTTTGTAGCACATCTGTTGCTCCAACACGAACGGAAGTAGTGTACGAGTGTTTGTTTATGGTTCTTGGGGATTTGGGAAAAGGGATGAAGGATTAAGATCCAATTCAGTTATGCTTCGTCTACATTACCAATGCATGTGTGTGTGTATGAGTGTGTGTGTGAGTGTGTATGTGTGATGAGTCAAAAGAAAGTTTCCCGTAAAACGTGTGTATGTGTAGAAAAGTATGTGTCCCGTTTTGGAGTGAGAGCATTCCGATCGCATTGAGTTATTCGCGGTGGCTGCCTGGAAGCTGGTCTGTCAGTTTGTTTGTCTGTCAGTCAATCAGTAGGATCATACTACTCTTTATACAGCGAATCTCGTCCCTCTCCGGTTACTTCTTTGTACAAATGGTCATTTGGTAAGGGATAAGACGCGCGGATAAGACGCGGACTGTGGTTGACGCGCGGATGCTTTGCGTTTGGGTTAGTTGAGCGGTTTGCAGACCTTCTCGCGAGGCACTTACGTTCATGTGCATGTTCAACACCGTCAGCTCATCGTTTTCCGTCAACGGGTAGGACGATTCGGCATCAAACACGTAAATCTGCTGTTGACTGAAATGCACTTTCGACCGATCACGGCTAAATCGGATATTATCCTTTTGGCGGTATTGACTGTGAAGGGAAATGCAGGGTAGCAAGCATGATTATGCTGAACTAATGTGCTCGCGGGTAAGGCGTCCCCTGCGTTAATCATACTTACAAGTAAATGTAGGGTCCCACTTCGACCACCTTTGGTCGACGTCCTTGCATCACCTCGTACGGATTGGTGACGTTGAATATGTAGACCTTGAAGTCAAGCGGCTGTGGTAGAGCCTCCCACCGCTTGAACTGATCCGTCCCTTGGCGTAGCTCTGTGTTCTGGAATGGTGGTGAAAGTGGACAAAGACACGAACGCTAATCAGTGAACGGGTAAGGTCAAGGGAATGTGTTAAAAATCAGAACGCCCAGCTAGTTTCCGCTTTCCATTAGGTTTGGTGCGTGCCCAATTTGGGTCACCACGTGGTCCTGGTTTCCATCGCACCGAACGCACAGCCGAGCAGCAGACGATTATACAAAAGCATTTCTTTAACCCTGACCGCCTTCGACGACGAGGTGAGGAAATGAGAGTTTTCCGTGTCGCCGCTCTATTAAACTGTTTCCAGCAGGTCGCATCGCTATCGATTAGATTACTGGTTCCGATGGTCTATCGAGCATGACGAGTGTAATAACATGTGGTGGCAATTGGGGAGGACCCTTTCGCGTTTTGTGTGGCGTCGTTGATTCACATCACCGTGTCTGGTGTGAGAGGGGCCCAAGAAATTTTGAGTCCTTTATTATGTTTCGGATAGATTATGTGTTTTTGCGGTAATTTAAAATTTATAATTAATTAATTCAATATTATTGAACAGAAATAAAGTGAAAATGAAGTTTGTAAACCTTTTTAAGACATTTTTAAAAAATTTTTTAGCTAAAAAGCGTTTTTAAGGGAAAACGTTACGTTACGTTACGGTAACGGATTCTACTAGGCTATTATAATTTGCCTGAATGTCTGCAATTTGTGGAATGCGAATTGCATACGCACAGGCGAACTATTATGCTCTTCTCGCTCACTCTTTCGTGAAGGGCAGGAAATCAAAAACCGTTACCGTAACGTAACGTAACGTAACGAAAACCCTCTAAATTCGTTTTTAGCAAAAAAGTGTTAAAAAATGGTGTGTACTTGGCCTAATAATCTCGCAGAGATAATTTCTAAAGTACCCATGCCCAGGAAGGAGCTGAGTTAGGTGAAAGCCCCTGTTCCATGATTCCACCACCTCTAGTGACCGCTTAATTTTGGACAGTTCTAATTGCCGACTTAATTGCCGCTTTTCTTAAGGACTGCCTGCAAACCGCCTTCATGACCATATCATCGGCAAAGGCGGCAACCAAAGTTCCAATAAGCAGCCACAGGGCCCCATCGTACATTATGTTCCAGCGTGTTGGCTCCAGAACGGAGTCTCGTGATACAACTTTGGACCGCCACAATGACTATGAGTCGCTTTGCAGATGTTTAGCGCGGCACACTAGGCCCTCTAATCCTTTTTATCGCCGAAGCAACCTTTATGAAAGAATAAAAGTCATCAAATAATGCACACAAAAGCGAGAAAATTATTAAATTGATATAAACAAAATTATCTAAAACGGGGTAGGGTCCTAATGAATAAGTTTTAACATTTTTCCATCAACGTTTTCTCTCAATGACTTTTCATTTGTATTCTGCGAAAGTTTTACATCGATCGAAGAAGTTCAAAGTTTTTTTCATGAGCACGAGAAGATATCACGTTTTTTTTACAAAAAAATCGATGGCGTACCGGGGGTGCTAATCAACTAAAATACCAAAGTAAAATATTCAAGAACTTTCCGAGTGGAAACATGTTCTTGGCCGGCCATATGAGTGTGATAAAGGCCGCTAAAGCATACAAACGGTTACAGCAAGTAGAATGCAAAATAATATAAAAGAACGAAAAGGAGAATGAATATTAAGAGCATAGAAAATAATACCGAAACTCTTGATTTTTGCGTTATTGTTGGTTTTAGTAATATAAGTTTTGCGATGAAACCGTTTAATAATATTGTGGTCATCTTTTTGATAATTTAAAGCGAAATGAGCATACAACGATCAAAAACCCTGTCGATACTGGAATATCTCTTCAAACCATTTCGATTCGACCGAAATCTAAATAGTCAACGGTAAAACAATATTCCGGACAGTAGCAGCAAAGTTTCAAGTACTTCATAGTACAAGAAATCACTTAGAAGCCTCATTTGGTAGCAACGAAACAAACCAACGCTTTCAATTATTTACGTTCACGGTGAACACGCTTTTGCTTAGAAATGCTGTCTGGAGATAAGATTCTTATCACTGATGTGATCCTTTGTACCGGGTGTAATCACATGAATATTGAATGCGGAACTAGTTGCGTGAGTTGATGCTCACCGAGCTCAAATATAATTAACAATAATCTCACTTTTCCCGTGATAGTAATCTTCTTTAGTAACGCTAAAGGTATTCCACGCGAGCACTCTATACGAGTCGTTCTTCGAGTCACACTTTATCTTCATCGAATGGATCATAAAAAATGTATGGAAATTGGTATCCCTCGGCCCCTTCTCGCCTGGTGGTGGTGTATTACAACGTTTTACGCAATTGAAGTGCGGTCAGCCACTTAACTGCCGGTAAATATCGGGATGGTGTTTGCACAAATCACCATGATGTTTCCTACCGAAAACGTGTTTGACGTAGTTCGTTTGAGGGGTGTCGTTCGATCGGTAAACATGTCCATAATGACCACTAAGATGCCTAGCTCATAGATTAGCAGTAAAGATCAGAAGAGTCAACCTCTAAAAGATTGAAGAGTAAAACTATAAAATATAGTCGCTTTTCGATCGACGGTTTCATTCCGACAGATTTTCTCAAGCCAACCACGTGCATTCAACCGATGATTCGAGCGAGACGACAAGATGGTGCTAAATGCAGTCAGGCACCTAGCACTTGATCGATGATTAGTTAACATTACATGTTGTTCCGCGTTATGTTCCATTACACGTTGCAGTCGAAAACAACATGAAACTTGACTCCTCTTTGGATTGTCACTGGGAGAAGGGCATTGGTTTTCGTTCACGTACATACCAATAACCCACGAAGTAGTTGATGCTCTGTACTTTCAAAATTCCCAAATAAATCAGGGACATTCACGACTTTCGCTTTTTGGTTTATTTGGAACAGGTTCGTCGGTGGCTTCGTAGTGCCATTGTGCGACGAATCCAGTAAACAGATCGATCCCGATAAAGAATTGCTTTAAGCCATTTACCATACTGCCACGAACATTTATCAAACTATTGTACTATTCCCTTGACATCAGATGTTAGATGTTACTTTGTTGTGAATGAAATCAACAAAGGCGATCGAATGGTGGCTTTCTCCCATTCTGCACCACACAAAAGGAATCAATGAAATGTGTGTTGAGCGGCGCCAGCTTCCGAATTTGTCAATCAAGCTGGAGGATTAGCAAACGAGAAAAGCACTTCATTGCTCTTTCGCCTCTTATTGCTTCTTCGATTTCGTTTCCTGTGTTTCCGAGGCTGATAACCAGCACCACCAGCACCGGTTACCACATCCGTTGGCGCGTTGGAAGAGGTGGTTGTTACGCGCCTGATTGCACCAGCTTAGAGTGAGAGTTGCGATCCCGTCGGCTGGGAAAGTCGAGTGCCCGTGGACCAGCGAGCGGCAGGGAAATTGACCACTTTGCTCCTCTTCATCCACCGCTGACCGTTTCCTTACCTCCGTGGTGAGGAAACGCGTGAGGGCCACTGCCTGGTGGCACTGCCTGGAACACACTCGATCAAACCGAGGGCGCAAAATTACCCCATCGTGAACTCCTGGAATGGCACCTCGAGTACTATAGGCTCGCAGGCCAAGGAAAGTTAAGTTTTTCGTGCCATTATTTTCTCTTCGCATCCGCCGCGGCACCGGATTTCACGACAATCCGGGACCGGGACAGTCACGGTACTTTTGAACGCTTTGTACTCAAAGTCCGCAAGCAAATCTCTTGCAGCGTCCAGCAGCATCGGTTCCGTGGAAGCTTGACTGACTCGGCATATAAATCGATGAAAGACTTTTGCCAGCCACCGGCGGTACTAGCAACACTCGTAATAGGACACCTGCACCATTGTGTGACGCTTTCTTTTCTCGATAAAAGAGGACAACGCTGATCTGCGAGATACGAAAATTAATCAAGCATATAGCAAACCCCATTTTCATCGCATTTGGCACGTGCCATGTTATATGTAGAGTAACGGATCGATACTAGCCTGTAAAATGATTTGGTATGCACATAACTCAATGATCAACGGATAGGTATCGGAGCGAGGTTACCACATTCATCATCGCGCTTAGTCAAAGGTATCTCTATCTATTACACCTGCGTGTGTGGTTTCCCGTGCGTTCCGCGCGGATTACAGGTCAATTTATAAAATGTTTAAAACTGATTGGCGTGGAAAGTTCCTACTGCGGATGATCTCATCTGCCCTGCACCCTGTACTGCACTTTGCACGATCAACACTAGCGTACGTTAATTGTTTCTATGCGCTTCTAAGATGATCTCTTTTTCTCACGAATTGTAACGGAACAGGATGTGATGTAAGGTTCACAGGTTGGAACGCCTTTGCGAGGGAATACTCGTGGAGTATATTCCCTATTTCAACAAATTGTATTAAAATGTATCAATCCACTTTCCGTGGTTATTCTGTGCTTCGAATGCACGATCGATCGAAAGTAGAAAGAAAGCCACTCAATCATGCTTTCAGCTGCTGCTCAATCACAAGAGATATTCAAATTCCGGATCGCATATTAATTTATTCCTTTTTCCCTATTTACTATCCGCCATCCAGGTGGTCGAATTCCAAGTGGTGTTGATCTATTCGGGTTGGGTCGAACCGGTTAGTATGCCGCTAGTAAGAAACGCCCGGGAATAACCATCTTCCAAGCAAGTCCGCCCTGGCCATGGTTTGTGTCGCGAATAGAAAGTTTACTGTACCGCGATTCCGCGATCATCGAACACGATCGGTGTGTTGTTGAGTTATTCCCGAGAATGATTGACACGCAACACACCACTTGAAACTACAAGCACATGAGTGTGAACCTGTGGCTGTCTGTGTGTCTGTGTGTGTGTGTGTTTTTGAAGAAAAATATTGAAGAAACGAAAGAAAAAGAAATGAAAAATGTGAAAGAAATATTCATGAATTTGGCAGCCACGAAATGCTAACGATGCCACGCGAAACCGATTAGGCCAATCATGTTGCAGCGATGCTCGCTGAGGATAGCACACACCTCACAAAGCATTAAGCACCGGTTGGCTCCCCCTCCCTGTTATTGGGCTGGTGGGAGGCTGGTGTGTGACCGTTTGACCGTGATCGTTGTCGTCGTTGTCGCCGTCGTCGTCGTCGTTGTCGCCGTCGTCGTCGTCGGTTAGTCTTTTGAATTTATGTCGCCGCGGTGCAGCTTTGGAACTTCAAAAACAGTCAAAACCAATTGGTATTCCTCAACGGGCAAACCGGTCAAGGTTTACGGTGGCAAAGGCATAACGCACCCGCCGAGGGGGTGGAGATCGATACACTAATGCTGTCACGTCCGTCACTCCGGTTGCGTCTTGGTGGTTTCCACCGATCGGCGTTGTGGCAATGTGCGATTGTTCACGTTTTATCGCAAGGAGCATACACACACTCACGCGGTCGCGGACTTAGTAGCGGTCTCAATTCAGCACACAAAGTCATGCGAAAGAATCGTCGGTGGGCTCGAAGGCATGCGGTTAAGGCTGTGGCTCGACGATCAGAAGCGACAATAAAACAATCGACGACACATAAACACACACAGTCCGTGGCTTGCACCGGACGAACGCTTGGAAAGTATATATGCGGTGTGTTTAAGGCGACGACGATGATCGCATTGTGCAACCTCAGCAGTAGCAGCAACAGTAGAAGCAGCAGCAGTTCGTTTGTTTGTTTCATTTCGGCGACCCAAATGTCCTCTTCTGTGCCTCTGTGGAGGTCTTACTTCGTGTGAATCCGAAGCGCGTAACCGCCAGGGGGCTGAGGCCAACACCGTTGATGCATAAATCCTGGAACGCCAGCACGCCGCGGCGCGGTCTAAATCGGTTTTAATCGTCCAGTGCAATGGTCATTTCAATTTATTTCAGTTCTTTACAGTACACCCCAAGCGGTGGGGAAGGCAATTTGTTCCGTTTAGTCACCGTATCTCGAGCTCCCGATGACGTGAGCATTTTGCTGCTCGGAGACGGAAACAGTACACGGCGGCTGGAGTCGAATTCACTTCTTTTAATAGTCAATTGTGTGATGTTATGAGCTTAAGGAAATCTTAAGAAACGGAAAGTCGAGTCCACGACGATACAAAGATGTTGATGTAAACAAAACATCATTATACCAAACGGGTGGCAACGGGTTTAGGGTTGCTTTGGGAAACCCGCCCCCTGACACAATCACAGCACAACGACGCACTGCAAAAGCCAATGCTGCTGCTGCTGATGATGATGACCACCATCCATGATCGAGATCGTACTTTGCAGATACGGTCGATACGGCAGCAAAAGGCAGTCTGCAGCGGCAGTTTCGTGGTTTCGCAAAGCGACATCATCGTCTCATGACTGCGGAATGACAATATATGGCCGATGGTGGCCAGAAATCAACCGAGAATTAAGTAACCGTCGGTTGCCTGGTGACCGGAGTAGGTTCTTTCCCTCCGTTAATATATCGGTCGTGTGCGTCAAGTGTATTGAACCTGGCTCAAGATCAGACGCAGGAGTTACGCAACGGATCGCAGGTTGATTTACGTCGCCCAGAATCTCCTCTTCGTCCACATTGTGTGTACTTTCGATTTATGTGTAAGTCTGCGGTGCTAGGAGTGCCACAAGTTTGAAGGTACTTGCCAGCCAAAGCTCAGTGCAAATCACTCAATGCAGTACATAGTGGCAGAACAACTTTTCCTTTTTTCGAGCTCCTCTCTCTGCTGAGCTGGTTGGTAATCATGGAGTACAACATTAATGCGACCGAGGCATTGTTGAACATTCTTCTTGCTAAAAATTGAAAGCAACGAAAGGAAAGGGTTCGTGTCTTGCACATTTGTTCGGGGTTCGCGGTCCAGGCGTTGAAGTCTTTTGTTTGCTTTGGTGTCGCATCTGGCGATGCTTTATTGCAAAATTGATGCAAACGCCTTTGGCATTAGCATAGTTTTGCAGAAATTTATTCAACCTTTAATTATCATTGATGATGGTGCACAAAGACATTCTCGATTGTGCAATCATTTATCATGCTGGAAGAATAAATCGCTCATCGTCGAGAGAAACAAAGGCAATAGCGTTTAGATTGATATCCGCATCTCGCTTCGCACCGCATTCAATTGCCACATTTTCTTTCTCTCCGCGCCAGCTGGCGCTTGCCGCAGCGATCATCAAGGGCAGCGCCCCTTCTTTTGTTGATCTAGCGCGGCATCGACAATCAATCGTCGATCCCCGCGGACGCCGGAAACGCAACAACTCGCACCTTAATCTCGGCGAAGCACTGCCTCACCAACACATCGCGGCGAGTGTTGTTGAACCATTTTACTTACGGGAACGCGAAGAAAATAAACTTCAGCATGATTCATGAAACGGGACCGACGCGCTGGGTGCGGTCTTTGAGTGTTGGCTGCTGGTCGAAAGAGGCTTAACATATGGTCAGGTCAATGGCCCCAAGGGGTAGTAGATGGGTGATGCGGGCCTTTTGTTTGTGAAATGAGTTCACCCAGAGACGGTTTGCGTTCGGTTTGAAAGGGATTACCACGACGCACGTCGTGATGATTGATCATTGATTTTTAGGTCACCCAAAAACCTTTCGAGAGGACGCAATCGGTCTCACAAAATCGACTACAAATTGACGCACTCTGTAGAATGGCGTCTGGCCAAACGGAACATCGTTTCCATGTTAAATGCAACAACGAAAAAAAAATACGGTCTCGATAATTGCTCTCTTTAGTAGCAAATTACTATTTCCATTTCAACTCGCGTCACTCCGCATACCATTCTTTATAGAAGGTCTGGCAAGGTTAAGGTCGAGGCCCCGTACGGTCCGTACTTGGCCGTGATGTGATCATAAAGCCGATGCTTTAATTGCTACCATCCATCTCGACGTCACCGTCAGTTGTTTTGCGCACTTTAGAGCAACGAGACAAATTACAGTTTCCTGGGAATAGTAGATCGAATGCATCAGAGACCACAACAACAAACAACCGAGCAGCCGAGGTAAAAAAAAGTGTCACGATGATCTTGAACTGCGGCGAGTGGGATGTCAATCAGCAATGCAAAGTAATCACAAACCACCGTTCGACCTGCATACTGTAGCGGAAGCGAACTTGAACTTTGGCCGCCAACGCAAACGTCCCGGGAAGACACTCGCTCTGAATCGGTTGCATTGTACTCCGCGACTTTCGAGAGACAGAAACTTCTCCTTCGACCGAGTCATAAAGCAACGTTAGAAAGATCACTACGTGGCCTACGCCTTGATCCGGCGGAGAAGGCGGAAAGTACGCACCATGAACAATGTTATCCCTTCACCGTCCCCTCTTGGTGCGCCCCACCTTCGATAGCTTTCGGGAACCGTGAACCTTCGCATGAATTGGCGCGAATCTCCCTAAAAAAAACCTCTTTTTGACGGAAGTGACATCTCGAATTCCACTAATCATCAGTGCTCAGTGCTCATTGCGCCCTAGAGACTGATCGATGATCACCGGGAACATCGGGTTCAAGGGTAAGGTCTAGCGGTGACTGGAGACAATCGCGTCGACGTATCATTGACGTCAACGGCAACAAAAGGCGGAAGACAGCGAACGGCGCTAGAGATCAACGATCAACAGAGATTGAATCCTCGATTCAAAGGGCGAGAAGCGTTTTTCAACTCCCCCGGCAGATCACGCGCGGCGGTGTGACTCATCGATTGTTACGCAACGGGATGTCGATGTGGAACGAAAAAAAAACAAAGAATGAGTCCCCGATGTATTTACTTGTGTGATATTTCGCGCTTCCCTTACTCGGGACTCGGGAATCGGGCAAGAAAGCCGACTAAGTAAACAGAAACCTCAATCGTCCAACTGGGAACACACGCGTGTGCTGGTAAGAATTGAAAGAGCACACACAACGAGAGCTTCAACAGTTGGTCCCAAACTAAAGCCGCTAAAGATGCGAAAGGTTTGACTTATGGCGCCGGGAGTGCTTGTGCTCGGTATAAAGCAGCAAAAAAATTCGTCGTGAATTTCGTTTTTGCTGCTCCGGAGTAATATGAACCATGAGCGTGTTACAGAAGCCAACCACACACACACACGTCGGGGGTTTTCGCGCTGGATAGAAGCCGCTTTCGCGCAGTCATCGATGCCATAATAATTGAATATTGACCGGGAATGACGTCGGCGGCGTTACGTAAAGCCCTTCTGTTGAGCCGCACGGACGAGATGAGCCTCTTAAATCCACTCCGAAAAAGGGTACCGCGCGTACGATGCACGAGAGCCCTCTAGCCTCTCGCCGCCATCATCGTCCAGTTTGCACGTCGGTCACGAGCCCGTGGCCCGAAATTAAACAGTGGAAGCGCAGGGGCCCGATCGCGCAATCTGGTCGCCGCCAGACGGTATCGAAAGTGGAGCCATCTTCTTCTCTTCTTCCCCTCCTAATGTGTGTGTGTGTGTGAGTGTCCCCAAAAAATATGGTCCCAAAACGCAGCGAAACGACCGAGCGAAGCCGGCTTCTTTGGTCGTTCGATCGGATTTTTCGATTCGAGTTCGAAGGATCGACGACCTATCTTGTGGCCATAGTGGCCCGGGGCTGTTATGTAAACGTGCTCACATGCCCTGCGTTTGTATATGTGTGCGCTTGTGCGTCGGATCGCATCATTAGTAGCGAGGCTCGAGATCGGTCGAGATTTCTATGCTTCGGTGCGATACGAACCTGAACGAAGCTGCTGCGGTATCTTTGTGTAGCGATCGTCCGGGCCCGGTTTCACCGGTACGCTAATGAACCATTTAGCCCGGAACCATGCAGTCCATAGCGTAGGTGGCGTGGGAGTACCGAGCGATCAAGATCGTGACGCGATCGCACTCCACACACGCGGATAATTTGACGGAGCAAACAGGGATGACCAGAGGGGGAGACCTCCACCCCCCGGGGGGCTCTGGCTCTCGGGGGTTTCTGGTAGATCTTGTTTTGCAGTAAGGGCACGAACGTGCCGGAAATGACCACCAGTACTCCCTCCCCCGCCGGGTATCTGATGTCAAATGACAAGTACAGCCGTGGGGCCAACTGGGTCCAGTGAAACCGCCCGGTACAGGTGCGACAACAAAAGCAGGAAGCTAGTGTACCAGTACTCGTCGAAGCCTAGCGAGGCCAACCTCCGGGGGCTGGGCTGGACTGGGTTGGTGCGGGATGTTTTCATTTTGTTATGGTTGTGTGGATGGGAGGGGAGGGAAAATTATTATTTTTTGTTGCTTTCCACCAACAAACCGAAACCATCCATCCATCTATCCGTCTGTCACCAACCAACAACAGCAACGCAACAGCAACAGCAACGGGAACGACATTCGAAGCCGAGCATGATGACATCGTTCAAAAATGAGCATATTAATGGGCACTCGATACGGGGGGTGGTGTGGGCCACAGTGAAGAGAGGTCTATGCAAATTATCTATGCTAAGCGGTTGGAGTTTTTCGGTCACTCGACACCGTGTCACCGAGGAGAACACAGGACCGAGTGAAGGAGAGAGGAGCAAAAGAAGGAAGAAAAAAATACGCCACACGATGATGACGGTGATGATGAAGAGGGCTGTCCGGTGATCAGAGATCATCATCAGGAATGCAGGAGAGTGTTGAAATCGAGGATCGTCGTGCGCGTCACGAATCGTGGAGTTTTGTGAAACGTGGTTCATCAAGTGCATAAAAGGCAAGGTTGAATCATAACCGCAACGGGAACGGTCTCACTGGACTCATATCTAGGTCACTGTGGAACCTGTCATTGTGAAGCAGCGGTTTCAAACACCATCTTGTGCACAAAACGATCGGCGATCTTGCACCGAACGAACGCGAACCAACCTCGTAGCACTTACCTCGATCACTTTCTCGTGTACGGCCCGGGGAAAGACGACCCAGCCGAGCAGGGCGCCGGATGCGGCCATCATCGCACCGATACCGGCCCAGATCAGCGTCCATTGCACCATCGTGCACTAGCAGCGTCGTCGTCGATGCAGCCACCACTGGATGCAATCCTGTCGGCGATGATGTGACGACGATCGACGGACGGTAACGCAAACGACGGCCGGTTTGGTTTGGACTGAATTTTATATCTAGCAAAGATACTGCACCACCTCTGCTCCACCTGTCACCTCCACCGCACCACTCCTCTCACTTTCCTCACTCACGTCACACGTTCACTCTCGGTTGACGATGCCGTCGTTCCTTAGAGCGACTGCGGCACTACTTTCAACACTTGCTACTTGTAGAAGCAGCAGAAGGAGGACAGACGGGCTTAACACTCGCGAGACGCACGCACACATACACATACACACGCACTGAGCACACGATTTGCACAATCCTGGTGAGATTCCTTTCTCATTGCACGAAGCCAGACTGCAGACTACTCACTCCTCAGATCTTACGCGCTTCATTGCATCCACTTGGTACTTGGCTAGAAAAGAGGGAAACCATTTAATTGAAAGGAGAAAGATACATACAGCATCCAAAATCACGAAAACGAATCGAATTTCCGTTAATTCAAACGGTCAACAATAATGGTTTAAGAGTTGTCGCGTGTGTTGCTGCAGCACGAACCGCGCATTCACTGTCGTGTATAAAGGAGACCGAGAGAGAGGGGTGGAGGTCCCCAAAAATGGAATGCAGCACAAGCGCCCTGTCGCAAGCAATCGTTTTGGGACCCAGCCCCACCGCCCCAAAAACATTTCGCTTTCGCGATCCGTTACGATCGAAAGCCTCTAGCAATCAGTGCAATTCGTCGGATTCAACGGAGAAGTTGATATACCGCCGGATGTTGTGTGTGTGTGTGTGTGTGTATGACGCGATGAGGACGAGGACGAATCCACATCAACGGCAACGTTGGACGCTTTCCGTTAATGAATAATTCGTTCGCACATTTCCTAGTTTCTAGCGCCGGCCGTCTGTTGTTGTCGCACGATTACACACGGAACAAGGACACCCCCGGCCAGGTGGAGGGGGTAGAGCTTCCTCGCTAAAGAGGAATGTAGAGTTCAATTGACAAGGCAGTGGGTGGTTTAAAGGGGGCCGCACGAGATACACAGAGAGAGGGAGAGAATGGTTTGTTAGAAACACTAGCGGCACACGAGATTTGATGCAAAAGGCCGCCACCGGACGGTGCAGCAAGGGGCCGGTTTTTGATCGTAATAACCACTTCGGACACTTCTCGGACGGTCCGGTCGAATCTATCCAACAACGTGTTTTTCCCCACCCACTCAACCACCCACCACACATAGACACACGCGATGAAAAACGTTGATCGCAGGTGTTCACGAAGCGGAGGGCCCTAGATCTTACGCCGTATCTTGGTACACAAACACACACACACAAGGCACACGAGAAGAAGCTGGACAAATCAAAGCTTGGGCCGTTTTTCTGAGGTCGGAACGTTGGTCGAAGGAACCTTCGCGCGGTTGTGTGTTCGCGCTGTCCGCGGATTTGTAGGTCAATCGCGGTCCGCGTCCGTTGAGCAACTGTGAGGCGGCAACCGAACCGAGTCGGCCACCGCGGCACTAGCTCGGAGCCAGCGCATGTGTTTTGTTTACCCCCCCAGCGTGGAGCCATCGTGGTCGTCGTCGTCGTCATCGTCGACATCGTGGTCGTTGTGGTCATAGTAGCCGCTGAGTGTTCAGTAGCAGCCGAACACCGCGGCGGTAGCGCAACCTTCAAGGCTTCCTTCGTTGGCGACGGTCGCTTCGGTTGCTTCGGTTTGTTGTGGTACTACAACCGACAGTTCAATCCGCTAGATCCGTCTCTCGTGATAAGTACCGAAGTGGCCGCCCACGGGGATGTGGAGCAGAAGGGGGGCCACTGTACTGCACGATTCGTGTTTAGATTTGCTCCGGTTTTTTTTTTGTTTATTTTCCTCTTTTTGCAGCGTCAGTACGATTCTTGGTACCGCCGGTCACGTGTTTTCTTCGTGTTTCCACTCTCTAGCACCGCGGCGTGCGTTACACTTAGCTACAGAGAGAAAGGGAGAGTGGGCCGCGAAATTCCACGAAAGGATCGCTGAGCGAAAGCTTATCTTGCGGGGAGCTTTTCTCTGAGTGGCCGCTGCGGTCGTTGAGATTCACGTGGTTTCTATTTTTACAATTAGTAATCCGACCGGTGTGATCCTCAGATGTAGCTAGTATTTTTAGTTCGATGCAGCTTTTAATAGCTGACCTCCTGTTATGACGACCACGGTGCCGGTAAGTGATCCGGAAGATAAAGATTTCTGCTGCTGCTGCTGCTGCTGCTGCTGCTGCTGTTCTGCTCCAACGTACCACCCCTCGTTAGCAAAGTGTCCTTTGGTTGACACCTCAAGACAATGTATGTCATTTGGGAACCGGAAACTAGCCGTGTGCTTCCGTGTTCCGTGTTGCTGATATTTTCCTCCCATTTCCAAAATCACGATAAGCCACTTGGCGAGGTTTTCCACTTCGTTGAAAGCTTAAAATGGTCCAACGCTAAACGTTGCTGCTGCTGCTACTACCTACTGTTGAGTTGGTGGTTCTTGAATGAATGTTCCGCCTCGGTGAGCGCGGGGATGTGTGTGACCCTGCGCAAGGGTACGCGCTACACTTACGCACAAAGTCAGGTGGCCTTCAGGGTGGTATGGAGTTAGGAAAAGACCTCTCTACAGCTGCACTCAAGTCGTGCCGTGGTTCATTGTGCTGGCCCAAGCGTAAAATCTGGGTCTTTCTCCTGCAGGTTCGCGTGTGCATTGGGTTGCAAGGAAGGCGCAGGTTGAAGAAGGATATTCGGTTATGTTCGGTTTTGAATGTATTGAAGAAAGAAAGAAAAATAATTATCATCGATTTCATTATTGCTAATTAATTGGGAATTTGATT
>NC_064875.1:41463438-41558438 GCF_943734745.1 Anopheles darlingi | reverse complement strand
CGATACGATACGCTCGCCGCGATGATGTTTCCAGGCCATTTCTTTTGATGAAAATCCAATGGATTGCCATGCCAGCGCCCGAACCCGCAACCCAGGTACAATCAACTAGAGAAAGAGGACTATCTGACTATCTGGCTTGAATGAGCATTGAACCCAGATAAGGCCAGCAGCAATCACCTGCACGGCCGTAAGTAGGATTTTGTAATAAATTGTGATTACAAAACTAAATGCTGCACCGCTACGGTGCAACCTCGAGCTATTATCATGACTATTAACTTATAACCTGGGGTGTGCTGGGGACGTCAGTGCTTACCAAAAGCACCTCGAGCTCGCCCTGTTGCGATTACCCCCTTTTGCGGACTCCCTTTGGGCTGTCTGCCACAATCGCCACAGGAAAACGGCGAGCAAAAAGTGGGAACCGACGACTTTAATCTAGCAATGGCCGCCGTCCATGGGTACTCATGAGCATGTCGCACAACACACCAATCCGGTTATCACCGATCGGTGTTGTTGTGGTGGGTTTCGTTCGTAGGTGCACTGCTCATTCTCATTTTCGCCGATGATGACATTGCACTCGACTGATAGTGAATTAGTCTCCGGCGTTGCGCAGGCCCTTTGACCACACTTGCCTTGTTGACCTTCGCTGGATCAATGAACGGCGATCGGTTTGTGGAACTTGGCCGATCGATTCCACGATGATCGGTGTCTCTTCATGGACGCGAAGTGAGCTATCAGTGAGAGATGAATCAGTTTTTATGCTCTAAGAAATCCCTCCATTTCAAGAAATCGTATATGCATTTCGTTGATGATTTTTACGGAACTACTGGTGACTGAAGCTCTTAATCCATAAGGGGACCATGGATAATGTTATCTGACACTCTTAACAAGGTGCCTCAAGTTGAAAGTATAATGGGATTCACCATCCCCCAACAGCCGAGATAAGCTAAAACACGCGCTCAAGTTGTACACGTTATCGGACTCCACTAGTCCACTCAAGGTGGATGATTTACTCGAGCAAAGCTTCTCGGAAAAAAATTGGCGACGAGAAGCTCCTGGAACGGGGCTATCTGGGTTTCGCGGAAAGGACGTTACACACGTCACGTGAAGCATTAAGTGATATCACTTTCAATTTCCTCGTACATACCAAGAGATACTGCCATCACATGCAGCAGCAACAGAGTAGTAACACATACACACTAATACTTGATTCCCCTTATCAAACCGGTTGATTTCTCCATCGACGAAACGGCCCACCGGTTTGTGGCCTACAGAGTGGAGAACCTAGCCCGTGTGTTGATCACGAGTGGTTTCCGAAGGCCTCACACCAATGTCAACGCAACAGGTAGGCAACACCAGCAGGATTCTGGTGGTCGAAATGGCTTAGGTAGTCGTCATCGGAGCTATGAGCATTCACTCCTCAAGATAGCCTTCACGTGAGACTTCTCGCATCCTCCGTTCCGTCTACATCTCCTCGGCAACAGCCAGTAGTAGATAGTAGAAGATACTGAGGGCTGCTGACTCCTGGTAATATGCGTGAGCTCCACCACCACCGAGTGGTGGATCTTCTTCGCATTCATAACGTCTGCAGCTCCCTCTGTTGATAATTCAATTCAACAAGCTCTCTCGTACTATTCGGCGAAGAGAACGACGACCATGCGTCGCTCGCTCGCTCGCGATCAAACCAAACGCAACGCCTGAAGCAATCAAACGCATTCCGCACATTTAATGGTACCCCTTGCTTTCGACCGACATTCCACCACACAACCAACCAACTAACCATCATCGACGAGCTGACGATTTCCAGACACAAAACGCGCGCCACTGGAATGTGCACCAAAGAGAGTGTGTGTGCATGTGTGCATGTGTCTGAGTGTCTCATCATTTATGCACACGCATCTTCAACATCATCATCAGCATCATCACCATCATCGTTCGAGTTCGTGTCGAGCGTCGTCGTCAGTGAATAGGGCGCGAAATCAACGAACTGAGTATCACACTATTGCCCCGCAAGTAACTCCCCGTCCAACCCCATTCATGTGCTAGCTAATGATTGTCACACATCACGAGGGGGTCTGCCGTTCCTAGTAGATGTGATCATCACTACTCACGCGCGCTCGCATACGCGACGAGCCGTTTGTGACGCAAATGCACACCACCCATGAATCAGCACTAAACGTCCATCCGTCGGTACGACCCTCGGGGAAACCAAATTTTTTTTTGGCACCCGAAACCGGTTTATGTTCGATTGGAGGGGGATTTCCAAAAAACCAGCGGAACGGATTTCACTTGTCACACTGTCTTCCTGTTGTTTTGGTGGAGTGTGCTGGGTGGTGTTCACTGAATTACTCTCGGCAATTGTGTCACTACAATTAATGGCAGTTACTGCAGCAACTCTGTTGCAGCAACTGTTTAAAGACCGAATTTTCGGGATCCAAATAAGGGGATACCGCATCGAACCTTTCACATTCCGCCTCCTTCTGACTTGCGTTCCGTTCACTTTTGCATTCCACGATGGCCACTCTCCTGGCTTAAATTCCTCCCGAACGGCTTCCTCTCTTCGTCACTGCACTCGGCGGTTTCGAAAGAATAATCCTACAAAAATTCAAACTGGCCACATCTTTTTCGTACTGCATTTGAGGATCACCATCATAATCACTAATGCTGCTGCTACTGCCATCACAATACTTACTTCTTTTTGTTGTAGTTGTAGCGGACGTGCTTCGGGCTGATATCCTTCAGGAAGTGATCGCTCTTCAGCATGATCGTGTTGTCGCGTCCGGTTTGCGTGGGCGAAAATGTTATCTTTGTCCGGTAGGCTACTGCCATGTTTAGCGTTCCGATTTGCGTGCACAACTGTCCGACGCGTACTTGGTTGTGACCATCGCCTGTGCGGAGAACCGAGAGATGAATGAGAGTCAATGGATGAGTGTAAAGTGCTTTTGTCGTTCGTTCGGGCCGCCGAAGCGCCGCTCGGCTCGGCATTTTGCTCCCCGTCCGCCCTCGGGGGTTGTGGAGCACAACATGCGGGTTGCCGTAGTCTTAGTGATGGAGTTCACTAGCTGGCGGCTAGCGCCACCCTTCGCGCAGTGCGATCACGATCACAACGACACGCAACGCGGCGGCCCCGGGAGTAGTCGCCGCGCCCGTTCGGTGATGCGATTGTGTGACAAATGTTGGTGCCGCGCGCGCTTTCGAGCCGCGCTGAGTTCCTGTTGCGCCCAGTTGGCAGTTTGGCCGAGGTGGGAATATTTTTACACAGGAAAAATATTCCATCACTTTATTTGGATCAACTGTCGGTAACTGGTTTAGGAAAGCAATGATAGTTTTAATAGCAAGGTTAAGGTTTTGAAGTAGAAGTCTATCCGAAAGCAGCAGAGAAACCTCATTAAACCTTATCCATCACCAACACCGTTGTGTTAGTAGCACACGATTGCTGGATGTGGTACAATAGAAATGTCTTATCATGTTGCCTTCTGGCCCTTTTTATCAAACGCCCTATCCGCTGCCATTTACAGTCTATTCGACGACTCCTTTGCTGGGGATCGCCTCTAGGGGGAGGGGGGGGGGGGGTGGTACACACCGAGGGCAATAATCACGTTGTTTTGATACTCCCTTCTCCCTTGCCCTTCATACCGCCGCTCGCAATCAATCACTAACCGGCCGCTGGCGCCATTAGTGATCGCGAATCGCTTGAGGTGTACGTCTCCTGCTACATGTAAACATGAGCCACTCAACGCGCCGTGCCTCCCATGCTCGAAATAGCTTAAATCGCACCACCAATGGGATCGCTGCACGGGAATGCCTGTCCTTACATAATGGCAATCCCGGCTGCCGGCGGGATATATGGGGTTTCCGTCTCAACCGGTAGTAGTCACCTGATGTGTGTGTCCTTCGGTCAGTCAGACGGCAGCCGCGGCGACGTTTCGGTTACTTCAGGCGGTCTCATGCAATGCAATTTGCCTGTCAAACGCTCGTCCCTCTCTCTAGAGGCACCCCCCCTTGATGATTGCACCAAATTGCAGTACGAGAGAAGAGGAATGCCGGTACAGTTCTTCTCACACTTCCGTCACCTGCGATATGCACCACGATGAGAGAGTTCAACTGCTGCTGTTGCTATGCAACTTTGCCAGCGTGCTACGTAGCAAAGTCCAAGAGTAGGCGACGACGAGACGGTGTTGTGGTGCACAACGACCACCTGTAGCAGTGGAGACAGAGACACCATCAGAGAGCTAGACGCGACAGACATTTCGAAAACGATCGGCGATCGTGTCGTGATCGAAAACGTGCCAAGACCGTTTTTAAACCGTGTTAGGTAGGTGACTGCGAGCTCTACAACTACAACCGGGCGCAGAACCGGCGAATTTATTTTTGGCCTCGCATCTCTCATGATCAGTCGCGCCAGCGAACAACAACAAATGCGTAGGCCCGTAGACGAACCGCGGCTAGATGAACCGGATTGTCTCGAAACTGCTGCCAAGGGTGCCGCGATCAGCTGCGCTGGTTGTTGGGTGTTGTAACGGATGTAGCGCCCCGGTGGTTTGACTGTTTACTCATCTTGTGATCGTTAGCGTACTATCGTGAGCAGATGAGTTAGAAACGGGCAAGGGAAACCATGCGAAGGGCGTGTTACAAACACAGCTACTCCCTTCTATGCAAGGGTGGGAAGGGGGGGCTCGCTACTACTAGAGAGTGACACGTTGAAGGCCGCCGTTGGCCGTTGGTCATTAGAAATGCACCAGCAGCGCAACAACAGTGCGAGAACAACGTTCTCGTTGCCGGAACACTACAATCACCACCATCATCAACGACTAGCAGGCGCCACACGAATTGTTGCATTGAGCAACAGCGGGGAGCGGCTGGTGGAACGTTTAGCGAGAGACCGATCGAGGGATATTGTTTATCTCGAAACTTCATTGTCATGGTTTCTAACATCGAGCGTGCGAATGCACCTTTTGTTACTTCGTTACGGGAAACTCACGACGCGTCTTCTCGACCACCACTTTTGACGCCACTTTTCTTGTGATTGATAAGGAAAGTGTGCCCCACTGCCTGATGATCTGCCGCTACAAAGGGGAGTGGAGAACAGAGCCGCGGGAAGATTCCAGCAAATCTCGCAACTGACGTCAATCCCGCCTTACAGTACTTACGGGATAGATAAGGATTAGCAGTCTGTTTATTGCCCCAAAAGCGTATGTTTCGTTGCGGCGAGGTTTATTTTTAGTTGTTTGACATACCGAATGACCGCCGACTGAGATGCTGCAGAGGATGCTGCGCAACACAACCCCCCGTTGAGGTGCAGGCTCGGTTTATTATGCTCGGTACTAGTACTTGAATCGATACGGATCACCTCAACACAACCATAACCATATCAGTGCCCTGAGTGTGCCAGTGCAATAAGAACGCACTCTACTATCAGTAGTTAGACCGCAATAATTGCCTTTTACGGTAGCGATAAGACGGATCGTGACAAATCGAAAACGTGCCATTTGGCGGTTTCGAAGCTAGCTCTAGCAGCAGCTGGGATCTTGAATCTTATCACCACTGGATGATCTCGACTCAAAAGCGGTTTTCTTATCAGCCTTTTGGCGCCTTCCAAATGCAAACTGCATCACCACCGATGGCGAGGGTAATGGAAGCAAAAGCATAATAAAAGGAATCCCTCCTGCACCTTTCCGCTGTTGTCAACAGCTGGTTGCAGGTCTTAGCAACATGAAGGCATCGGAATGCTCGAAGGACAACCGAGTGCGCGATGTGTTTCGGATGAATCATAAGGGAATTGTACTTCGTACTTTGGTCCGAGATCATTCGGTGCTGCTCCAGGCGTAGCTCCAGCCAAGCCGGCGGCTGCTGAACGACCGATGATGGCCGGCAACCGTAAACAGTCAACAGAGAACGAGGGGAGGGTCGTGGTGGTGGTGGGTGACTTACAATTTCAAACAAAGACGACGCCAACGCGATCGTCGCGGCGGCGTGCGACGTGCCCGATAAGCAGCGATGGCCAATGGTAATCTCCCGCGAACACATTGCGCCCCGGTGCTTTCGCCTTTCTCGGTGCGTACACAGCTGTTGCTGGAAGGTGAGAACCAACGGTCGAAGATCGACAATGATTTATGAAACCGGACCTCTTAATCGGATGCTCACCAGGGGATTGGGAGCTGGTACTGGCCCCGTACTAAGCGAGTATATGCCAGACGAGAACGAACGCAACGCACAAAAAAAACGAACCCCAAGACGTTTTAATGTTTCAATTCAATCCATTCGATGCACTTTCTTTGTTTTATAAAGGTCTCTGTAAACACCCGGCTAAGCCGGTTGACCGGTACAACAATGTCTGTCTGGTCGACGTACCGGTTGGAACCTACTATAGAGGGGCTACGAGGAAGAAAGATCTATAATTTCCCTTCTTGTGTTCACACACACGGTCCGCCGTCCGCACACGTAAACCGGCTTCGGTATTCGTGACATTGAGCAGCGAGTGTAATGGACGTGGCGGCGGTGGCGGCGGCGAGGGTTGTTTGTGCGCACCGGGGTCGGATTGAGGGAGAAGGTTAAAAATAAAATTCTTGGCGGCGCGATATCCTTCTCTCCTCCTATGGTATGGTGTATGGTCTGGGGTGACTGGCGTTTGTTGGGCTAGCTATATTTAAAAGCCTAGCTGCAACATACCAACACACACCTTCGCACCTTCTTCCTCACCTTCTTCTCGGTGGACAGCGAATGCGTTTGCTAATTGTAAATTGCATCAAACAACGCGACGCGCGCAATAGCCGTACTGGCCGATGGATCATGAATACATATTTTTGTAAACATGTATTAGTCGTGTTGGTCTGTACTTCTAGTGTGGCACTAGTGGTCTACAGAGTGGGAGGCACAACGGAGAGTGGATCGGCTTCTTGTGCTGTGTGTAGGAGCCCATATGTTAATGACTGGCAGGCGACAACAGCTACAGCTGCAGTGGTCAACCGATCAAGGAATGCAGCACCATACCACAGCTGTACGCAGGAAGTGAAGAGGTGTGAAGCAATGGCGGCGGAATGTGGTAAGGAATGCAGCTACAATTCGATTTAATTCAATCTTATGGCACACATTTGAAACTCAATTAGATCTATGAGCTAAATTGCAGGTGTTCGCAGTAAACGGTTTTTAATGAGCCTAAGGGGTTAACGATCGAGTGCTGTATCTTGATCTCATTCCTTCGCTTTATTCGATTAGCCGTGGCCACACGGGGCGAAAACTCTAGCGCAAACGAAAAAATTAATGCCAAAACGTTTACGCTTGCCGTTTACATGCTGTCAAACGATTATTGGTCCGTGGAGCGTAAAACCTAGCGTAAAAGCTTTTTGCAAACGGTAGGGCTCACAATATGTTCTTTTTGTGGTTTACATCGACAGTGAGTGATCATTGCTAGTGTATTCAATCCTTTTCTTCAAAAAAACGATTTTAATTTCCTCAACCCGGCCATGTAAACATATCGAAGCGCAAAAGTTTTGGCATTAATTTTTTCGTTTGCGCTAGAGTTTTCGCCCCGTGTGGCCACGGCTATTCAATTAGTGTAAACCTCTTCCAATTCAATATGGCATGCAGTTAATCGAAATCCAGCGAAGACTATGCCACGAGATCGCACCAAATTCTTTCTACTAGGAAATGTTAAATCCTTCAGCAAGTTCCACATCTTTCCGTCAGGAAGTTCTCACCTTCTCTGCGGATGGAAATGTCAACTGGAAATAATATCGCACAGCAGCAACACGCACACTCACATCACAGTTTGATTCACAGCAATTAATCAACCGTTCTCATCCATTTACAACGACCCGCGGAAAGAGCAAAGCCCGCGCAAAATGGCGTTAAACGTGCGACGATGAAACGTGACACCCTTATTCGGACAATACACGCCAACCCCTTGAGAACGGGAGGGCTGGGCTCGGCCGGCCGGTCGTGCTGCGAAATGTCAATAAAGTGTCACTTACAGTGATACTACTATAAACAGCTGAATTAACTGTGTGCCCAGCGGTGCTCTTGCTTGATAACGAGCGAAGCACACGGAGCAACAGTTGTGCGTTGTTCGCTCGAGAACAAACTTCCTGCCGTTTGTACACAGACCCCTTTCCGCGCTCACGCTCGCAGCACGCCGGATTCCGGGGACCACTTCATCAAAAGCTAATATGTTTATCAGTTAAACCGGTATCGGAGCGATCGTAGAGAATGAGGATGACTATTCACTACAAAACGATTGTGTTGTGTGATGATCATAGTTTTATGATATGGCAACCGCTGTTGAGTCATCTACGGCGTATAGCAAACCCCGTGCTCCTCCTCCTCCTGCTCCTCTATCCCCTAGATCTGTGAAGTACGGAACTAAAGCGGCTACTACCGCAATTAGAACCTGCCATAACCGGTGGTAAAGCCCGGTGTAAACCGGTTTCACCAACCCCCCTGGTAAGCGCGCATGGAGACGGAAAGCGGCGAAAACAAGTAAACAATCTGCATCCACCACTTTCCTCCTCCTCGTACCGGATGATCACCATTCCCAACGGAGGCGCCGGTTACCCTGGCGACCGGGCGACAGGGAATTATATCATGAAATCGATCTGCGAATCTGCGTTCGTCGCTTGATATTACACAAACGAACGAACTGATCGTTGGAATGCAGCCGCTGCACATTGCGGTCTTCAGCACTGCGCACACGTAACGGATCTTCGTGTTCTTTGCTTTGCTCAACAACAAACCCCAACATATTCTGGCAATCAAGGTAAGGCTCGGCCCTTGGCGCCAGTCTGCTAGACAGCCAGCCAGTGGAGAATGCGACATTCGCACTCGTGGAAACCCAGCAAGTGCCCGGTGTGTCCTGTAGGCAAGGTCGTCACAACATACGCTGCAGCATTATGTCTACTGTATACCGTTCGTCCAACTCAAGGTCTCCCTAGAGAGAGAAAAAGAGGGTGGCCTCTGGTTCGCGAATGGAGACAATTGCTGGGAGAGTCAATTGCCAACCGGTGGCCACGCGGCGAGCGTGACTGACCTTGACATCAAACACCCTCATGCGATTGCCGCGTTGAGGCTTTTGTGACGCGAGTGTATGCCTTACTTTCCCGCACGCCGCACCAAATCGATCAGCGTCCAGATGAGCAATATGCTCAGAACGAGGGAAGAAAGGAAGGACAGGTGCTTCACTCACTACTAATTGGGTTACGCGGACTCCTGTCGCGATGTGGGCATGAGCTCTTGCTTGCGAAGCCACGTAACGCATAATGGAAACATCTGAATTGATTTCCAGAACGCGCAGAAGAACGGGAAGAACGGAATGCGAACGGTAAGCTTGTTGGCCGATGCAACCCAAAACCGGTAACCGGTTAGTCAACAGGTGGACGTGATGGTTCACCTTTAAGCAGAAGGAGTCATTTGAAGGAGGAATTGGAAGTAAATATTGTTTCGCTCTCGGCTTAATGGCAACCCAAAGACATCCTCGACAAGAGTAAAGACCGTAGGAAAAAATGATGTTCCGTGAGTTAAAAGCAACCTTCTGGAGAGCAAACGATTCGGAAGAGCAACTCAAATACAGCAATTTTCGTTGACAATTAACCTTTTCAGGATGTAAGCAGAAGCACCCTTTGTCGAAACGCTTGATCCTGCAGCGTTTGCTTCTCTATATGTTGCATAGAGGTCGAGTGGAGCGAGCACTTTTTGCTTATTAGTTTCAAACCGAGCCCCCGGGGATATTATCAAATGCAACCTACACGGTGTGATTCCTGACGAACGTGGTTCCATGCATACGGAATGGCTGACTACTTGGCTTGGCGAGAAGTGTCCGCTATCACATGAGGGACACACACCACGTCTCATTTATACGGCCGGAATTCCCTGTGCCCAGCACACACGTACGGAGGGGGTTCGGGGTTCGGGTTTTTACCCCAGCATTAACATACGCCCTGGGTAACGCTGGAATAAACCGGCTCAAGAGGATATGATCGTCCACACCTCGTACACGGTGGTGTTTGTGTTCAATTCACTCCATCGTGTTAATTAATATTTTATCATCGTACGGAGAAGCGCTGCCTCACTCACGAGGGACCATTACCGGACCGGTGGCCGTTTTGATGGCGTCGAGAAAATTAATCAAGAAATTAGTGCCAACCAACGAGGCCCTCGAAGATGTCGTCTTGCGTTGACGATACGCTGGCCACTTCCTTGACAATGTCGCATCTAGGGGAAACACCTGTGTCACCAAAGGGAAGGCTGTGCTCAGTCGGAACCTCGGTCCTAGTTTCGTTTTCCGTACGTCATGTTTTGCCAGTGCTGTGTGATCAACACCTTCGGCCTTCGAGAGGACGGTCAGTTCAGGGGGGAATCTTAATTTCTTCATACTGTCACGAACCGCTGGAATGCAGCTGCAAGTAAAAACATTAGTTTCGTGCCGACGGAACGGACAGATGATGATGCTCTTTTTGTTACGCTCTTTCACTGGCCATTAACAGTGCGAACACATTGTGGAGAATGGAGCACGTGCCAAGGAAGCAGTTTTTTCTAATTGATTTGTTTCCAGTATACTGAAGCTCTACGGGTCTTGCCGGTTTATATTTAGAACTTGGTCTCAAGCTACTGGCAGCGATAGGACAACACACAGAGCGCTGATGATGAACAGAGAGGGACGAGGAAGAACGATGCGGAAGCAGCAACATGCACTGAAAGCTGTCACACAACAACTAATGCAAACGAACGTCGTCGTTCCACTAGAGGAAAGGTAGAATGTAAATTAGCGCAACTGTGACGCCATCGGGGACACATCTATTACTCGGTATTGCCCCAACCCCTGGTAATTCACAGTTCTGCGGACCGATCCGGGGTATGTTTACGATTGCTTTGTATAATTTACAACCAAAATCGTTTTCTATGAAACGAGAGACATTTATAGCATTTACAAAGAGGACATCGTTGGAAACCGAACGCGGATCCCTCCCTGCATGACCTCATGATGTTGGACGGGCCTTTCTCTACTGCCCTGCACCTACTTGCTTAATTTATTCGCATAAATTGCATAATGCATTGCTTGAACGGTGCGTTTTGAATGTTCAAACGATTCGAATGATAGTCACCTCGGATCGTCACTCGGTTGTCACTGGGCGTACCCGATCATTCGATCGTTCGATCGGTACCTCATTTTCAATCCTTAAGGTTAGTGACCAAGTTGTCGCTCGGTGCCACCGGGAGTGAGTGTTCAGCCTATGTTAATTCCAACTCACTGATCGATGTAGCACACACGATACGATTGCTCAATCGAACTCTACTGATTATCAGCTAAGTCGACGTAGAGACGATTCACTCGTATCTAAGTTATGCCGTCTATCTAATGGCATTGCATTCCATGTGGCCCATCACCAACCAAAGTGGTCCCTTCGGTGGAAGACAACACATTTTCGAAATTCGTAATCATGAGCAGCTTCGAATAAATCACGATCACGTGCTTCCACTCGTGAAGGCCGTTCTCGTTGGCAAGGTCGATTGAAACGGCATGCCGACACACCCGCACCGCGGTAGCCACCGGACCGGGCCGATACATTTCCAAACCCGTGCACACTCAACCGGAACTGTGGGCTGCGGGACAGTGAGCGTACTAGAGCGCTGGCGACGTTTCCTGTCAAAGCCTACCTTTATAAATGTGGCACATTCTTCGCATTCCATTCGCGCGAACATTAAAACCGATGTGCCAAAGTCCACTCGCTCACCGACCCCATACGCCATTTTTCTAGGGCACGACACCCTCCCTTTGAAACAATTCTGAATTTCGTGTGTAATTTAAAAGGTCGTGGCTCATCCTCCGTACAGTGTATTTCATTCCTTCGTGGTGGATGACAGATAATGAGCTATGAGGAACACATCAGGTGCCTGCATGGTAACAGCGGCGGCGGCAACAATTGTGTGCCCTGAGCTAAGATAAATGGCGCGAAATTGTGGCACGAAAAAAACCCCTCGCCCAGTTAAAAGCGCTACAGCACCGACGATAAAGCACATTCGCTACCTTGTGTGAGTCGATTAAATTCGAAGGAAATTATCGCTCTTGACGACACGACGACGTGCAGCACCACCACCACCGCATACGGTCGGTGGTCTAGAGTGCATTATCTTTTCTCTTTCTACCGCGAACGGTTGAACGAACGTGTCTCGACCCCGATTTGGTATGCAAATCCCGTGATAAACCGGTAAGAAATCTCACCTGGCAGCCGGACACATTCGAAAAGAACAATGACGTTGATGCGAAGCATTAAGTACAATTCCCATTTCATGTTTCCAAGGCACAATACCGGAACTGCGGTAGCGTTACTTCTACGGTGATCGATCGGAAACAAATAACAGAAGCGTAAAGCTTGTTGCACTTCCTACCAGCATCACGCGACTCCGAGATGCGCGAGATGCACCGCCAGCAATCAGACATTTCTACGGAAGTAATGCAGCCGCTGCGCTGATGCGACGCCACCCGCCGTACAACCGTGAGAGTAATGAAGGTGACCTTCAGGTGCACCATAAATCAAACTTAATTAAAGCCAATTATCACGAAATGTTTTCTTTCCGTCCTCGAAACGGAGAGACGACAACGGTGGTGTCTTTCTGTCGCTGTCATCTTAAAAGTGTGAGAGAGCGTCACGCCACGTCAACAGCGTCAATCTTGTGCCGAATGATGCGACGAAACGAAATGTGCCAACTCATCGTACAGCGTACCGCCAAAAGTGCAGAAGAACCACGGTCGTGATGCGCGCTGATAGTAGGCAATATATCTGGCCGATGTTGGATAGCTTTTCGATGCCCTTTTATGATTCTTTACTACCTTTAGCTGGACTTTTCTTATACTTTTTCAACTAAGGAGCGCATCAAGAGCCAGCACGATCTCTCGTCACGCCAGGCCCATTACATCACATTTGTAGGGGCATTCGACATTGTTTAAATGTTTAACAATTGCACCCCGGTTTCGACCGAGCAAAGTATGAGAGAGTGATTCGTTTCCAGTGCGACTTACACCATAGCCAGTGCCGGGGTTGCGAGATGCACCTGATGTCCGGTTGCTGTTTATTAATGCGGCCTCTGCCTGCCTGAGGTGTTTTGTACATATTGAATCTCCAAGTAAATAGAAGAACCTATTGAACCTCTGCGAAAAGGGGGGAAAAAGGAAGGCATTAACACCCCGGCCCGGAGTGGCCCCACGCTCCTCCTCTCAGGTGCTGCCCTGAGGCAAAAACAATGATTTTCTCTGATTTCGATACGCTCGCCAGTTCACGTAGCTCAGCAGTATGGACCATAGTCAGATCTCGAGAAGTGTCGAGTGGGTACCGTGGAGAGTTGGTAAAACGCTAAGACGATCGGTGCGATGGGGCGGTGGAGTGAGTCGAGCGCGACTATGTCTGAAGGTCGTCTGGTAAAGTTAGTGTTGTGCCTTGGATCTTCGATGGATGTTTGTATGTGTGTTGAAATGGAGACCAATGGAACCCAGACCAAGGCATCAAAAAGGTGTGCAGCACCGTGCTGTGATGCTGATGCTGAGCTACCACTGCACACTAACACCATCTGCTACCTGCAAATGCGCTGCTAGTATTTGTTCAGTTTTGTCAAGCCAATCTCTTTTCCTACAAGCGAAATCGCTATCGATAGTAGCTTTTGCTGCAGGCCATCGTTTTGCAATCAGATCAGAGAAATCTGGTTGGTAAAAGATGAGATACGAGGAGAAAAGATTGGAATCGAGCAGGAAAAGATTACATCTCTTGATCTGGATGATTGAGCCCCAGATTTGAAAGTCCAATCCCCCGCTATTATAACCTTGATTCTTGAACTAACTTCACAAGAACAAGTTGGTCGTTGACCGGCAATACTTGCCAAGTAGCATAACTAAGAGCGACACGCGAAAAACTGGTCAGCGACCACGACAAGCATCGCCACGTCAACAAGCCCATTTAGGAGGCGCCATTGCCGGAGGCTCACGCAAAAACTACCTTGCCGCGATCTCCCTTTTGTGCCAAGGTAATTATTTTTCGCCATCATCCGAAACATGGCACCGTACCGTCGTGTGCTGCTGGCGCCACTACGATGATGCCAACGATGATGATGATGACGGTGGTGGCATGTCAACCCCCAATTGGCGCCACAGCGCAAGCCGATTGCCCTCGTGGCGAAGCGTGCCATATCGCGGGGGAAACCCCTTTAAAACGTGCGTGTGTATGTATGCGTGCTTACATGCAACGACGCGGCCACTAACACGACGACGCTAAGGTGCGCCCGTTGACAACATGGAGAGCCGATGCAAAAGCTGTGCCAACAGCGGGGCCACCAGGGGCATAAACCTGCCGACCAATACGAATCGTACACGCCATCATCGCGCCGGGTGCGACGAATGCTGAAGCACCTTTGCAGCATGCAGATGAGCGGTTAGCGGTGTTTTACACAGCGTGGCCAAAAAGTCGTCGGTCACTCGCAGCTTTTTAAAACGCGAGCGACGGCTTCGCTGATTCCATGTGCCTGGAACGAACTGCAGTTCTCCCGGAACCGGAATTTGTACGCTCGTGGCACTAGCAACGATCGTAAACATGTTTACGAGAGCTTGTACTTCTCTCGGACACACAGGTTCTCGCCGCGTGTGGTAATTGCTCCGGTTCCACTTCAGCATTCCACTGCCGCAGCACCCTTGCCGCTGCACAACCGTTTTCAATCAAAATCGACATCCAGCGTGGTGTGCCGATGTGAATAGTGACGGGTTCTACTATGAGTTTGAATTCTACGAGAGAAAAAAAGAGAAAGAAAAGGCCACTCCTGGGGGCATCCTCCTGCCGTCACGAAGAGCACACTTACCTAACTGATGGGTCTGTGGGTCGCCGATGTAGATGCGATAGTAGATGTCGTACGAATCGGAGCGCTTCAGGCGTGATACACGATAGGCGGGCGTTACGCGCGTGACGGATAGGAGCGATTTGAGCAGTAAGCCCATCCGATTGTAGATCACGTTGGTGGCCCGCTGCGGGGCGTTCGTTTGGTCGGTCCGAATGCTCAGTGACCAGACCTCCAGTATCATGCTACCACCTTCGGCCGTTTGCAGCGAAATCTCTACGCACAGCGGCAACCGTGAGACGATCGACTCATGCTGGCTACCCTGGAGCGCTTTCTTCGTATCAACCAGTACGTCCGGTTGGTCGGTGATAGCGATGTTAAACTATTTGTTGCGAGTGCATCGAGAAAGAGAGAAAAAAAGAAACGGTAAGATTAGAATCTATTGACAAAAAAACCAACTTCGGTTCTGTGATCCATCGATCGATAAATGTTTGATGAATTATCGATGAGCACGTGAAACACGCATTAACACTGAATAAAACATGATTATGTACTAGCGATGTGCTGACCTAGAAAAGTAAGACGCAGCCTATATCAATTTTACATACTCGGATCGATCGGAGCATAGTGCGTCTAGTGGTGGTATCCTGCGACCTTGTGCTAGATGCATGGAACGAGCCTTCAGACACAATGTAGGTCGGAATAGTTAATCGTTTCAGGAAAATGGAAAGTAATTGAGGACACCCGACGAGCCCGATCGATAAGCCAATCGTTTCCGCTGTAGCGATGTCGCTTTCAGATAAACTTGACGTTCGTTTGTCTTCAGTATTCTTCTAGCAGTGCATAAGAGTAAGGTCGTAACAGAAAAACACGAATATTTAACAGTCCTTGTAGGTTATCAGCGTGTTCAAATGATCTCCAAATTGTAATAATGGTATGTGCATAATCCGCAGCAAAGAGCAAATGATCTCGAATTATAGAAACACTTCCGGTTCGCTTAATTCCGTTTGTTCGCTTTAATCAGCGTATATTTTGCTCAAAAAGCAAGGTGAAATTATGTATTTTCCTGCGCATAACAGGCGTGATAAGCGGCACTCTTCCCCTTGACGGCAGGCTTTAACGGAAGCAATCTCTACTCACTATCAGTTGCCCTTCAACAGGGCCAGAGAGAGAGATTTACTGCGATCAACGGTCTGGGAGGAGCATAGAGCGGGTCCTGACCCTGCGCTGTCGCCGACGGCGTCTACCTGTTCCGTTCAGATCCGAAACACTGATGACCCCACTGACTTTACAACCCCCCGTCGGACAGACTGGTGCGTCGTAATAAATTCGGAATTGATAGTGAGTGTCCATCTAACGGCATTTGCCTTCCCTCCAATGTATCAGGCCTACAGGGCCGGGGATCGTACGATCGTACGCGGTGTACTAAAGTTGTTTAATGGAAAAGTACGCCACGTTCTTCGAAGGGTCTGGGCTGGTCGTTAGGTCGGTCGTACGCCGTTGTGTACACGAGCATCAAGATGCGACGCAGGAAAACAAATCAATCAGTGTGTACTACTACGTACAACAGTAGACCGCTCTGCCTAGCACGGGGCACCACATCTGGTTGTACAATCAACGCCGCGAGAGATGACAACACGACGATGGGCGAGTAAACACACCATACGCAGGGGGTGTGGTGGTTTAGGATGCTGCACAGGCCGTTCGCAATTACCCCCTTAGACAAGTCAAGACCGGCTACTGCTGCTGTGCAATTGGATGACACCCAGGTCATTGAAACCATGTGTTTGCACGATCGGTCGGGCTGGCGAGCTGGCATTTGTTACGAAAACGCTTTTGTTGGCAAACATTTACTGATGGTGCGATGATAATAATAATGCCGAAACGATAAGAAAGGAATTCATCAGTAAAGAGGAACGAAACTTTCTCATAAGCACACCGTGGCTGCATTTTTGCTAACACATTTGTGTTGAATTTTAAATCCCCTTGCAGCGGGGAAACTTCGTTAGATCCATAAACATAGCAAAGTCTGAGTCCCGTGACCGCCGTTTTCCGTTGGCCGTTTTGCCCGATTCCCACATTCATAATATGGTCCCACGGCCATTTCCCGACTGCTATGGCTATTTGCCGTGGCCATGACCGTTCCGGTGAACGATCGCTGCGCCCGCATTCGCACTACCAGCATATAATGTTGCAAAAATGGACTGTCCCACCATCATCCCAGCCCCCCTCCCTCTTTTGGACACAAATGATTTCTAATGACATTAAAACGAACGAAAGAATGTCCCTGAAGTGATTCATTCATCCCAAAATTTGAAACCAAAACCGCGTTGCGAATGTCATAAATGGGAATTTAAAGATCGGAAAGATCATTACTGTTGGTTATTAGCTGCCAGTTTCGCTTCGATGGGTCCATGGCCGCGCTCTCTCTCTCGCGAATGTCACCCATTCTGAATTAGGACAAAAGCTAGCTCAATCGTAACTAAGATTAATGATGGCTAGTTTGGAAAAGCTTGTGGTCCACCAGCTTCCGCTAATTATCAATGACAGCTGGGTTTTGCGGTATTCAGGCGCTTTTGGAAGCAACAACCTCTGGCAAGAGCAGAGGATGCCGCTCTCCTCTGATGAGTGATGAGGATCTCTAGTAATGACATATGGATGCGGGCGTAAGTTGGCGATCAATCGTGGAAGTAGAAATGAATGGCCTGTCTTATAGTGTTGATAATTGTTCTACTCTTTATCAATTTTACGTTGTGCATTTCGACAAAAGCTATAAGTTATATTTCGTGGTTGGAAGTGATGTTCCATATGTTGTACATTTAAGGAACTCTCCATTAGAGCGAAGATATTTTCCCTCTCCAGCCTCTGTAGGAACATTTTTCACTAGATGTTCACTGTTCCAAATGTCTAATGATTTTTTTACGACCTTTCCTGTATATTCAGGACGAAATTAATTTCCATGCCGAGTGTTTCGAATTCTTATAAACACATTAACTACTTTAAGATCTCCACCACCGTGTTCATATCACGTATCTCAAGTGAGTTGAATCCATTTGCAGAGCATGCAGCATACTTCATCCAATGCTGATGCTTTTTTTATGCTGTCCATCCATTTGGCAGCATGGAAAAGGAAAACAAACAACAATATGCACTTTAGAGTAAAAATACCAAAGCACCTATACCCGGGGAACATTATGCAGCAGACGGCTACAGAGGATGCAGCAGCACCAGAGCCGTAAACAAACAATGGTACTGTTTCATCGCCAGATTTCAGTCAGTGTTGCGTCCGGTAAGGGCCGCAGCAACTTAGCGGCTCGCTCCACGGTGTGGAAAGGGGGTGTTTTTGGTCGCTCACCCAGAACGACAATCAGTGACCTCAATTCACATCACCAGACGTACAACCCGCCCTGCCCAGCCATACTCTTTCCCTTCCCAAAGCATGTGACATTTGCGTATACAGTCGTCCCCTGGCCGAACGGCCAATCGAGCGTTTAATGGAAAAGAGTCTCGCGAGGCAGCAGAAGTATCAGCAACCAACGAGAAGCTACAAAACGCACTTAAACACTTTGTTTATGAATCCGCACGGTTCTGGCAAACGCATATTTTATGCTTCAGACACCCATTCCCCGTTACTGCCGCTGTACAGTATGTTCCTTGGTTCAAAAATGCATCACTCGAGGATTCGAGTAACCCCTTATTGGGTGGGAGATGAAAGTGGATTCTGGTGCGGGAGAGAAAGGTGGACATGATATACGATACTTTCTCGCGGTACACAGTAGAACAGAGCGACAGACTGTCCCCAGGCATGGCATCTACTGTTTGCTGTTCTATCTCCATGCTCACTTACTCTTTCCCTCAAGTGTCCACATCCGGTACACGCAGTGTCGCATCGTGCCATTGGGTGCCAAACAGGAAACGTAGACTGTGCGTAGTTCGTGTCTACGACTGAGAACAAGAGCTCATTGTGGGATGAACGAGCAATTTCTTCATTTACCAACCATTACGAAGAATCGAGAAACCGGCTGGACAACATAAGAGATCTACATTTTGTATCATTTCTGAATGAAGATGGACACTTTCAAGGCTGTGTAGGGTGTAAAGGTTATCGTGTTTTATTTCAGCGTGATTCTGAGTCACAAATTGGCCAATCTTTTTCGCCAATTTTATGAAAGCACCAAAGCAATCCAAACGTATGGCGACAGCATCAAACACACCAAATAAGGAAATGTGTCCTCTCGTCGGGGGATACTATTTATAGTTCGAGCATTTCCCTCCTTCACGACCAACCCGGCGCAGACTATCCTCGAACAGTCCAAAAAAGGCGACAGACAACTGGGGCAGGAATGATGGGCGCCAGCGAAACCGTCTGGCGAAAGACGACGGCCAGACTGGGCGGACGAGGACCCGATGAGGGCGTGGGTGTTGGCCAGCAGAACGAGGCGGATGAGTCATCGCCATCGCCGATTCCAGGAATCGGAGTATATATACGGGGTATCCGATTACACTTTCGCCGAATCTTACGCTCCTCGGAGGTATCGACTCTCCTGTGGTAGCTAGTTCTCTCTCGCCGAGGTCACGATGGACATCGAAACACGTGTACGGTGGCTTGGAGAGGTCAGCCAGAAATGAGAGCAAAAAGGATACCGGAGAATCCTTGACGCTCTCGCTCGCTCACTTTCTCTATTCGGAGTTGCAACACCGCTACGTTGGGCGGGTATCCTAAAGCGACGCTATGCCGCCTTGAAAAAAAGGATCCAAATTAGATTCCGTATGCATCTTACCTGTTTGGCGCAGTGAAGTAGCTTTTCAGAGAAGCCGACTAACGGGAAAGTTACTCTGACAACCGAGAACAAAACACTGCATCCGGGAAAAGCGACAGAATAAATCAAACGGAGACTCGGGTTCCTCACTTCGCACAGAAGAACAAAGTTCACACAGCAAATTCCACTCGACAGCACCTTTATACACCTTTCGAAATGTTCTAAAAACGTCCTAATGAAACTGCATAAACTGCACTATTGTTCGTTCTAGAATGCTCCTCGGACCATGTGGCAGATTGTGACCTCCGGAAACCGCTGGGATCCACAGTGAGAACGCATTCTGCTCCACCAAAAAATCGACTTCCACCCGCAGACGCCCTTTTCTCTGCACAAAATTCCTGACACGTACAACACTTTCTTCTCAGTTCACAGTTGAAAATTCGGAAAAAGCACTTTACACGATATTGTCTTCACAGAGATTGCGGGAAAAACCTTCCAATTCGGTGCTGCGCTATGACTGAACTGACGACGACCGAGCGCCATTCAAGCGAACCAACGAACGAACGAACGCATCAGCGCAACCCATGGAAAGCATACTTTTCCTCGAGAAAAAAACCATCTCAAAAGAGACTGAAGAGCGAGAAAATCCCACACGCACACAGTCAGCGTTACCGGGAAACCCTCACTCACACAGAGTCCTTGCGTATTTGTGCGACGAGAGAAGGGGCCGATGCTGCTGGGAACGATGTTAGTTGGGACAGCATAAAACCATGGCCCGAATGCGTGCATCCATGCATCGTATGCTGGCGCTATGCTGGCTGACAGTGTGTGCGTGCGTCTGCTTGCTGTGTGTAGAGATGCAGCATAAACCGCGGTTCTCGGTGCGTCGGTTTTGCGCCTTTACCCCACGCGGCCAGCCAGCCAGCAGCATAATAACAACAATATCCAAGTAGGGCCGAGGAGAACATCCAAGGCCAGCGACAAAACCAAGGCGAAGCACGTTGCGGAGATTGCAGTCTCCGTGGTTTTTCCGCTGTTCCCATTGTTTGATGGAAATCGAAATCGAAATCGAATTCGTTCGAAAGTGGCGCGACCATTAACTCTACCATCTGATAACGGGGATGGGATGGTCGATCTCGAGTAAAGCTGGAGTTCGAGAGGCGCGAGAAGGCGACTCGAGCGGTACGCATCCATCTAACACCCACGGCTTCTCCTAATCCCGGGGGAAGAGGAAAATCTAATTGGCGCCCGGCACCCACAGCAGCGAACCGTGCATATAATTGCATTTCGATCGAAACCGCGTGGGTCGTTCGATCCGGAGGGCGGTTGAGAAAGTGGACATGATTTATCTGCCACAGCCACAAGCCGGTTACTGCTGCTGCTCCTGCTGCTGCTGCTGCTGCTGCTGCTGCTGCTGCTGGAAGACGTGTGGGTTGGAAAACAAGACTGCGAACCGGGAGGGAAAACTAATATGTTGTCGATTGGCGGGGTAAGTTCGTACGTATGGCGGATGCCGCCGATGTGCGCGCTCTTTTGCAGTTCAATTTAGTTCAACCGGAGGCGGGAACTGCGTGGGGTGACCGCCATAACTGATGTGGGCCGCGCCGCGCTGACTGTGTGCGGAGTGTTTTTTTTTTCTCTCCCCTAGTGGCGCTCCTTTTGCAGGGATCCCCAAGCATTGACTAATTGGTAGCGTGAGTAGAACACGAAGTTCACAGGGAATGGAGTTGCTTCTCCATTTTTCCAATTAGAAGGTAAAAAGGAACCTTGGCACCGTCGAGGTGTAATTGGTGAACCGGAATGAATAACGTTTAAGAAAACATTTCCGGATGAGCGAGCATGTATACTAGAGTTTTCCATGCGTTGATATGGCCTTTTTGAGATAAAATTGCAAGAACATAATTTCTTATCATTTTGTGTTTCTTCTGTAGGTGCGAGAATACGGGTAGCAGCAGACTTGCGTTTCCAAGGCCGTGAATAGCCTTGTAACCAAAAAAAAGAGAATACAAATATCTCCAAGAACACCGTCCTACAACTTGTTTTAGTAAAAATCGCAATGCATGAGCAACCAGAAGTTATTGTTATAAACACGTACCCGAGCATTTAACAGTGTTGTGTTGTGCGACATTCAACGATTGTGAAGTGAAACGTTGGCAAAACGAAGTGTAACGTTTTTGCTGCTTCCTGGTTACATTTTCTATAACACAGTACAGTCCACAAGGCAGATGTCCGTTAAAAGGAACAATCACTGTATTGTATTAAAATTAAAAAAATATGTAACATTTACCGATAAATTGGAAGTTATCGCATAAAGCGCATACCAATTAAACTAAACATTCTGTAACTTGGGTTAAAGCGGTGTCCAACAATTAGTAAATTGTGCTCGACACACAAGTAGTAGTAAATTGATACCAAGATGATATAATTGCTGCGTTTGCTGGAAAGGAGACCAGTTAAAAACATTTAATATGTTATCAAAACAAGCTTTCCTCTAGCTAAAAGCTGCAAAATACTAAAGAGATTAGATTCGTTCATCTGAAACAGTTCGTACAGATGAAGATCGTGTTAATGGAAGCATTCTTTCTATCCCTTGATGATGGTATAATTTTTTTTTTCATATATAAGGACGGGAGTGTCGTATGTTCAAGGTATAAATTAGTTTAAATCTTGACAAAGTAACTGACAAAGTAAATAAATCGATCATCATAACTGAAAATGATAACATCTTAAACCCACTATTATTGATCCAGATAAGAGATGACACCTTCACCCATCTAAAAAATCTGTAAACAAACTTTCAAAAACAGTACCAAGGATAAAGTTATTCTCTCCCTCGAGCATAATTCATTACTGCCACGTGCCATGAGCAGTGACCTCGCATCCAATCACACTACGCACAGTAATACGCAAAATCATAAAAACGGATCCCCATCCACCGTGGACCGGTGACTACTGTTACCGAACCGATTGGCAGTTGATTGGCCAACTTATTACGCCTTTTTTCGAACATCAGCCGGCCGGCAAAGGGCACTTACCGAAGCGCCCTTACACCGGCACACTGACTGACTGTGACTCAATAGCGCTGACTCAAGGCCCTTTAGCAGAACCCAGAGAGTTCGTAAACAAAACTTGACTGTTTACAACCGCTGTGTTTGCCTGCCACGCTCATCTTGTCCTAGCGTGTCCTTGAGGTCTGACTGCCACCGTGATCAGTGAGTGAATTCCCGGACAACCCACTATGGGAAGACGAGCGGTCGCCACCGGCTGTATATCCAATAGGAACAGAAAGGTCTACGTGCCGTTACGCACAAACACGCACTTATCGATCGTTAGTGGGATAAGGGAGGGCCTGCGTTGTTGTTGTTGTGGTTGTTGTTGTCGTGGTTCTGCTACGCATAGTCCACGTGTCACGATTGTCGAGACGAGATGGCTAGAAGCCCCGATTATGGTGCCGGGCCCACCAGACATACAGAACTGGCTGCTGAACACTGCGCATGTCCACACGCACATACACACTCCGAAACCGAATGTCTGCATCCGGTCAGCACCAGCAGCAGCAGCAGAACGTGCACCGTTTTTGCTCTCTTGCTCGCACTTTCTAGAACAGAACGGACAAGAACCCTCCAGCGCTCACCAGGCGACGACCGACCGGCCGACCGACCGATAGGCGAACACCACGTGTCGGTCAATGACATTCGGGGCGGGCGTAGTAGTACCGGGATTTCGGCACTATGCGTACCCACCAGACGGGTGCGTATCGGTCGATCGGTACCTGGTGTGAGGCCGTCGAGACGCGCCATGACCTTGACGCCATGTCTGTCAAACGACCTTCGACACACACACTCTCGGTCAGCAATGAGTCATCATATCATAACACTTGTCTCGGTTAATACTGGTTGTCTATACTAAGGCATAATGGCGCCTAGACCTTCCGCTATCAGGGAGTTCCCGCGACAACAAACCTGGGGAAGGGGACACGGATAGCGGAGGATCTATTTTTACAAAAAAAAAACGAAACAAAACAATCTCTTTCACGGCACGTGTCGGCAGTAACTACCAGGGGGGGAGCCCAGCTGCTACCATCGAGCGGTTGCAAAACAACCACAAAAAAGCCAGAACGAAGCAAAAACATGTCCACGATAGCACCGTACGATCGACTATCTGCTGAACCGCCCCTCCACTTTGGGACTTGTGTTGTCCGAAAAACACCCCTCCCTGGGGGGGGGCTGCGCTACGTGATAAGATTAATGTCGACGACGACGACATAACTGACCACGAGCCGAAAAAAAGAGGAAAAGAAAGGGTCACCCCTAGAGGGATGTGTTCATTCCACCTTCAACGATACGATAGCGGCTTGTCTTTGGCAATGGGGGGTCTACGTGCTGGTTGGCGTGTTATCCACGCACCGACCCACCGTTCTGCTTTGGGGGAACTCACGCGTTCACAGATCGTTCGGTAGAGAAGCGCTAATGTTGAGTGCCGGTGTCCGTGTCATCGTGATCGCGAAGGGGAAAGTCGGACGATCGGCGACTTTCGAAGCGTCACTAACGAGCTATCGTGTGCTGTCGTCACCGTAGTGTCGGGGTTGGAGGGTGCTGGTTTCGGCTCTCAATTCTATCGGCGTTGGTATGCCATTCAAGAGCCAGAGAGTAAAACATCAAAACAAACATCCATCCTCCTCCATTCAGTGGACATTGCATGCAGTGGCCCTATACGGTTTGTGTGTGCTGGAAGCCGTAGCACAACTACTGACCACCAAGCAATGAGCCCTGAAGGAGTGGAAGGGAGAAGTACCGCGCTGCCTACGGAATGTGTGCTGTGTGCGAGGTCGCAATTGCTGAATGAATGCGCTGCCACAGCAAGCCAGTACTGGAATGCATCAAATGATCAAGCGGGTCTTTCGTAGCTGCTGCCGCTGCGGTTTCTGGACCACAATTGGAATCTTGGATAGGAATAGACCAGCCACGGGCAGGCGCTGTGGGCCCAGCTACCCGAGCTACCCCAGCTTTCCAATGATGCCGTTGAAAGTTGGCTTCAATTGGCAGAGGACAAGATCGATTGTAAACCGTCCGACAATCGGTCGTGCGATGAAAATGAATTATGCTTTGTGATTATGAAGAGAGCGCACCGGATGCGCAATATTGTCTACATGAAGAACTAGATACAATCATTAGCATTGCTTAAGATGCTTCGAGCTACAAATAGAAAATAGCAGCCGCGTGTTAATTTCATTTATAAAATCAATTTAAGCACAGATTACTGTAAAAGCAAGGGAGAGATCTCAAAGTACCTTTTTACGTAACATCCATTCCCTTCGATCGTGAGGCTATGGTCTCTGTCTCAAGGACTCTGAATCGGTTCTAGCAACGCTTATCGGAACGGTAGCCAACCAATCACCCACAGCCACCAGATCGCATCTTCCCAGTGTGCATTTTGTAGACCCCTCTGCCTGCGACGCAGCGAGAGGAAGACTGAGGAGGTTGAAAACGAAACCCCCGCCGCCTGCGACGGGGTCGAGGAAGGGGCAAATGCGACGTTCACTATGGAACAGCTCGTAGGCAGCGGGGGAAAGAGCGGAAGAAACCGCGAGGAGGAGGAGGTTTCGCGCGCGAGCTTGTGGGACGCGGCTGCGGAGGGGGAAGGGCGGAATGGGAAGAGAAGAAGGGCGAACGAAAACGAACGCGAGCTTGTGGGTTTCGATTACGAGGGGTGGGAAGGGCGCAAGAGTCGAAGGGCGATTCGAACGGCAGCGCGCAAGAGAAGGGAGCAGAAAAACGAGACGGAGCAACCCCGATCGAAATTCGGCAAAGTCCCGATCGCGGCAGTCGAAATTTTTCTAAGTCCCGGGAAGCACGCGTTCCGCAGACGGTGCAGTGCAAGTGCAGCCAAGTGTTTGTCGACAATGTAGTGGAAAGTGATTGTGAAGCTGTAGGTGTTGATTGCAGTCCACATGCAAGGTAAGATAAAACAACATTACATTACCGCGGAAGTAATCTAATATTTTGATATGTTTTTTTCCTCTCCGACATGTACACGAGCATTCTGCATCGAACGGTCAACCTAAAGGTCACAGAACACGCCAACGATCGAAGTACGCGTATGGAACACGCGTTTGAACAGGAACGTTCATGATCGTAGCCCGGATCACGCCGCCACAGCGACGCCACCAAGCCAGATGCAGACGTAGACGACGGCACCAACACCAACAGCACGAACGGCGAACATCGCATCATGATGACGTCACACCATGACGACGTCATCACCAAAGTATTATGGCGTCACGGGGTGGGTTCGAAATAATTAGCGAAAATAAACGCCACCGCCATTGCGCGATGGCTTACGGACCAATCAAAGCGTACTTCATTTTGGGTAGGGAAAGAGTATAGGAAAGAAAGAAAGGGGGCTATAGGAGAGAGCGAGACAACCACAGTCCACGTCTCCGAATCGCTCTAGTCTCCGTTCCTTGGGCCCCTATAGTCTCGAGCTAGTCTCGTGGGTTATTTGCCATAAGCGCGTTGTTCCGGAGACTAGAGCGAGACTAGAGCAAGACTACAGCATTTCTATAGTGAGAAGATCGTCTCACTGTTATCTGGGTTGTAACGGACAGTCATTGTGTCCGCGTTCACTGCCACTGCCACCATTCACCGCTGTTCGTGGGATTAGCAGATTAATCTTTGTCCCGTACCACCAGCGAACCTTCCAGCAGAACGGATTACCTCATAAGGGCCACCGGCAGCGGCAGCAGCAGCAACGCCGAGGGCACAGGAAATCGTGGGTTGCTTTGCAACGTCATGCCATTCCGCCTCCGGTTGTCCGTTCCGTTGGGTGGATCGGTCAGTCCGATCGCCCCACGGACGAAAGCATCTCGCTTAATCGGCCTTTGCTCTCCCATCATGAGCGCAATCCATGGGCAGAGAATTTGATATGCAACTCCACCACACTCGGCCGTCGTTATGTTGAGGTTCAGGCTTCACGGTCAGACGAGCACACACACACACACACCCCAGGAACAAATTGCGTCAAATGGTTGCCCCATGCAGTGGCCCACCCTTGATGACCAGACGCCCCCAGAGATGGCACGAGAGAGAAATAGCAAGATATTGGTTTTATCGGTATCGTTCACTCTGCGCTCTGTGGCGTATCATTAAGTTTCTCAGTAACTGTTACACAACTGACGCAAACTAGAAACTGAATGATAAGAAGCGAATGTCACAATCGTAAGTAAGCAGTTCCGCTTCCAGCTGCCGTGCCTCTGGTTGTCTTTAAAAGATCAAATGTGAACCACTTTTGGCTGTTGCAGCTGTGTAAACAAAATCATTAGCACACCACACGCTTCGCGTCGACCACGAGATGGTTTGTGTGAATAATAAAAGAACCATAAAAAGTATTTAAACGCCCCGTCACCGGTGGGGCGTGGCCCGGCAGTCCGGGCCAGCGTACCAATCGATTGTGCGCCGGTATGTAGAGTAGAATATCCACCCTCAAATGCAAGTCATGCTCGCTCCGACCGAGCATGAAATGCAAATCATTGCATTCCTTCACTTGCATGCGTCGCCCGATTCTTCCATTCGCGAGTGTCATAAGCGCAAACCCCCTCCCCGCCGGAAAGGCTTTCTTCTGCTTGTGAATGGTGCATACCGGGCACATTCTGGTGATTTCCATGTCATCAAATCAATCATCGTGGTGACGATGGTGGTGAAGATAGAACGTAGCCCGCCTTCCTGTACTCCAAGAGACACACCGCAGCATTGTTGGGCTGGGTTAGGAGGCATTTTGCAAATAAAACCATCCATTTGTACGTCAAGTGAGGGGTTCTTAGAAGACAAGATGTGTGTATGCGTGTTCTGCCAGCAGGAAGAATATCCGAATCCGACGACGTTGTGTGTTGCGGCGCAATTTATGATCGGGCAAGTGACACTATACGATGATGTTTGCAAACCACTGCACCGGTGGCGATGCAGATGTACCCGGGGACGGGCAATGACCGATGGGACACCGCTACGATGTGACGGCAACAATGATACAATGAGCCCTTGAATTTTTCTATTTTTTAGTTATGCATGCCTTGATTACAGCAAAGAATCTGTTTGTGCAAAAGCAATTGATCCTCTGAATTAAATGAAGCTCTTTGTTTACCGCATGTATATAAAGTTTATCCATACTTGTATGTTTTATGCACATTGAGTATAAATTAGGGAGTCCAAGTTGCTTCTTGTTACCTTGTAATTATTATCGACCTTTGGTAGCAAATCGTTGAGTATTACATTAAAAATGTGGACAATTTAACAATCTACATGAAATATCGAAATCGATATCGTAAGAAGAATATCAAAAAGTTATTGTGACAAAGAGAAGTTACTGATTAGAAATAACAATCACACTAGACATATTTGATCAATACAAACATGCATATTAGATATTAAATAAATGTGATAAACACCATAGTAAAAACCATTAAAACAGGGTAGATCTGTTACATGATCGATGCGAAATGGAGTCAACGAAAGAGTAAAAGAGTAAGAGTAAGAGCGATCAAAAGCTTAGTCACTTTTGCTCCTAAAATATTCATCCATAGTTTGTAATACGCAAACTGAGTTGTGCTAAAACATATTTCATCCGCTTTGCCTGGTTTCAGCTTTAGAATGGTTCGTAAAATAGTTTTGAACGGCATGATCGATACGTCAATTCAAATAAAGCAACATCACATATGTATCGACTTATAGCATACGTTGAAAGTGTAAGACAAGCAATAATTCATTTGCAGCCGTCGGTGACCATTGGTGTGTTCATAGAACGAGCCATAAACCTACCTTTTGCTGGACAAACAAACACGTGAGTACCACTTGTCCACATAAACCGGCAATCTTATCGTGCACCTAGATGTAAGGGGCTTGGCGTATTTGATCCTTGCATTAGCACCCTTCATATTCCTTCGGCTCACAGCTAAACCGGTAAGTGCATTCGAAGCAGCAGTGGAAGGGGAAAAGGGAATTGACATTTCGCTGGTCAAGCTTAAAGCCATCGAGAGGGCCGGGAAGATTATCATCCTGCGGTGGTATTTCGTATGGTACTACTACAACTCGTCAATTTGAGACGCCATTTGTCGGCCAGTTGTAGCTAGATTGAACCGGTTCGACGGTGCAAATGCACTTACTCGCTCTCTACAGTATGCGAAGCAAACAGGCAAATCTTGGAAACTTGTTGCACTACTCGTTGCGCGGTGCCGCTAGAGTGCTGTGGCCGCTTTCCGGAAACAAACATAGCACACACCGCACACAGAGCTCTTCCCGTTCCCGGTATTTGAAAGCAAACACATTTACAGGCAGCAACAGGAAGGCGATTGCGCAATTGAAGCGCCACACGGAGGGACCGCGAGTGTCGATCGTGTTGTCCCGTGTTTTTACGCGTGTTCAATGTAGATCATTGAAAGCGATTCATTAGGAACGGCACAGGATGAGTTCTTCCACTCGAGCGTGACTTTCATTTATCCGTGAAGGTGTCATATTTCGAGTGTCACCGTAAAAATGAGGTAAGTCGTTGAGCTTGAACGGAAGATGATAAGAAGCGTTCATGTGGAGCAGCCAACAAAGTGGCTTATCAATAGTTTAAATCAAGCGGAAGAAACTGATAACGCGAAGCTTGCATTAAAATGTAATCTTGTGCATCAAGACCTAACCGGAGTGCTCGGTAGTTCTAACCGACCATTTCCAGTCGCATTGGACGGTAATCGATCGCGGAATCTTAAATGAAGATCGATGCTCATGTTGGTTCTGACATGGCGGACATGTTTATGCATCGAGCCGTAGCGTAATGTCCGGAATCTAATTAGCACTTGATACCGAGTTAGACGCAAACCGGTCAGCGAACCGAACTCGATGACAAAAGTTCATCCATTAACCTACATCCGATGGAACGGATGCAAAAGGTGCTAATAGCATAAGAAATGGACTACCAGCAGTGGAACGGTACCACGTGACAAGTGCGTTTTGTTCTATCAGCCATCCGAACAGACCGCTCTGTTCGGCGCGTCTTTTGATTTACCAGGTGTATAAGCTTAAAATTAACGGTTTTTGTCGAAAAAACGCAAATTTTTAAACAGAAAGCCAAAAAATAATTTATTCAAAGTATTTTCCCTGGCAAGCTATACATTTTTCCCATCTTTCGGGTAGTTTATGTATACCATTCAAAAGCAATTGTCAATTTTGCGAGGAAAACCACTCGCCAAGCCCTTTTTCGACATCTTCACACGAATTGAAGTGCTGCTCGACAAGCGCGTGACCCATCGACGAAAACAGATGATAATCCGAAGGGGCCAGGTCTGGAGAATAAGTGGGGTGAGGTAAAACCTCCCAATTAAGTGTATCCAAAAAAATTTGGACAATTTTTTAAGAGTGTGATGGGGGGTTGTCGTGGAGAAAAATCAACTTCTCATGTCTTTCTGCACAATTCGGCCTTTTTCAAACGCAAAGCACGTTGTAATTCGATTAATTGTTGATGGTAGCGGTGAGCATTGACAGTTTCTCCAGGTTTCAACAGCTCGTAGTAGACGATACACAGCTGATCCCACCAAACGCCCAGCATCGTCTTGCGTCCAAAGCGATTTGGTCTTGGGGAAGAAGTTGCTGGTTGTCCGGGATCGGGATCGTTTTGGATTCTCAAAATATATCCACTTTGCGTCGTTAGTTAACACAAGATGCAGAAACGACTTTCTTTTTTGTCTAGAAAGCAAGATCTCGCATGTGTTCTGGCGTCGCCCCATTTGCCGATCGTTCAATTAATGGGGTATCCATTTTCCACTGGTTTGAACCTTTTCCATGGCCCATTGCATCTTTGAATCAACGAAACCAATATCTGCAAGTGGATTCCGCTAGTACACTGTCACCATAGGCCTCTACAAGCATTTTATAGGATTCGGTAACCGATTTCTTCAACAGTAGAGCACAAAACAGTGAAGCTTCCAGCATATGCTTTTTTTCTGGCACAAAACTTGACATGATTACGCAAGGAAAAATATTCGTTTTTGCGTGAAATCACTTATGATTGGCACTGATTTACGTGAACAGGTGTCTAACCCATGCAATAAAACAAAGAACAGGTCGATGACAGCCCATTTTACTCGATTAACCCATCTAGAAGCAAACGTTAATTTTAAGCAAAAGGGACTAATAGCATAAGAAATAGACTACCATCAGTGGAACGGTACCGCGTGACAAGTACGCTTTGTTCTATCAGCCATCGGAACAGACCGCTCTGTTCAGAGCGTATTTTGATTTATGATCAGCGATGATGCAACGTGCTTCTCCCGTGGTAGATCGAATCGTGACCGATAACGGAGATGCTCGATCGGTCCTTCAATCGGTCGTAATTGCCCACGACATCACGAGGGAATCGTGATTGATGATCTGGTGGCGATGATGCATCTTCGCTCTGTCTGCTCCCGCTTAATCCATGCATCGAAGAAGCCTTCTTAGCGGAGCTCATCAGACGACTTCCTGGTTTTTGCATAAGCGCGGTCGGTTATCAACGCAGTGGCCCACTTTTTCGCGCCCGTGAACAAAGAGAAGGAGGAGGAGCCACTGCCCCAGGTTCGACGAAGCCAGGTCCAGGCTACGGGGATCTCGAGGGAGAAGGTCCGACCGGAGAACATCGTGGCGCTTATGTCCGGAAACCAGGAGGCGTTTGATGCGGTAAGTGGGTGCGTGGGTCATGTCATGACGCGACTGTGCTTGGAATGGCGGGAATTCCAAAGACACCAGGCTGTCAACGACCACAACTTGGTATCACGAGGGTAGGAAGATGATTGTTCCTAGGACGACCATCAGGGACACTCGGCAACCCGCGCCGATCTTGAGGCCCTATGGGGAGAGGGGATAGGCCTAGGCCGAAGCCGTTCTTTAAAGTACCTTGGTACAAACGACTTAATTTGGGAGGGAAACCTGGGATTGGGAATGATGAAATAGGTGGTTTGGATCATCATTCCAAAGAAGTCGATTTAGACGGTTATTGCTTGGTGCAAGTGCCTTGGCACAGGTTCTCCTTTGTGTGTAATCTCGAAGGAGGAAAGTCGCGAAGGGGAGGTAACAGGAACCAAGCGAGTGGTTTAGTGGGTGGGAGTCCCACACTTTTCCTGGTGTCTTTGCCCAGCTTCGTACATAATGTATTCCACTATGCTTGTAAAACTAAAAAAAAGGAGGAGGAAAAACGATGACGGAGTTAAAGATGATGGCGGAAACTTACCCAGTCGGTGGCCGAGTTGCAATCCGTAGAGATTTTCTCGCCCAATCGTGATTGTACGATAATCTGGGCGGATTTCATCGCCAGCTGGCGAATGAATTTTTCCAGATTATTCCTATCCTGCACACTCATTTGGCTCGCCATCGCCAGGATCAGCTTTTTTCTTCGTCGTCGAACGAAAACCCAAACACGAAATCACACAAAACGCAGAACAAAAAAAACTTTCTGAAGTCACTCTCACAATTTCATCGTTTGTCGACGAATAAAGTTGCCCATCTTTGAGAAAACACTTTCCAAGATATTAACGTGTCTTTATGCACTTATTTTCAATCGAATCGTAGCATTTAGAGCCTGAAAAATCGCGAAAATTGAGAAAATCCGCGAGGAAAACCTCAAACTGTAGACCACGAAAACAATGATACAGTGACGTGCGAACCATTATACGCTCATAATTCTGATTTTTCATTAAAATTTTATCCTTTTTTGGGAAAATTGCACATATTTTATCGACTATCACTGTATAAATTGCTTCGCCGTTTATATCACTGCGGTTCAGGAGTCAAAAGTTCTGGGGTTCGTTTCTCGGATTTTTCGACTCCTGGATCCGTTTATACATTGAAACCGGATTCAATCAAAAGCGCGCTTAAGTCTGCGAGTCGAATTATTTCCCATTCCTAGTTTTGAGACACGTGATTTTGTTATTTTATGTGTTATTAAACACCTCCTAGTGAATGGGGTTTTTCCCTAGCTGGAAAATGGCGAAAAATAGCCCGATTTCTGGTGAAATATTTCCTGAAAAGTTGCACAAAAAATGCAAAGATTTTTGACCGGTTGCGATGTTATAATTCCACCGTGCGATTGATTTTTGTTTAATTTGGCCGTTGTTTCCGCGGTTTTTGGGGGTCCGCGCGAAAAAGTTTTTCTTTAATCGTCATCACTCGCGACACTCATCCCCCACATTGATTGTTGGATAATGTTTGTAAAGATCTAAGTTACTAAAAGGGACCCTGTTCGTTGTCTTGGTATAGAAATAGGCTTTCCAGCATCAGGATGTGACGAAGGTCCTACGTTAAAAATCTTGTTTTAATGCTACAATTTCATTTCGTTTGTGTTCAATAACTCATTCAACCAATTCTCCAACGAGAAGAAATCAACCTCATCCCTCTTCAGGCTCGGTGCTCAACGCTAGAAAAGTAATCCTGCACTTTTGGGAGAAGTTTAATGCGTTATTTCAAATACTTTCCGTGGCCGGATTTACATAAAATATGAATCGTTTTGTTGGATTATTTGCCTTTTTAAAGGTAAGTTCACTATCTACCGCTTATGAAAGGTCCGTTTCTTATTCGCAAAAAACTCAAGCAACCTTACAAGGCAATTTTGTAATGCCCAAGCAAAATGCCAAACGCGCGTCTTCCACAAGTAAGACAATGCTATTCTAAATTTATTGAAGCCGTTCAGGACCTTCTTGAGCGCGAGTCGCCGAGTAGCCCAGACGGATGTTCGAAGAGCATACGGTGGAGGTGCTTTCTGAAGTACTCGTGTTCCGATAGGACAGGGGTTGAAGTCACCATACCTGCGAGACAGCCATCTTTCAAGATTTGGAATAAACCGATACGTCTAACGGTCGTACTCGTCATTTTCCCACTTTCCCAAGGAACTGCGCCTCACCTGCGATCGAATGCCTACCATACCACGGCTAACATAGTACGTCCTGTCCCGATCGACGAAGATCTCAACAGGGACCATCTCGGCTATTACACTCACAGCGGCCAAGGACACTGTTGCGAAAAGCTCTCGCAACCTGAATGGCAGTGAACCGGTGGACTCGATTGAGTGATTTCAGATTTCGCTGTGTCGACAGTGCCTTCGCCCAAGCAGGGTCCGCGTAACCCAACACAGACGAAATGACCAAAGGCAGCCTCAGCCCCAGAACCCCATCAAACATCACGTTCCAGAGTGTTGGTTTTAGAACGGATCCTTGGGGAACGTCTGCTGAGAGCTGCCATTTTTGTAGAAGCGTTTAATTAATTCGGGAAATGTTGAACATTCGGGAAATGTTGAACATTCGGGAAATATTGAAAGTTTGTTATTTTTAGTGCCAACCTTAGTCTTCAAAGTATCACAAACGGAGTAGTCCAGCGGCTTTTGCATTCGGAGATACTGGCACTTATCGCACAGATATCGAAATTGAATTGTGGAACGTTCTGTTTCAATCAATCTCGTATTTGAGTCGGTTTGTGTGATGATCCAGAGTCCTATTGAAATATACAGGACTTTCACAAGAATTGTTTGCCTTTCTAGGGCCGCAATGAAAAAAAAAAATTATGCAATGAATGATTCAATGAAATGCAATGGTTTTAAACGATATTACACATTTATTTGCTGATTTAGTTCGAAGCCTTACCTTTCAAAAATATGCGAAGAGTTACGACATGCCAAACCATCACCATCCCGGCTTATGTGTTCTGGCAGCCATATGAAGGAGCAAATTTTTCTGTTGCATTAGCAGCAAATTAGCAGTTACCAAGCATATGGTGCTTACAACAAACGGTTCTTTTATCAGACAAGTTTAGTAAAATAAAATCGATTGATTGATTGGTTTTTCATTCCCAAACAATTCAGATTGAACTCGCCATTACGCCGTTAAGACCACAGTCCATTGACTCGTTTTCGTTGTCCATTTCCGTATGAACCAGAGAAGAAGCACTATGAACAGCGCCTTGGTGTTTGGTCGATCGAGCATCGTTTCTCCAAGTTAAATAATAGTCCAATGATTCATGCGCTACATCATGACCATGCGTCACTTGGTCTTTATACACAGCGTTCCGAAGGCAACAGAAGTTGTAGTAAAACACCCTGAAATGGAGTTAGTTATCGCGCAATGCATTCCCTAGTCACAGTTTATCGAGAGAATCGTCCGTTCAAATCCGAGTCCGTTCAAATGCAAATACTGCACAACGCACGCACCAGTGCAATAAAGTTACGCACCATATGGAATCACAACCAGAATTGTGATACTGTGCATTTGCTCTCCCACCCCCCCCTGCTCTTTCCAAGATGGTGCTTCAGCTCGCGAATGGATAAATAATATAGATCGCTTGTAGAACAGCGCACAATTCGGGTGCCTCGTAAGATCGATGGAGTGCCTATCACGCTGTAAATCTTCTGCGCCAACACTCGCGACGTTCTTCCACACTTAGCTTTTTTTTTTCACGCTGCCGCCCAGACGAACACGATTCCGCTTTCATAAATATGCTAATCGTTGTCGCGCGATGTCGTGCGGTCGGCAGCCATTATAGGCGCCCCCCACCCAGAAATCTCACTTGCCCGATGACTCGCTCACAGGCCTTCCCTGGAAAAGAAGCTGGAAAATTTACTGCCACAATTTTGGCCAATACGCCAGCACCCTATCTCCACCAACAATCCTCGATATCCGAATGTAGTTAATAAAATTCGCCCAATATTTTATACCCTCATCCTTGGTTCCGTATGGTGTTAAACGACCGCTGAACGCACAAATTATTGCCCATGAATCATTGCACCCCGGACGTGCCACTTGCTGGCGTGCGTGGGAGCACTCCCGGTTCTCCAGCTAGACTAGACTAGACAATTGTCCTTCTGTTGCGAACTGATGTTTTCACAAATTAGCAAAACGGCCACCGGACCACCAAAAGGGCCGCGACCACCGACGACGACCACGACGACGACGACGAATGAAGTGAATCCCCCAATTATCAATGATCGAGTGCCAGCTCATTGTGTGTGAGTTAAGCTAAGAAAATATCGTCGCTTCGCCGGTATTTGATTGCACACCTGCAACACCAAACCACTAGAATTCCATTGGAAAACCAATTCTCGTCTTCAAAACGTTCGGCGAAGAACGAGAACGCCGGTATGCGTCGTGCATCGTCGTGTCGTGTGTAACCCGATACCCGGAGGCGGACGGAAACAGAAACGATATCATGCGCGGTATGGGTGATCGCCATAAAATATGGCGTCAACCCGAGGTGTGACATAATTTTTCGGCCCAACTCATAAACCCCTAGGCGCGTTTGATCTCGCTAGCGACCACAGCGACGGCCAGCGTCCACCATTCTCTCTAGCCGGATGGCTAGCACGATAGAAAAGTCAATTTGTTTTGTCCGGACACCCTTTTCTGGAAACAGTCGAGATCGTCGATTGACGGTCGACACATGCGCTGGGGCGTGTGTGCGTAACAGGTAGCCACCGAACGAGAAGATCACGCTCAGCTCAGCCAACCGGTCACAGCAGGTGTGTCGATGATATGAGTGAGAATGCGCCCTATCATGTGTGATATGGTTGCCATTATCCACCGGGATCCACGCACTCGAGATCTCGATCTCATCTCCTTGAAGAACGGGGCGTGATCACGCAACTCGATCTGTGGCTCACCGTCGAACGCATCTCACCCCAGGAATCTTCACGATCGTGGATCGTCATCTTGGACCCGGGGGAGGTCGGGGGACTTAGGAGCGTGGACGTCGCACGCCAGCCAGCTAGCAGTGGGTGTCGAAATGAAAATCTATGCTCAAATGGATCCATCCACGGCGATCGCCTAGTCAGTCGTCTTTGGTGCGTGATCGCGTTCGGTTCGGTGGTTCGTGCATGCGATCCTTCCCTTTGCGTTCTGCTTGAGCTTCACTTGAGCCAAGAACTGGGGCATTTCTCTGGTCCGCTGGTCTAGCGCATTAGCGGAACTAGATGCTTGCGTTGCGACAAGGATTGCGATTGAGTTGCCGACGTGACGCGACATCTGGTGAATTCATTTGGCAAACTCATCGCTCAGTGGATGATGATTTTTGCACATTTCCTGCGCGCAAATCCAGCAATCAGTGAATCGCATTAACATTCCGCGCAATCACGCGCATCGGTGTGATTAGATCATGTTCTTGCCCTTCATGTGCTGCAAAAAATCCGTGTGAATCCGAAGTGAAGTTGCTCATCGATCGGTAGTGTTGTGTGCATTCGCTCGGAGTTGGTGGTGTTGGTGGTCCGTCTGTCTGTCTGTCCCGAACGTACCAAGGGAACAACCCATTCTAAACGGTTGTTAATTCGTTTATGGAGTAGTGAAAGTTCGAAAATAACTAACGCCCGACACGGAATCGAAAGAAGTAGCAGCAAATCCCATCCACAGCACAGCAAGCCACGTCCGTTCGAGAATGGAGAGAAGAGGACGATGGGCATCGGGCGATGGCCATCCTTACAGCTGCAGCTGCAGGACGGTGGTTGCCATTATTTTCGGTATTGCCACCGTCCTATCGATGACCGGTAAGTATGCGCTGGGGCAAATCGTTCGCCCGGTTTGATCGCGTTGTAACTGAGTCGGGTCATTCGATTCGAGTCGTGGAATCCATTCGAGGTACTACTATCGGTGGTAGCTCGGCTGCTGGTTGCCATTTTGTTTTATGACCATTCCCTTCGAGGTGTGCGGAGAGGGCTTGAAGGTGTCGTAAATTACCAACTCCTTCGCACACACACACCCGACTCCCGACTTCTTGTGAATGGGAAAGCGATAGTCTAATTACCGCACACGCGTGGTCGTTGAGTTCCTGGTTTACGCTTTTCCACGATTGGAAATTCCTCAATCCAGATACAGATACACAGATGCTGCACATGCATACGGTGCAATGCCGTACTCCTCGGTGGCGATACAGAGCACCTCAGAGGACAGAGTGATTGACATTTATGGTGCCAGGAATTGTCGCCTCGTCTAGCGCCCTTTACTCGACACCGTGACGTCACCGCTGGCGGGGCCCATTAGTCCAAGTACCAATTATGTTAATTACATGATTCGAAACGAGTGTGTGTGTGTGCTCCAATCATCGAGACCGGGACGTTCGATCTTCACCGAGCAACAGAGACCGTGAAGACGAAGATGCAGTCCGCGAGAATCTGATGCCCGGCGTGCTGGCTATCTATCGCTGGTTCCGAGAGCTGCACGGCTGCAGGGAGCTTTCCTCTTCATCGTCAGCACCTGTTCTTAAGGGGCCACCATCAGCCGTCGTCGGGCGTGCGCGTCGCGTGAAGCAGATAAAAATAAAAGTTTATGTTAAATTTATGTGGTCGTAGGTGTGTTGCATCGACCGGCATGCTTCTTGCTACCGTGGACGCGCCCGCGTAAGAACCACAACCAGGAGCAGACAGCAGTAGCAGCGGCAGCAACAATGATTGGTAAATGATTGTTAATTTGTCCCTTCACACTCGAACTCGCACTCCGGGGTGTTGATTCGTCGCCTTCGCCTTCTGCGGTGATGAAAAGTGACAAATCTAACATTAGCTGCCACGGGTGGGAGGCCGATTTATCGATCTCTACAACTCTTTCCGAGGAACCACGTGCCACGGTTGCTTTGATTGTGGTTGTTGGCGAGAGATTTTTTCATCCTCTGTGTGCAACGGTTGTACGGGGCGTGTTTCGTTTGCGATTTTCTTTTACAGAAGAATCTACAAAACATTGCTGGTCACCAACAATGGTCAACGCGGAACTCGTGCGATACTGTAACAATAATGGTTAATTTTCTAAGAGTGTTTTTTTTTGTCCAAAACCTCTTCAGAATCGCTCGTGACCTCGTGGAACGACTAGGAAGCAACTCTTCGTTTCGCTTCTTTTCGTTCCGTTTCGCGTTTTTAGGTGAAGCAAAAATGATTTTCCGTTCCTTTCGCGACGCGACACAATTGGTCTGCTCTTCAGGTTCACTTAAGAGAACCCACGGGGCCCTTTACCTCATCGCCCTCAGCGCAACCAATTCCTTCGGTCTTTCTGTGTCCCGTGTTCTACGTATTGACTTTTACCGATACAAGACCGTTACGATGAGAGCCTGCTTCTTCGACTCCTTGCCTCCTGGAATGGAAAGTCTGAACGAAACCATTGTGTCATCACGTGTCATGCGCCGGGAACACGAGACAACGGTCCAGGAGGAAAATCATTTTTCATCAACCGTCCCGTATCCTCATGCCGTTCGTTTTCTCCCTCCCGTGGAGCTTTTGGGTCCTTGGAGCGGTGGTACTTTGGTCTGGACAAGTGCACTTCCAGTCCCCTATATGTACAATCGAGGCTACACGGAATAGGGAATTCGATATATTATTAGTAGCGGCCAGTAGTAGCCGTCCATTCGGTTTTTTGGGGGGACTTTCATCGGGGGTTGGGGACACTTTTGCTGCTCCTCAGCGGTGGTGGTATCGATCGAATGAAGCGTATCATCGGCAAACGATAATATTTTCCCTCCCGGTCAAACGGTTCAACGAAAGTGTCCTTTCGAGAACAGACCACGCGTCCTTCGTTTCGTTCAAAAATGGCGGTAGGAGGAGCTGTACGCTTTTCTCCTCGAGGCAGCACATTCCCATCGTTTCGTGATTTTTTTTCTTTTAAGAGCTGTCTCTCTCTCTCTGTCTCTCTGGTCCGCGCTGGTCGCAAGGATCAACGTCAACGGCTAATGGAGGGTCGAGTGCTTCCCGTGTAGAGTGTGTGCGTGTATGAGCACGTGTTCATGCTTTAACAATTCACCGTGACCGTAAAATGTTATTCTACCATCGCTCCGTACGGGTCTCCGTATGTTTAAAGTGCAGTACCAGAAGCGAGAATGTTTTAAGTAATTGACAACCAAAGCAAGCAACGGAGCATGCTTTGGGATTCAAAATTCCTCCTCACGCTCACAGCAACATTAAATGGTTTCGGCACGGGGAATGAGGATTTATGGTATCCTGCTCATAGCGATGTCCGGTCCAACGTTGGCCGGTCCATTTCCAAAACCGAGCCCCAAGGCGGCTCCGTCGGTAGCGGTAGCAAATCTTAATTCCGTTTCATCATCTGCATTAGCTTCTTAAACTGCTTCGCACACAAAACGATGATTGTGCGGACGATTCTCGGTTCCTTTTTTTCGGCGGTTTTTTTTTGTTCGGAAGTTTTTTATCTTTCTTGCGTAATTTATGACTCACCGGGCGGTGTGGTTGTGCAATGTGCAGCAACCGCGTTCGTTTGTTGCTTTTGTGTGTTGAGCATTTTTGCTTCGACATTTGTTTACACTTCTTCGGGCACCTTTTCCGTTTTCTCGCTTCCCCGGGGCTCAAGGAGAAGGTTGTAAGAGGCTCCAGACGAGGATGAGCAAGGACACTGAGGTTGAGGTGCCGCTTGAGCTTTACTGCAAATTGGAAAAAAGGCAAATGAAGCGGTGGCGACGGCGGCGACGGCGGTGGGTGGAGCAAACCGACGACGAACCTTTGTTGGTCAAATCTGCCCCGAGGGGTTAGTCGGTGGAATGGCGCTTTGCACCGGGAGGCTGGTGTGGCTGATGAAGATGTATGCGTGCAGGTAGCTCGCAGGAAAAGAGGCAAGATTGGACGCTGCTCCGGATCCGGATGCTCCTGTTTTGTGCGCACAGGTGAACGACGATGACGATGGGTGGGTGGATGGGTCGCTTTTTCAAATTAAAATTATCTTTTATCCATGATAAGTGGGAGCATGATTAACCATAATGATGCCCCATTCGTCAGCGGAGCTGGGCACGCCGGGATGATGAAAATGCTGCCTTGTTAGCGTAGCGTAGGAGGAATTTTCCTTCACTTCCACTCGGTACTCGGTACGGTTGGGAAAAATGTAAAAGGAACGAGAAAAAGGAAAAAACCACAGAAAAGGTTCAGGTTGATGGTTCAGGACGGTATGAGTTGCGGTGAGTTGTAGCTTAGACAACAAAACGGGAGGGATGAGAGATATTCAAGCATTACTGTTCGTTCGACATAATTGTTTCTAAAATAAAGAAAAGTACCAACTCATTGAATGGTGCTTTATCGTTTTACATACTAATCCATCTTACAGATTGGTCTTGGGGTGGCAGAGAAATAGAATAAGATAGGATGAAAACCCTTTTTAGATTGTTCTATCCAGAAATATATAGTATAGTTTGACTTTGTATACAGGATTGTTTTGGTTATCTTCTAAAATCCAACGATAAACCAAGAATTTTCAAATGCTCATTAAATTATAACATTTTTAATCGATGGTATTATAATTCGAAAATGAAGCACTTTTTGAGAACAGATTGTGAAAAACTCGTATTATTTACCATTATATATATTCATTTCATTGAGGAGCGCTGATCATTCCTTTCTACTGCTACAACCTTGCTACATCCTTGAAATCAACATCGAATAGCAATTGAAAACAAATAATGCACTGTAGGCCGACTTTCTGTGCTTAGATTGAAAGCAAACAAATAAAGGATGTCAAATATTCGCTGAATGCTGAACTTTGAATTAACCCCGATGAAGAGCTTGAAACTTGAGCTGCTTGAGTTTACTTTAGTTTCCCCCCGACGGTTTGTAACCATCAAAATCAGCGCAAACCAACAGAAAAAGAGAAGCTCTACAAATGGTTTCAATCAGCATCTCTATCCCGGTTATCCCGGCATCAATCCAGGATCAGCAATCTCATGTAACTTCATCTCAACTACGTAATCCTCCTCGGCCCGTCCGCCGTTACAGTCTAATGAATAATGTGTGCCAATGAATTTCAAACAGAGGAAAAGCTTCAGAATGAAGTCTGTGGCAAGCCAATTGATCACCGAGCAAACTGATAAAAACGAACCTCCGATCTTTAGGAAGTACCAACCGACTCGCGGGACTCGTGCAGCAGGGAAAGCTACTTCAAAGTCAATTTTTCAATAAGTAGATTCGCAAATCTACTCGCTCCTTGCCGGTGTTCACGACGACACACCAGCTGAGCAAACATTGGCGATAAGTTTTGCGGCTGAGGCAGTGTTTTACGGTCCCAAGTTTCTGTCTGCCTGCACGCCTGCCAGCTCGTAAATTATCGTCGAAAGTTGGCGGACTCCTCCGGGAAGTGATTACTTACAGAAGCGCGATTTTTCCGCCACTCCGGGGGTACAGCATTGGATGCGTTTCGCTCGTTCGTGCGTTCCTCTGCTCATGCAGCTGTGTGGAGTCTCTGGCGGCGCTCAAAGGAAAACCAACCAAGTTTGCCAACATCTGCCCGGATTAGACAGCAAAAACCGCAAACGTAGAAGTTCGCTACTTCAACCGGCAGTGGGAGGAGTGCATAAAAACAGTGGCATGAAGTGAGGGAGTAAGAAAAAATGATGCGGCCTGTTCCAGTTCCTCCGGGTTTTTCCCGAGAATGAGCCGTGAATAGAGGGCATCGTCGACTTCCACTTCCTTCAGACCACGACACCGGGCGGGTTAACCAAAGCCAAGCCAAGTCAGGCCCATAAACCAGAAACGAGTTTGTCGTGTTTTGCAAAAGAATCGAGGGAGAGAGACAGAGAGACAAAGAGAGAATTTGCTCGCTGTGCGGAAGTTGCTCATGTTGTGCTCCTAGTTCCGGTTCCGGGGCTCCACCATCCCGGCCACCGGCCTGGTACGAGGGAGGGAAATTTAAATGAAATACATGCTCCGTCGGTTTGATAAATAGCGAGACGCGTGGCGAGGAGTGAGTCCGAGAAGTACTCTCGGTTGGTTGCACAGCGGGAAGGGCTACATTATGAAAACGGAAATCGTAGCACAAAAGGAAAGGAGGGAGGACCGAGGAAATGGTCCTTGGCAGTCAAGATGGACTTGCTGACCGTTTTGCTGACCATTTGCTGGGTTGAATGGTTTTGCATCGTGCATTTGTTATGTTGCTGATGTTGCTGCCCTTGCACTGACCGTAACAATGTAACGAGAAGTAGATGCCGGACTTGTCCAAAGGCTTTAGCGTCTGTTGGTCTATCGGTGTGTGTGTGTCTGATAATTAAATGTGGTTTTAATTTGCATGTAATAAATAGGGGTTTATCCCGTTGAAAAATGTTTTCCTTGGTCCTGTGGCCGGTCGGGAACCACGAAACCGCGAGCAATCCATGCTTGGCTGTGGTTTTGTGCTGGCGGAAGCGCTTGGCTGTATAGTCCTTCACCGTACGGCTGCAGTACGGTTGGAGCAGTTCATCATCGGGACGTAAGACATGAAATGCTACTCGTCGTGTTCGTGAACCCTTTGAATGGGCGGGAAAAGTATTAAAAAAATAACGAAATAAAAGCCCTTGCAACGAGGTGTGGTCAGAAGATGGATATGCTTTATGGTTGAACGTGCAGCTCGTGTCCACGATGCGAGACATAAACAGCCTCAGTCCCGGTGGTGGGCTTTAGAAAGGAAAATCATGTACACATCGTATCCTGTGCGCCACGGTGGGGTTAGTGGGCCCACCAGCAGCATCTAGTGGATGTTACGTGAGCCACGACGGAAGTGCAACGACGCCAGTAGTGCACCCAGCAACCGTTGCAGCATGGCAGTTGATTTTCCATTTATGCGATCCCTTCATTTACTCGTCGTGCTTTTGCGGTTTTAAGTTTTTTTTTCATTTTTGAGACCGCGACCGCCGCTCGCAACACAAACCAAACAGTGGTTTGTGGTCGTTTACATACCCTGTTGGTGCCCAAAAAAATAAAGGATGGCCAAAGGGACGTCGTTGTTCCTCACCCTTTGACCCTTAGTATTCTTCCGGTTCTTTTTTTGTGTTCAACTTTTCCGTGGTGCAGTTGGTGGAAAGGAGCAATGGAACAGCAATTAAAATCATTTCGCGCTCCATGTCTTCCCGATGTTGCGATGACTTATTCATTCATACCGGGCGGGACGGTCTGCTGTTGGAAAACTTATTTGGCCAAACGCGGGGTTTCACAAATAAAACGTTGTTCCGCGTGGGATTAGGGATAAGGATCATGCACTTTACCTCACCAGCAGCTCGCTCTGAGCTTATTTTTGTTGCGTTACGTTGCTGTGGATCGTTGTGCGATACGAAAGATAATAATAATGAGCCCGGAGGAGTAGTAGCATGGTTTGGTAAGCTTTACTCCGATAATGGCACATTTGGAGAGAGGGAAATGAAACGAAACGAAAAAGTGTAATGCGATGCAATGGTTCCAGGAATACGACCACGTGTGGTGTTCGCCTCGTGCTACCAAATGCGCCCATTCAACGAACAGGACTAGATTCGTCGTGACGCACGACATGGCCTTTGTTTTAGCAGCCATTTCGCTCCCTTAAGCACTATCATTTATGAGGATTAAAACGATACCGGGAAACGCCATGGTGCTAGGCCAGGGGCCACGAGTTCTGGAGTCTTAAGGATGCGAGAATATCGCCGTTGCTGCCGAAAGCCGCTTGCAGCAAAACGCTCCTCGACCGAGAAGGGGCCTAAGGTCGAAAGCACTGCAATCAAGCCAAGGCTTTTCCTGCGATTGACGTAAGCACAGTAAGCGCGCGAATGATGAAGGCGATGAGGATGGAAAATCGCTAGATTATGCACCGCCTGCTGGTGCGACCAGTGTGCTGGGAGAAGCATAAACGGAGCCCGCTCATAGCCTGCTGCGAAATGGCGGGCAGGCAATCAGGAACTAAGCATTAATAATTCGAGTGGCAACCACTCGTGGCGGTTTGGGTTTCCGTTTGGCGCAAACCGTTCATTTATGACGTTCGTGTTTGATGGTTTTTGGTGATTGACCGAGCTGAAACCGACCGCGCTTCGAGCGGTGATTTGAGGGGAAAGTTGATGTTGAACATTACGTGGGAGTTGATCGCACATCAGATGTTGAGAGGGATGCCGTCAGGATCTGCAACTGCAGATGAAAACGAGACTTAAACTGTTTATGCAGACTGATGTTGGGGTGAATTCAATACACGGTCTGATTCGAGGTGGTTGAAACTTTTAACACTAATTGATAAATACTTTAGAGCAGCTTTGGTCATAAGATACTAAAACTAAGATTTGGTCATAAGATACTTATTAAATCTTATGACCAAATCTTAGTTTTCGTCAAGTATAAGTTAAGTACGAAAAGTTGCAAAATTAGGACGAAGGAATTCAGTTTAACAACTTTTAGTATATATCAAATATTAGCCCATAGTATCGCTTTGTTTTAACATTATGGAGTCCTGAATTCTATGATGTTCTTGAAGAGCAACCATTTCACTCAAAGAAACCTTCAAATGTAGAACAAAAGTGGTTGGCAACATTTTTAACCACCAACTCTCAATATGCACATTCTTGCAGCATTTAACCTAGCGATGTGCTGCAGATGGATGGAAGTCATCTGATTGCATTTGGCTAATCCACTGATTACGCATTATGCCGTGTAGTTCTAGCCATCCAATTCGATATTAAATAATGCTATGGTAGATGACACTTTCCTCTGGAGAATGGCTCGATTCGAAATCTGCGTTGTAACCTTCGACATAAATACTTAGAAATACCGTTTCACATCATACGCATCTTTTTCATTTCAATCATTTCAAAAGAAAACACCAAATAATTCAAGAAAATGCCAATTGTTGAGAAATTGTGCATTTTTTCGAATTGCCGATTTTAGTCAAGATTATATGTTTCAACAGATTTTGCTTGTATGATAGTTTATAAGCAATTTGATTGGTTTTCGTACCAAGAAAATATCAACCTGGTAGTTGGTTCGAATATGAGACAGGTCATCACATTATCTTTAACCAAACGAGATCCAAATCTTTTAAAACCAATCAAAAGCTAACTATTCACCGAATTTAACTGATTAAGCTGTTGTCACTCTGTGCAAACAATGATCTCATTTGTGTTTTCAAAATGCAGAACACCTCTCTCTAGGATCTCTCTCACTTGAAACAAGTGGAACGAAATGTTGATTTATCGCTTGTAACACAACACAAAAGAGATAAAGCTTTACCCTTGCCCCCCTGCTCTAACCCCACAGCCGCATACAAAACCTGAACAAAACTCACTTTCCACCGTCCTGGAAGGTCATATAAAAATTAATGAGCAAACCATTCCAATGACCGTAAAGATCATAATGAAATGCACCCAATTTCCCATTACCAATCCCAATCACGTGATCGTGTTTTGGTAAGCCGGTAAGCACCAGAAAAAAAAGCGGGATTATATTATCAAAACCTTATCCAACCGGCTGCGCGGTGGCTGAGAACCGGCCAATAATTAACGCGAAGCACCTCGAGCACTCCAACCACACACTCCGAACAACACATCCATTCAGCGACGGAAAGAAAGGGAAGCATAGGTTTTATGCTTCTTCGGTCCGGGTGACAATACTGTCCGCCTAAAACATTCCAGAGAGAGACCAGGAGAGAGAGAGCAGAAGAGAGCAAGACAAATTACGGACGAGATCCGGGGGGCGACCCCCTCTCTCCGGGGCGACCTCCACCGTAAGATGATCTTCATTTGCTCGCGCTCGCGCACGTCAATTTCAATTCCGTCCCTTCGCCGGGGGCGCTCTGCCCACGTGACGGGTGTCTCGAGGGAGGAGGCCGCATGCTGCCACAGATGCGCCACACTTCGGTGGCACAAATGAATCGTCCCCGAAATGGGAAGTCAAATGATGGAAAGGGAAATGAAGGAAAACAGAAATAAGATTGAGGTGTTTGTTGCTGCTGTGTCCGCATCTATATGCGTCTGTCACAGTGTGCAGTGTGTGTGTGTAAGGGGGAGGGGGAGTTGTTTTTGGTGTGCCGCCACTATGAGATGACGGCGGCGTGGGTGTGATGGGTTGGGCGCCGCCACCGCCGCGACCAACATCACGACACATACGCCGTCCCCGTACGGTGGTAATCCACGGATCGCAGCATGAAATTATGCGCCACACCATCTGCCCGCTGCGACGAGCTAATGTAGGGCCAAGGGCTAATAAAAAAAAAAACGCGCCCGAAAATCCGTTCCATACACGACGCGAGGCGACGCGACGACCGCAACACAACACGACAACAAACCGGTACCTTCCATGCTCGTGCCACGCTATGAAGTAACGATATTCCGCGCCTCTCCCTCGCTGGACGGCGGCTCCACTGAAGCTGCATGGACTCTAAAAGTGGGCAATAGTGGGTTGTTGGCCGAGGATATGATGCTCGACGATCGGATTTGGGTGGCTTGGTCGAGTGTGGCGCCGCGGGTTGTCCACCGCCGCCGGCCGCCGTGTGGTCAAAAACACATATTTGAGATGAAAATTTGATCAGCATCAGCATCGTCATCGTGTGTGCTCACGACGGTGGCAACCAGAGTGCAGCGGAGTGGCCGGTTCTACGGTAGCTTTCGTTCTCGTTTTTTTCTTCTCTTTTTACGGTTTAGTTTGGTGGCGACCGGTTTCAGGCGCAACCCAAACGGTAGGGCTGACCCATTCATCATGATTGATGCCCGTCAGCGCTGCTGGATGCACTTTAGATTAGCGAGAGAGAGAGAGAGGAGAACGTGAGCCTATGCTGGCTGGGTTCGTTGGATTGGGATTGTGTTTTGCCAAAAAATACACCCAAACACGCACACACACGCGCACTCGTACCGTTTTCGGTTAGAAAAACGATAGAGGAAAATGCGTTTTATTGAAAAGCATTTTGAATGGCTTTTGGGATTATAAAAGAACGCATTGAAAGGGCGCTTTTCGTGATTGCCATTTTTGCTTTCTGAGTTAGCTATTTCAGCCCGTGTGGTATTCATGGGGATCGGCTATTGAATGAAAGCCTTTTTGTTGAAATTTCATAAAATCAGTTTTGATTCAACATTCAGATGCATGTTGCCTGAGGAAAGTAATCGTTGGATGTTTCTACTGTTTTGTAAAATGCTTCTAAAACTAACATCTCCAGATCAATAGAACGTATCAAATCTTCAATACATTCTAGCGTTAACTAAGCTAGGATGTATCATTTTGTCGATTACCAATCTCACACAGGCAAACAAATGATATGCATTGAATAGCCCTTCGATCGAGACATTACTGCTTGCATGAAAATCAACTGCATTCTAATCAACTTTAGGAAATTCATTGTGTTATCATTTACATAACATCATAGATTTAGCTTTAGAACAAGCATAGATTTAGCTATGTATTGAATTCACCTGTTTCCCAAGAGATACAGATCAGCTTGTTGGTCTATCGTTTTGTTTATACAATTTTACATGCATTTGAAAGCTATTCTTTTTAAGTCACAGTTGGTGCATCTGTTTCAATTTTGGGATAAAGCGTAAACTTTATGTCTTGTTAAACTCTTGTTGTGTCTTGTCTTGAGTCAGTAGAACTTTCTCCCCGATAAGAAGAGGTTTGCTAGGAGCTTTTTATTACCTTCGCAAAAAGAAAAGGACGGTGTATTTTGCTAGAAGTTTACGCCGTCCTTAATTTAGCTCAGACGAAGAGATTTTAGTATGAAAGCGCCAATGACAGCAACAGAAATTGATCATAACAGTTCCGGAGCTACAGTTTCTCGAACCAAATTCAAGTGAAATGATTAAAACGCTTGAAACTTGCCGTTTAGCTTTGTACATGATTAAAAATGTCGCATTGAGTTTCCAAGAAATTACCAAAAAGATGCAATGAAGAGCTTTTTCTTAGAATTCAATTAGGAAATAATAAAGAAAGAAATGTTGAATGATGACTAAGGATTAGGTGTGGATTCGTTACGAGCATTCAAAATGATCCAACACCAGTCGATTAACTAGGTTAAGCCAATGGATCATAGATAATGATGTGTACATGATGAATTATTAAGAGATATGGTGAACTTTGCGATATGCACTTCTTTGATGGTTAGTTCAATCGTATCAAAAGAACTAAACGACACCAAATCGGTCATTGCCTGAAAGTCGTCCACGACATAGTGACGAGCGGTGGAGAATTCCTTACTAAACTTCAATTTGCATATTTTTTAAAATTTCAACTTCGTCTCAGAAGATTCCAGAAGCTTCTTTATGATTCTATTCAATAATGAAAAGAAATTCTTTATCGTTTTTAAACATTTTAAATTAAAAACTAACAAAATTCAGCATATGCTAAGCATATTCCCTGTTTTCAAAAACGGTCATTTGAAGCATCTCTGTTGTTTGTATGTTTGACATTCTAAGACCTTATTTGTAGTGTGAAAGGCTACTAATATCAATAGCACCAAGAAGCATAAATCATTAATGTTGAGACTCCCGATATTATTGAGCTGCAATTATACCACTTCCCCTCTACGCTTACGCCGTATCGGAATGCTACCACTTTCGGCGATTAAATCTCACCTTTGCTCCCCCAAAAACCGAAAACAATAAAAGAAACAAATCCCTCCGTGATCTCGGTAATGGACCATACCAGACAACGGACCCAAAAAAACACTTACGCGAACCGCCCAAACGCGCAACGATTTATTACCTCATATCATGCGTGTCACGGTGGCGGTGGTCCGGTCGCGTCGGTCTGACAAATGAAGATCCGATCTACACACTACCCGGCAATCCGATCGCCCACAGTCGCAGTCGCCGGCGTGTGAACTGTTTCCAAAGTGCAGATCAGAAGCGCACTCAAACAACATCCGACGACCACCGGTTGATGTTTCGTAAGTGTCGCGACGGCCCGAACGAACGACGGCGCGATGCATTTACCCAAAAGGGCAAGGGGGTTCGGCCCGAAACGTTTGTTTGCGGAGGAGTAGCGGCGCGCGCGTGAATCGTCGGGTGGCCGGCAGCTTCTCCACAATGCAGCAGCGGCAGCGGCGGCGGCAAAAGGGAATCGAAATGCGGGTCTTTGCGGGACTCTCCCGAGATGCCCGGCTAGGGATTACAACGCGGCGAAAGTAAAGCGTCTTGGTCGTGAGTCCATTCTTAACGCACGCAAAGGCCACCGTCTGGGGCCGGCAGCCAACGAAATATAGCAAAACGAATCGAAACGAACAATGACAATATCCTCTGGGCCGTTGGGCGGGCGCGATCGTTTATTTTGGGAAGCCCGAACGAAGCCAAAAAACAACAATCGCTCCCCTTTTTTCGGTCCTTCGTTCACTTTTCCTTTCGCTTTCCTAATGCCCTGCGAAGTGATTAAGTGACAAAGCGCCAGAGGAAAAAGGGATTTTTCTCTCGCGCTCGAATGCTGTACAGCGAGTGGCCCGATTCGATCAGCAGCATCGGGAGTGACAGCAACAACAAAAAAAAGGTCAAACCGTTTCCCCCCGGGGGGAGAATCGAAGTAATCGATAGTGAAATTGTAATGCTCAAGCAATGGCTTTGATCTGTTGAACTTCCTCTTCCTCGCCGTGTTCGTTGCCTGGGTCGAGTGGACAGTAGTAGTAGTAGTATCAGAAAATGAGTTTGAAGTGACAAAGCGACACAGAGAGACAGAGAGAATAAGAGATGATTGACACAGAAAATCAAATCGACCTCCATCGGAATGTGTGTTTTGGAAAGTTTTCATTTCGATCTCTCCTTCCATCACTTCCATCCGACTCCTCGACCCGAATGGTTCGATCCGCAGGTCCTTTATTCGAGTTTTTTTTTTCATAAAGTGCTCTGATTGATAGAGATTGAATTAGTGGCGCAACGATTGTACAGCTCGCTGTCCCGTCTCACCTCACGGCTCTGTTTTCCCATGATTTTCGCTTCGAAAGTTTCTCGAGTGTTCGACGGTGTTCGTTGTTCGGTTTCTCTCTTTCTCACTCTCCCGAGGATAATTTAACTTTCTATTCGTTTAATCAATGACACCCGGTTGACACAAAGAAGGAGGAAGTTCTCGCATGGTCGCAACAAAAAAAACCTCACTTGGTGACACACACACATCCTGACATCCTTCATCCCCCGGGCATCCTTCATCAGAAGCGATACTACAGCAAACATTCTCATCATCGCACCAGCGACGGCATCTTCATCTGTTTCATCATCGCGTTGATGCGTCTCTGCGTCACCGGTCGGTCGTCTCTTTCGGTCTCTGGATGTCCTTAAAGCTTCCCAGGACAAGCCTGCCAGCAACTACACCGTGGAGACAAGGTGGAGAGTAAAGATTATCCTTTAAACGCTTTCAAAAGGACCGGCGGCGGTGACGATGGCTTTGTGTTGCCGTTGGCATTCCCAGGGCCCTGGAAAGGACCAGCCTGGCATCGGCAGCGCGGCTAAGTTCACTTAATCCGGGGAGTAATTTAATTTGGCTTCGCCATCATCATCATCATCATCATGATCATCAGTTCGGCTTTGGGAGGTGATAATAGCGCACAATCAACCGGGCAACCGGGAAGGACAGGGAGCAAGTGTGGCCGCATGTTCCTCCCAGCGTCCCACCTTTTAACCTGTCTCCGATGATCGTCACTCTGATGATGGACGCGCGTGCACGGTTTGATGTGCTGTTGGCTTGATGAAGGTTTGCAGGAGACGAACCGTGTCCTGTTCTGTCCACGACCCGGTCTGTGCGCCATTTGCTATTTTCATCCCGAGTAGCATTCTCTCGGACAGAGCAGCAGAGACAGATGCGGGGTGGATTGCCGCATAATTTCCTTTATCCCGCAGGGATTCCGGATGTTGTAAGCAGTAAATTGGGCGCCATATCGAATGCTCCAAAACATCAATCGTTCCACCACACGGTTACGGCAATATCCTGCTGCAGGAAAGGAAATGGCTGTTCAGGTGGGGGCCTGGACCATGTCATGGTATGGGGAGAGCTGGACACTGGCCGTTGGTCTCGGCTGGATCGTGGCTGGATCGGTTGGTTTTAATGAAGGAACGGAATTGTTTCCGGGAACAAAATTGAACCATAAATCGATTAGCGAGTATCGCGCTGCTGGCTACGCTGCGTGGCTGCGATGTGGTTTCGGCGCAAGAACCATAGCCAATGAAACAGGAAACTGGGAAGATTGTAACAAAGCAGGCCGCGACTACAGGATGACTTTTGCGCGACGACGCTGGCCATGCGCCTCCATTGCTCTCAGCGAAGCAATTTAGAGCCGTTCTCGTGGTCGGTGGAACTTCATTTCAATTTCCTTCGGACGATTTATGTTGGGTTGAGTAATAATATCAAGAGTCGAGAATCATATGAATTATACACAGATCTAGGGGAATCTTATAAAGATTATACTTTACTCACATTATGCTTCGTCGCTATAAGTAGGATTTATTAACCAGTTCCAAGATTGGAAAATTTTTATGAAAAATTTGTAACAATGCTCGAGTTTCCTTATTAAGAAACAATTCAATTACCCAGAGAATACTTTTCTTACGCCACGTACAACCAATTAATCTGTCTAATCCAATTAAAGAATAAATCAGGATTCAGGAGTACATTTCTCTCCATTATGGCCGTGGAAAGCATTAATTAACGGAGATTATCCGTGAAGATTATTTGGTAATCTTAACAAAATCAGTTGGTAACATTGTGAATTGCTTCTATTGAACATTTTTAATAGTTTTTCATTACAGGAAAAGCATAACTTTGAAGCAACCAAGACTGAAAATGCATTATTTTTATCTGCAATGGTTCTGAGTGTGTTACAACAAGGAACTAGTAATGTACCGGGCATGGAATAAGTGTTTTGTATACAGATGACGACGATTCACTTTATGATTAACGAACCTCGAACCTATCTTTTTAAAATGTATTTTCCCATAACGATATTAAATTATGGTTCATATTAAAGCATAAACAATAAAACAACTGGTGGAAAACAATCATAGCTGAACGAACTCCAACACTGCCACGAAAATTCCTTATTACATACGCATATTTTTTTTAAAAATGCAGTGCTTTACTTTGTCAATTTCAATAAAGATCAGCAACGCATCATTAAAATATTTTCCATTCAAATGATGCAAATACCAATGGTTTCAAATCAAAAAACTTTCCTGCAACTGTGATAGATGTTGAACTGTGATAGGCTGAATTCGAAACATTGAAAAATGGTGTTTAAATGGATGCATCAATCATTATCCTCAGATTTTGATCTTAGATATGAATTGAGCAGTTTTTTATACTATACCAAAATTAACGTTACATTTTTAACCAGCAATGCATGTTCCCCTAAAAACAGACCCATCGACTGCTCGGAAACATTGTATTAACATTGCATTAAAGTGCAAACACTTTCACCAGTACAGGCGAAACGAGATGTCTCGTGCTTGCTTCGAACAAAAACGTTATTAAATAACAAAATACTCCATTACAGTTAGCCCGTACAATGGCCAAAGCGGTCCTCTGCAAAGCAGAAATTAAAAAGTGCTCCATCACAACGCGACGTCGCGATACCAAGGAACTCTCGAGAGTTTCACAGTCGTTGAAGGAGATTGATGGTGGGAAACGGTTTTTAATGACCTTTCGCCAGGTCAGCGCTGCTGGTGATGAAGAAGTTTTGCGCTTCGCGGTATGCAAAAAGAGCCATCAACCAGGACGCCAGCCAACCAGCCAGCCACTGCCACTGAGGTTCGTTTTACACACACTCGTTCTTTCTCTCTCTCGTTCTCGTGTTAAACGATGGTCAACGTGGCGGTGGTGAGTGCTCCGATAAACAACTATCGTGTGGCGGTGACAAACTACTCGGATCAGCAAGCTAACCGAACCACACACAGGCACACACACACACACCTCTAGATTCCATGGGATAAAATACTGGATGGAGGAAAAAATGCAAAACTCCTCACACTCCTCGCTAGAATCACTTTACATGAGGTCAAAAAGTTGTGGTCAGCTGTGATCAGCTTCACACAGCGCAACGGATAATGGTGCGCTGGTGTTGGATTCCTCTTCTACTTCTCCCGAGCATAAACATGCTGCACGAGCAGCAGCAGCAGCAGCAGCAACAGCAGCATAAGGTCGGTAGCAGATGGTAGGGCCATTCGTCGATTTTTTACCGTCGATTCGTGAGGTCCCCGGCTTCACTCTCACCTCACTCCGCGTTGGTCGATGATCCTCGGTGTCTCATCTTCTTCGTCCGAGGGTGTCGTCGTCGTCGTAGTAGTCGTGGTTGTTGTGGTCGCCATCGAGTTAATGGGTGTTTTATGATTGTTTGGTGCAAAAGTTTGATCAAAAAAGCTCGTGAATCTCGTGGTGTGTGGCAGATGGTTTGGGTGGTTGGTTCGCTGCGGTGTGTCACGAGTTGACCTGAGAGTTTACGAATAGCGGCTTCGCATTAACACCCCCGTTGGCATGGTCCAGGCGGCAGCACAGCTGTTACCGGTCGTCGAGTTCAATTCGTTAGTTCGAGTCAATGGATTGGTTCGAAGTTTTGAAGCCTCACAGCAACAGACACACCCAGGCAAACCTCCATCATTCCCCGTGTTCATCGTCACTAGCGGCATATGGTGTATGGTCTTAGTCCGCCTGAATGCAAAAGTTAGCTGCTCCGGCTAGATTCACTTTGGCGTGACCACCGTATCCCAGGACCACGGTTTACGGTCGATTTGACGAATGGCCAAATATGGGCAGCTTGGCCGCCGGGGCGTTTGGTTTTACAGTTCCCGTCTCGTCGCCGGCCCGCCCCAGCGGGACGCAAAAGGTATGCCCGGTAAAATCCGGTGTCACAAATGGTGTTAGATTTGTGAGGACTAATGGAGCACGCACGTTCCGGCCTTATCGGTCCGACGGCCGAGCTCAAACACCATTTGCACCACCGTGGCCGTGGAGGATGGAGAACCGTTTTTGGAAAAACCGATTGCTTGCCGTCCGGCAAACTGAACACCGGTCCGGTCCCTGGGCTGGACAACGGCCAATGTTTTATTTATTGAACCGTCCCGTAACATGGTGGAACATGGACGGATTGTAAGGGTTGGGTAAGGGTGGTCGGTCCTATCACGATCCGTGTCGTGATCCTTTTCCTCCCAAAAACTTGGCACCGAATTATTCAAACGGATCGATTGTCAACTGTCACCAGCCAGCCCGGTGGGCCAGCCGAGGCCAGCGCTTGCCGGAACTCAACAACATCGGTAGCATCGGTGTTGATGCAGAAGCGTCGCAGGAGAAGCAACGCTTTCCGGTAGATTGATGTGTACGGTTGTGTACGATGTTGACCCCATTTGCAGACAATTTGCTAATGAATTTATGATGGGGCCTAAAATCGTGTCCTTTTGAACCCGGCCCCATGGTGGCTACCATCAGAGGAGTTGAAGGGATGGAAGGGTAGCATTCTCAGACAGAGAAAAAAGGGAAGCTGACAAGAAGAATCATAGTTTCTGAGTGAAACGAGCGTCTTGCTTTTGGTTGACAGTGAAAATGTATACAAAATGCATCAAATCTGGAGTTGAGTGAAGCGCCGTAACCGCGACGGCTTCCAGACAGGACAATTGCTTCCATTCGCTACAACATCATCATCGTTGAGGTGTTGCATATTGAAACATCCTTCAGAAAGCTGACGTTACAGAAATTTATTTATTAAAGTATTAGTCTGGAGAGCATGGTGAAATCACACTCAGCATAAAGCGGCTAAGCAGCTTCTGTATCGTTCACCACCGGCACTGGTTTTTGGAATTAAGTCGTTACTCCGCTTCCAAGTAGTCTACGTCTAGAGTGTCTACCATGTTTAGTCTAGGAGGTGCCCCAGTTTGCAACCTACGCATTGATATCCACTTTCCACGATTTAAATGTTGGTGTTTATCACACCTTCTATTGCATCGATCCTTATGACGATTTGAATACTTACGTTTAACATAAGCTGAAAAGTAACGCTGAATAAAAGATGTCCCAGTTCATTATATGCAATCGATGAGATTTATTTTTGTAAAACATTATACTGTTAAAAATATGATAAATAATAATTATTATTGGGGTATTGAGTATTGGGTTTTATACTCCAAAAATCCTCCCTGTCCAAAATATTAGGACGCAGTTTGATGAAAATATTTAAAAACAATACAGCAATGTCATCAATCCGAGGGACCCATATCGACAAAAAGGGTTTATTACGGTGTCCCCAATAAGGAAGGCGATAAGTAATGGCAACCTTATAGAATCTTATTTCAATGTCTGATTCATCATCTTTGGAAATGGGAAGATCAAGTAAAATTCTAAAATTTGTTTGCACGGAAATACAAAATTGTTTAAGCAAACTTGGAACGGAACAGCTAAGTAACGTAAAATAAGTCAAATCCATGTCAAATCTAATGTGAATGTTTGTTATGATAAATGGTACAGCACCTGAAATGAATTGTATGTAATAGGTTCACGATTCGTCGAATAAAGCATTAACTCTTAGCAGTTGTTGACTTGGTTTCTTAACCAGTTTGAACTACTGAATAGGTGGATATATTCACTCATAGCACTAAGCATAATCTGTGAAGCCAAATAATCAGAAATAATGCACTTCAACCCACAAAATAGTGCGATTTTTTCCCATTTTCATTACTGTACTAGTTAAAAAATGGATATGAAGTTTTTTTTAAAGCTCAAATGAATTTAAAAGCATAAATTAGTTCGTCTAAAACCGTTTTCTTCGCCCATCTTCATTCATTCTTTTCCAATGACCGCAAGAAATCCAAGAAGTAGCCATCAACTCACACCACACCATGCCCCATTGGCCACGGTGGCATTCCTTGTGTAATCAAGGATCAGGCCCGGCACCGATTGATGAAGATATGATTCGATTTGGGTCAGTTGCCGAGGAGGGATTCTTCCACCACTCACCGTCCCAAATCGTGTCCGTGATTGATTCAATTCGATGTACGTGTCCTGACTGCAGCAAAGCTCCTTGGCGCTCTTGTTTGCTCTGCTCAAACAATGTTTCCGTTTTCTTTCCTTTTTGTCTGGAACTCTGCCAGGAAAGGATTTAATTGTTGCTGACCAACAGTAGCAACAGCAGCAGCAGCAGTAGCGGGTATTATGATTCTGTGGCGCACGATGGACAACCCGTTCGAAGGTGCCAAGGATTAAAATTTATTTCAACTTTATTAGCTCGCCTGCCCTATCGGCGTGCCCATCAGATCCCTCGCTCTGTCTCTCTGCGTCCGTACGATCGAAAATCGAGCCAAACACATACACGCACCCACAATGGCGAGCCCATAAATCTCACGCCCTAGGGCCAGGGCGCGCCAAACGAGAAGCACGAAGAACGGCGGGTTGGTTGGTTGATTGCAAAGGAAAGGAAGAAAGTTGGAACGTGGTGCCCACAACACAAAACAGGGAACGTGACAGGAAGTCGTACAGCATCAACACACAGAAATTTGTAACAAAACCATTACTCTCCCCCTTCCTTCGGTGTTGGCCACGAAGACGACACCATTGATGCTGCTGGTGCTGCCTGTGTACCCGGGGAAGGGCGCCGGAATCGTCGGATGAAGATAGCGGTGACAATGACAGCTAATGTGATATCTTCTACCGTTTATCTTCGTCGCACCGCACCACATCGTACCACACCGTACCGGCCACCACCACGGGAACCGCTCAAGTTTGTTTTTGTTGATGTTTGGCTATTTGATCCTTTCCGTTCCGCTGTTGTCCCCGTTTTTTGCCACCATTTCTTCGCTGCTGCTTCTGCTGCCGATGCTGCCGATGCTACTGTTATGCATGTGCTTCCGGTACGCGTACCTCACGCGGCCAACGTACGACTCCACTGTCTCCTCGTGCACCGGAAGCCGGTCCGTCGAGTGTTGGCCGCCTTCCCGCCCCCCAGCGTGATGAATCGCCGGTTGATACGGTCGGTGTTCCGTGTCTCGCGGTCGTACGCACCCGATTCTCGATGGATTTGCCAGGCTAGGGGCGAGCGGCGGAGGATGACATTTAATTTAATTTGTCACCGGGGCGGGGGTCTTCTCGTCCCCCTTTTTTATGAGGTAATTTTCGTTTATAACTTCCTCACGCAACTCGGGGTCTTCCATCTGGCCAAAACGAAGCCATCGGCGCATCTGCGCAGACCACAAACCCTAAATCAGCATTTGTCGGTGTGTGTGCGTGTGAGTGCGCCGTCGTGCCGATGCCCTCCGTTGTGACCGACCTCGGGAATGATGCCTTTCAATAACATCGCAGATCGCGGGTTATGAGTTACGGAATTATGGTTGATAAACAACCCCCACCCGGATGTCGTGGATCTCCTACGCTCTTACATCAAAAACCCCAAAATCCGGCAGTCCGGGAATGTTTATGCGCCCAATGGGTCGCACACAATCCATTCTTCCCGCAGTGAAGCCCACCGGAGATTGAGTTGAGAAGCAATGAACCGGTCCTGCTGGTAGTGGTGGTGGTGGTGCCACGAAGGAAATTACATTTCTGGCGCTGCTGCTGCTGCTGCTGCTGCTGGAGCCAGAGTTGTGTGTAGATGTCACAGGCATTTCAAGGCGAGAGACAGCAGATCCCTGGACTGACTACTGAGCCACCAGCTGTCAACACAGTGGGCTACTCGCGTACAACAAGCTCGACAGATTAGAGAGCACCATCACCACTGGAGCACGACGAATTCTTGCTGTGAGCCGCTTGATTGGATTGCCAAGCGGATAAAGCCGGCTAAAAATCTATTACCGACGAGGACCCCCCACATACACACACACACACACGTACAAACCGAGGGAGTCGCTCGCGTGAGATGGACCGCGATGGACGCGATCGATTGACTTGATTGACATACGATCTGATGACCAGGGATGATGGTCCCAACCGAAAAATAATAATAAAAAAAACCCTCGACTATCCCGAGTTCGGGGCCATCGCTCCGACGACCTGTCAATCAGCCCGTGATTTGCCTGTTTGCCATGGACCGCGAGCGACATCTCCCAGGGCAGGGCTCTCTCCCTCTCTTCCTCTCTCTTTCTCTGCATTCTCTTTCTACTCACCAGTTCAAGCCGGCTCGAAGATGATTGTTATCGGATGGTTCACCACCCCCTCAGAGATGAAAACCCTTCCGGCCACTTCTTGAACGTTAAACTGTAACTCTCTTTCATTCTCTCTCTGTCTCTCTCTCTCTCTCTTTGTTTCGCTGGAACAGGCATGGTGGTCACCGAAACGTACGAGGACTGTGAGCAGCCGCCAGAGATTGCGCACGCCAAGGCACGGCTCACCGTCGACGACAACGAGGAGTACGTAACGGCACACTACACCTGCCAGACCGGGTACCGGTTGCAGGATCCGGCCGGCGCATCCCATCTACGCTGCAGCATCGAGACGGACGAATGGCTGACGGCGCCACCGGTGAAGCTTCCCGTCTGTGTTCGCGGTAAGTCGCAGTAACCATTCGCATTTCACGTTCAACCATCCATCCCCGGCATGCCGCGCAGCCTACTTTGGCTTAAAGTGCTCGCAAGGCCCGGAGCGAATCGCGAGGACGTTTAAACGGAAGCACTGCCGCCTGTTCGCTTGGCCCTCCACACAACGTACACAACGCTTCGTTAGCTTTCCTTTCACTTCCTGGATTTCGTTACCGGAGTTCGGGATTTTCATTCTACTCCTCCTTTTTCCTTCCGGAACCCTTATCTCAATCGCCTCCAGTGCAGGTGACAGACACCTTCCTTCCTTGTCTGCGCGCGAACTGAGGTTGTGACATACGTCCACAATTTGGCACCCTTTCTTTTTTCACCTGGCGCCTCACGGTGCCAATGCTGGCGGATGCTGAAATTGAGAGGAATAAATTTAACGAGCGGATAACAAATTGAATTGATTGGTTTGCGCGACCATCCCATGCAGACATCCAAGTAGGGTTGATTTTTTTTTTCCTTTTTTGGGGGGGATGCAATCCCCACTGGATCGTACCTTCAGCATACTTGCACACACCCACAGACACGGGGATGGCGTCGAAGTGCCCGTGTGGTGCAGATTGTGCATGATTGGCTCGCATTGTGTGTCTCGATTTAGTGTCAGCACATAGCGACGAAGGCCAAGGAAGAGGACTGCGCTCTCCTCAGCTCGTTCCACTGTGACAACACTCCTGATGCTACCTGATGCTGGCCGATATTTGTCTTATCTATTTCGCTTTCACAAAATGGTGCACCTTTTGTGACGTGTGAAGTGCAGTACTCTCTTCGTTTTTAGTGCCGGTTTGCAAATGCACTTTGGTCTTGGTGGTGATCGTGGTCTGGCCCCCTTTTGCCTTCGTACCACCGGACATTCGCTTGCCAGCCGCCGAGTCGAAGGATCGAAGAAGGATATGTGGGGCCCAAGAAAAAAAAAACAGAAAGAGAGCGATCTAAACGCGGGCTCGTGAGCAATGGTTCGCCATTTTCCATTCCAGTTCGTTACTCACGGACCCGCTTCGGACCCGGTGCTACCGGATGGTCTGCACTACAATTCATCAGAGGCTCGAATGTGCTGAGTAAATAAAGAAGGGCAAAAAGAGGAAGAGGCAATCACACACATTCAAAGCGGCCTAAGTACCGGAACCAACACGACGGACAAGTAGACCACAATGAACCATTTATTTCCACTCCCCCTCCCAGTGGTAGCGCTGGCCACAAAGATGGACTTGCAACCCACAGAAAAAGAGAGAGCAAGGAAGGGAGAGGAAGAGGGAGAGAGAGAGAGAGAGAGAGAGAGAGAGGAGAGAGGAGAGAGAGCCAAGAGCGCGCCTGCATCGAGTGGTTCTCGGTTCCCTGTACGGGATGAGACTGGGCCAAGAAGGATCGCTATTTGGTTTTCCTCCGGACTGCCCGGCCACCGACAGATAAATTATGCAGCACTTTTTTCCAGCATCCCCCTCCCTCCCTTTCTTCCCTTCCCCCTGGGATCCCCGAAGGAGTGCGGAAGCGATTGTAAGTTATGGATGCTGGACAGCGATGCACTGGAATGCATTGGCCAAATGCAACATTCCACCGCGGCGATGGTGGTATTGTGGCTGACTTTGCATCCGTGGAGCTGACGCCAGGCAAGGGGAAGGGTGCAAAGATGATGCAAAACTCGGGTTCCGGTGCGGTCCCTTACCGATGCACTGGCCGCTCTGTTAAGAATGTTGTTTTGGAGAGAATATCATTCCGGGCGGGAGATAGTAGCGCAAAACGGGGCAAGAAATATCTCGATCTACTGGGCAGGACTTTCATACCGGTCTGTGCCTGGTGCACCGATTGGAAGGTGGCCATTTATCTATTTCGCTTAGCATGCCCCTCGCTGCCATACCACGGCGAGTGTCGAGACGAAATCGTATTTCACGCCACGCTGAGTTCGATTCTGCGGCGCTTCCTCGATGCCAATCGATTCGGCGGCACTTTGCCAGGTCAGGTGTGTGTGTGTGTGTGTGTGCATCCCATCCCCGGGTTACGCTGTTGTAAGCGCCGGCAGCGTCCGGAAAATGGACCACAAACCGAGCGGAATAATGTTGCTGATAATTTATTAACTTGTTTCTCTCGCGGGCGCGCGATATGAATGAGGTATTGAGTTATCGGGATTGCTGTTCTCCTTGGCGGTGGGCTTACTGGCGGGACCGGAGAGGCCGTTTCATGGCGGCGCGTGTGCCAGTCACACCGACAACCAATAAAAGGGCACCGCGTGCTCAGCATTCATCCACGAACGAACTTTCACGATCTCTCGAGACCGTTCTTTTGTGTTCTCGCGATGACTCGCGGTCGAGGCGTTGCGAGGGCTCGGATTACACCATCGGTCTCACCTATTTTTGAGGAAGGGGGTCCAGGGGTCCGGGGGTCCCGTTCCCGAAAAAGGGAATCTATAAATTAGGTCTCGTTATTAACGGTGCACGGCGATGCAGGGCCTCTGGAGGTGTTCAATTTGATTCGATGCTGCGACCGCGGCGTGCAGTTCGTGGCTTCGTGCTGGCTAATGGCGATGCTCGACACCTTACTCGGGGATCTAGCTGCACCACGCACGCAATGGTCCGTCGTGCGAGGCTTTGCATCGGAATTGATGCATGATTAGATATGACACCGACCGTTGGCCGACGAGCTGCTCGATGCCGGCGTTGGATGCAAGGAATGAATGAATGGTGGCGAGACAAAAAGAAAAAAAAACGGGCGGTCGAGTGTCTTGATGACAAAGCATCGTAAAGTTGGAAGTTTACTCCACGAAATGCCACTCGCCGCGCTGGGTGATCGCACCGTATTGGACGACTTAATGGACTTTTCTCACTTTCCGTTGGTTCGGTTTGAAGTGGAATTTTAATTCAATATTATTTTAAAATAATAATGTTGTAGGTTTCGTTGCCTTTTAGACCACTTAACGAATATCCGTAAAACACGAATTTTAAAGCTAATCAAACAAAAAAAACTGTGGACGACAGTATAAATGTCAAAAAAACATAGAAGCTTTGCGTCAACATTAAAGATTATCCAGAGTTGCAGAGTGTTAGTTCCTGTTAGAATTGTCATCCTTATCGTTCGTATCATTGTTATACTTATCATTTTACAATACCGTGTGTTTCCATTTGCTTTCCTGAACTAAAAATTCTTTAAAAAATTTCGAACTAAAAAGATTCTCAAACATTGTTTTCTGGGCCAATATTTGACATTCACATAAACCAAGCTCCATTCCACCAAGTTTTATTATTAAAATCTGCATCTGATCTCGGTTCAAAATCGTTTCTGAAAATCCCTAAGAAATAGTGACATCTCTCTCTAGATGTTTTACTAGTGCTACGGTGTATTTTTCGCCAATATATTATAGCCTTGACAAGGGCTAAGAGAGATAACTGCATTACGATTCCAAGCGAAAGACATATTGATGTCAAATGTAGTCGAGAAGTTATTGTTGTAACAACTACTCGAACGACTAATGATGGAGAAGAGGTTCATTATGGCCAAATAGTGATGAACTTATTACTAAACAGCGCTCAGAAGCAGCAATGTTAGAGATGTCCCTAGATCTGATCAACTAACAACAAGTGTTGTTGTGGTCAGCAATATTTTACCTCATAATATATAATTCTGGATTGCATACAAAGCTGAACACTATGATTAGAAAGTTCGCTTCCCGGCAGACCCTCCCGTTGGTCAAGGTGTCACCGGATAGAATCATCTCCCGAACCGAACCACCTCCTGTTGTCAAAGAGTTGTCAAGCTGCCGCGTGCCGCGAAGGTTGTTACTCATTTTTATTGCATCAACATTCCGAAATTGGGAACATCCGGGCAAGCCAAACTGCCGCCGCTACAGAATATATCCGGCGTTAACACATGGCATCATCTTCACCTTGGCGGAGCGGCACTCGGCGGTTCGCGCGGTTTACCACCACTTCTGGGTCTGAGTTCTGGCACCAAAACGCGGTTTTACGACACACCTTGGGCGACCCCGTTCCTCCGACCCCTGGTTAGATGGTCACCCGTTGGGGGCCGTTAGGTGTTTAATAATCTACGAATTCAATTTTCACTTTTACGAACCAGACGCACCGGACGGGCGCTGTTCTCCGGTCCCTAAGCCAGACCAGACTCGCTATCATCTCCGGACCGACGTCGGTCGAGCGTTATGCAAATTGCACCCCACCAACAAGGCCCCTTCTTCAGGTTTTCAGGGGACGGAGAAGGAGCCAGCTAGTCACCGACTAGCCGCTCCAAATGACGCAGACCCGTTGGACACTTGGACTTGGGGTTCGGTGGACGTGGGCAGCGACGATCCGATCTACGGGGCGTCCGTAGAAGCAGCAGCAGCAGCAGTAGTAGTAGTAGTAGATAGGTGATCTCAGAGCATCCAAAGCAGGATTCTATTTCCGGACATTAAAGACCAACAAAGGCCGCTGACCGCGCCGGACCAAAATCCTATTCCTCGGAGTGCTTTTAGCGGTTAACCGTTGTCGTCGTCGCCGACTTGGAGTTGAGGCAGAGGCGTCCAGATTTGGGAAGCCCCCTATCCCCCATTAAACTCCTCTTACGCACCGGGTATCATCTGCTCCCTCTGCTGAGTACGATCCTCTCACACTCTTTGGCCAATTAAAAGTGACAGCAAAAATTAATTTGCTCATCGCCCAGCGGTCTCATCATCATGAGTCTCCATCACACCTATCTGGCTGGATTTGGATTCTTTGCAAGCTTCTAAATCTTCGCCACTACGGAGTCATCTTCATCTTTAGCGTCATCAGTGTCACTCTGGTCTGGACTTCTGGCTCTACGGCACGAGCCAATTCAGCATCATAGCGGACAACCGGGGAGTGTTAGACAGTTTTGGAGCACCGGCAGCAGCAGCAGCAGCATCATCACATATTGGCTATTGGCTCCGTTGCCAAAATGTGTCTGTGATCACCATGGGACCCCATGAGGCGCCTGCCGTTCCTGGATACATGGTACGAGTAGTGTGTACTGATAGTGTCGTGTCGCCGGCCTTGTACCGTTTGGCACCTTGACTCACCCCTTAGATAGACCTCTCCACGGAACACGTTTCTTCGATAATGTTTGGCCTATGCTTGGTGCTCCCCCTGGTGTGTACGAGCCGCTCGGTTTCGTGGCCATAATTTATGGCTGCCTATGGGAGTTTATTGCAGTTTCGCAAGTAGCTTCGTAGCGAGCGAACAAACCCGTTGCCCCGGTACTATGTGTCAATGAGCTAGATGGGCCGGAGTCTCCAGTAGCCGGGAGTTAAGATGTTTGCATAGAGCTGAAGTTCGAATCGATCGATCGTCGTTCGATGGGAAGCAGCTTCGCTCCGTCGAGTGTTCGGTGCGTCTCGAGGGTGTCTAGACGACCGAATTTGGCGCTCTCGAACGTTCGTGTCGTTGTCGTGTCGGTTATGCCGGTGGTTTGGCTATCGCCAACTCAGCGCTTGATCGGCACGATGCTGGAAGGATGTTGACAAGCGCGCTAGCAACCGAACTACCGCGTATTGCTTCTTCTTTCTGCCCCTGGCTGGTGTTGCGTGACAAAACATTAGCCATAATCAGCTGCCAGTTATTCGGGGGACGCAATTTTGCCTAACGAGCGAAGATCTTCATAAATAGTAAAATGCTATCTGATGGGCACGTGGAATGATCTCAGCACAAACCCATCTAGCAGTTGAGGGGCGGCTGACAGTCGCATTCTTTCTGTCGCTTCCTGTCGCGTCGTGACTTTGATGTCCGAGAAATGAAAATTCCAATTTCAACTTCTATGCTCCATTTCCCCCGATTAGATTCAATAAAAAAAGGCACCATCGTCATCTCGTGATGGGGCGCGTCCGCTCGAGCGCCGTGCTTCCGGGCGCGCGCGAACAGTTTTACAACTCGTAACACACCGAATGGCCATCAGGTCCAGTGTACGGGCGAGCGCTGTGGGATGGAAATGGGTTTCTATGGACGACTGGATGGTATGGCTATTTCCCTGCTGAGCTATGGCTAAGAGCTATCGCTGGAGCTTCGTCGCACATCGGGACGAGTGGATGGACGTAATATGTTTGCCGCTCACGGAGAAATTATTCAAAATTTTTTCAGGCGTTTTTGGCTTCCGCGAGAATAAACATATTAAAGAAGGATACATACTTTCATTTACACAGTTTACTTTATGTTATCGCAACAGTCTTCAGATTGAGTTAGTCTGCTGGATCTGTTAGTTATTCTTGGCTTTATTTTCAACTATTTTCTGTTTTTCCTTTCACAAAAAGTGAGGAAATCTCACTTTTCTGGGATTTTGGTTTATGACTGAAGAAAATTTGGAAAGGATTACACCATTTTTAACTTCAATTACCAATTAAAATATTTTGTAAAGTGTCGAAATTATCCTATTAGCTTCAACATTAGACTATCCGGTTGCTTTGTGGCCAAAAAGTAACTTTTCTATATTAGAAGTTCTCTTTGGAAATAGCTTATCATTCGCATGCTCATAATGCAATTAAAGCATTCAACATGTTTTAGTGACTCATTATTATGTATTTAGAATATTAAAATACATATTTAATAGCTGAATAATCGCATAGGGCGCTACTCTATTTTGTTTTTGGTTGCCTTTCCATTTGTGATGCATTCTCATCACAGTAGCAATGCTATGGTTGTTGCTCAGAAGTTTTCTGTTATGCTGGGCAACTCAAATTAATCACAGTAAGCTTAGGGAAAGTGAAGCTTTTCTGATAGTACACTTTTTAAGTGGTACTCCTAAAAAAGGGATGAAAGCGTTTAAAATTGACGAAAAAGTCTTGAGATCGGGTCTCCCTAGATCATAACACGACGATGATTAAGAATGATATACTTGTATGTAAAAAATAGCATAACACTGTTTCTGTTATGCGATTTGGTCATTCTACTAATACTTCATTTTAGCATTAATTACTCTGGCAACTTTGAAAGGCTTTTGTGTGCGATAAACAATAAGTTTTCTTTCTACATTATTCAAACTACATTATTACTCTTAACTGAAGAGCAAGTGCTCAGTCCCAAAAAGTGTCCAAACCTTGGCGTCAAGAGCCCACAATGTGCACTACTAAAATCTGGCAGATTTTGCTTAACCAATACGCATTCTAAGGAGCCTACCGCCAGCGAATGAGACTTTTGATTGGCATACCAGGCATGGTGACGGGGGATTTGCCGCAACCAAACTGAATTCCAGAGATCCTCCCCCATACCTTCCCCTCTCTTAACCTTCGCCATCCACCTACGTTGGTGGGTAGCGTGATGAAAGCGACACGAATATTTGTACGCTACCGAGGTTCTTAAAATGTTTATGATCCGTCTTAAAATTGCTCTCGCTTGGCCATTTCGGGAAGGGGCGTACCGCTAGCGGGTGCTGACACTCATTGCCGGCACTGATTTCTATACCTCGGTATACCCGCAAGCCCCGTTGCTGTAGTTGACCCGAATGTAATGTAGTTGGCCATCGTCTCATCTAGCTAACGGGCCGCTGTTTGGGGTTTTGGATATAACCAGCAAATCTCCAAATGTCCAAATAAAGGCCCACCCGCTGGGTCCGTATCTTTAAGAGCCGATAAGTATAAGCGGCACCGAGCATTACACACGAGCAAAGCTTTTGTGGCATTTTCTGTAGCTCGTGGTTGGTTGACAGGTTTTTGAAAGTCGTTTCTCCGCGCTCCGTGCAATTGAATTTATGAATAATAACAACCCGTTTTTTACAGCATTAAAACCATTGCTTCACAATTGAAAACATCGATAATGCGAGAGGATTCCGTGCTACCATCGGTCGGACCGGCTACCGTTTTTTAAGCTCCCATTCGGGGGATTCCTTTGGCGAATGTTGCGAAACCATGATAACCCACGGCTGTGCCACGTTTTTATCAACCATTTTGTGATCCATTAAGGTGTGTGTGTGCGCAAAAGGTGCCCATAATTTATGCTTCTGGTGCGTCCGCTCGTCCGTACATCGTGCGGAATGTCAGAAACGTGCTGCCGGTGTTTATGGTCCAGGTACCACCGGTTCGTCGCGTTTATGATTAGCCGGTCTACGTGCCGGACAGAGCTAGCATCCTTTCAGTCGCGGGCCACGGATCCTTTGCCAACCTGTCAGCCATTGCCCACACCCACGCACAAACGCACAGACAGACGGCCATTTGCCCCCGGGGCAAGTCAAACGAAAAGGGAATGTGTTTGCTGCTTGGCACCGGCAGCAAAGTAATAACCTGGAACGCAACATGTGCTAAGCAGAGCGCCATCACCATAATTCATGCCACACACACACACACACACACACACACACACACACACACACACACACACACACACACACACACGCAAACACACATACATTATCTTTCGCAATTCCCTCCACACCCCGCCCGGCTATAACATTGGTACGAGGTGGAAGTGAGCTGGAGTTTATTTGAAAATTGGTTAGAAAATGCATTCGCAATCGATTGGCCTACAACCGGAGCAGAAAGAGAAGGAGGAGAAACATTCAAGTGATCTCCAACACCGGTCGGGTGTTAGTGAAGCATACGGTAGCCGGTACCCGCCAGTATCGGTGCCTTTGCTCCGATGCTCCGGCGCGCTCATGTTTGCGTTGCGATACGAAAATTAATATAAATTGAAATTTTATTCAAATTAAATCCTCCAAAGTGAGTTATTGGCCGAACCTGGCGGCACCCGCGCCACGAGGGCAACGACGGCGGTCCGCTTCGGAATCGGATATTAGATTGAATCGATGATAATTAACAGCCGAGCGCAGTAGTGCCACCGATGAGGGCGCTGCGCTGGTCGCCGGTTTGCTTTGGCATCAATTATGGATCAGCAGAGCAGATCGGAAGGATGGGTGGGTGGGAGGTTCGATGTTTCAAAGTGTGGAGTGTGGAGTGGTCAATGGCGTGGCGATGCCCGGGGGTGAGATTACTTTTCTATTTGCACAAGGAATGCTCCCGCGCCCCCGGTTAAGCGCTGGTTGTGGTGTCCAGCGATTAGCGAGTGGCTGTAGTGTTGCTCTTGCCCCACCTCTTTCTCTTCCTCCTCCGCACCAGGCACGCCGTCTACGCATTAGCTCAGCAAATAAGGTCTCGCCAATCGAACGCCAATCTCGCTCGTGTGTGTGTGTGTGTGTGTTCTTAGCTAATTTGTCATAACAAATCTGATCCGATTTTGGGCGTGAAACTGAAAGCCACGGACGGAACGCGATGGTATCAAAATCGCATCCGTTTCCCGTTCCCTGCTACCACCACCAGCACCTGTCCAAACGCGTGGTTTCGTTCGCGTAGCTTTTACGAGCTTTACGTCGTGGCAGCCGCCATATTGACAAAGTGTTAATAAATATGTGCATTATGTGATGTGTCTCTCGCTCTCCCTCTCTCGCTCTCGGTCTGATGCGGCTTAGGAATATATCTTTGAATCCGAATGTGTCGAACGCGCCCACAGTCCCCTCCACACGATTCATCATTGAATTCGGTTGTCGAGCGCCACGACGACGATTGAGCATCTAACCGGCATCTTGTTAGCCCCGCCGGTGACAATAATGGTCCGGTGGCATGTGTTCCGTGTGATGCCCGAGCGTGTGGGCGCCACTACTGCCACCACTTTCCCAAAACACCTGAACGCGGGACCAATCGATAGGTTACGACGGGGATGGTTCCATTGATCATCGCCCTACTGGTGCTGCTGCGAACTCCAAAAACGGAGCTTAAAGTGGTGTTTGCCTTGCCAGGATTGCACTTTGCTCCCGAATATTGGCCGCTCGAAGTCCATGTTTGTCGAAGGTTCAGGTGTTTGGAGGTTCTTGGAACGGAGATGAATCGCTAGAAGGAAGGAGGCAGTGTCGCTGCTCCTATCAATAGCAGTTGACATTTTGAGAGCTCGTTACGACAGTTATTGGAAGCCGCGTGGGAGCGACCCACGGAACCTGTGGCTGGCCTGGCACTAAAGATGGATCCGAGACCTGCTGTTGACGCTAAGAAAACATGGAATTCACTCCCCCTTCCCCGCCATACGTTACAGATGGTACGGCAGCAAAAGTTGTGGGTTTTTGATAACCTGACTACCAACACGCTCCAACACATCTTGGAGAATCCATTTCTTTTTTTTTTCATTCATAATCATTCCAACGCTGCACGCATTGGTTTTTGTGGTCAAGGCCAGAGAGCAGACAGCAGCTGGTGGGGGGAAAAAGTGTTAAGAGAGCGAATGAACCGCAGAGCACAACTCACTCGTCACAGCACCATTTGTGGTTCATTAAGGAAAGCAGGACCGTTGCTGATGAACCATTTATTTATTCAATTTCACACATGATTTGTCAGGTGTCAATCACTTTAACCGTTTCGAATGATTTTGATTAAATTTTAATGATCATTCATTCGGGACACGGTGACGGAACCGGGGGAAAACGGAGGTTAAACAGTGTGTGTTAAACGCATTAAAACAAAATTGTGGAAATGTTTGCGTCGGAATTGCAGCAACGCATCCGGTGTGCTGCTAATTAAAGGTGTAAATGACAGTGGGACGCCCTTTTTCGTTCCGTTCCATGCCGTTCCGTTCATTTGTTTGTTTAAAGCTTTGCGGTTGTTCGGTCGAAACTGATCGGCACGTTATGAGCGTTAATGATTCGCATTACTAATTGATAATTTATGTTCTCGGGTGCTTAGTGTCTCGATTGCCAATATTACGTTACAATCACTTGGATCCTATGCTTTGCAAACAATCCTAGAGAATAGACAAAACCGGACGCACCCGGAAAAGGGCTGTCGTTTCCAGGGGTGATTGCATTGTTTGATAAAGCTCAATATGATAAGCATGCAAATATTTATCTTAGCATCTGATTGATATTGCTTGAAACTAGATATGACGTAGGGTTTTAGAGGCATGGGCTGTTTATGTTGCAGGCATCATGGCTTCAAATCCTTTCACAACTCAGCCACATTATAAATAGATGCTGCGGATGGTAAATGTCCTTTTTAAATTGGATTGCCGATAATGCTGTTGTTTGTAGCTACATTATAGAAGTAAAGGGTTTTGATCCCAGTGATAAATATGTGTGTTCTCTCTGTGATGTGATGTGATATTAAAAGCTAGTATTTTTGAAAGAATAACAACATTCATTATCTCAAAAATGTTCATTATCACAATTTCAATTGTTACGTAGTAATTGATTATTGCATCATTCTTTTGAATTAATTTTGAAAGTATTAACTCCAGCAAATCCTTTAATTTTGTCTGTAGACCGTTGCTTTAAGTTCAAGATTATGGAAATCATGCAAATCTCTCATATTTGTTTGCAGAATGCACAATACTTAACTAAACGTTCTTGGCAATATCCCTGCTATCACACTTAATATCAGAAGTCCTTCGTTTACCGAATGGTTCGATCTGCGGGTTCCACCAGCAATAACCAAGTCAAAGATAATATATGTGCCAGTTCGTATGTAGTCACCGTTAATAAAATCTTTAATACCGGCCATTTAGTTGCTGAAGAAGACATAATATGACAGTCCAGATAAGATGAACGTTAACTACTTCCAAAATTATCTCCATTAAAGGACAGTACAATCGATGAAACACACTCTTTATTGAATCGAAGAAACACTTCACGTTCTTCGCTGGAATTAAGAACCTTTCGAAACGTTCAACTAACAGCTAGCAAACGATAGAAATGATTACTTTATGTGCGAATGTGTTTCGCAAGAATGGAAATCTAAAACACCTTCTCTGAGTCACATCCTTTTGCAGCGCTGGCGCACTTTCTGGGTGCAGCTTGGAGGTGTTGTAGAGCCCGATGACAATACCCGACGCCACCGCCATTCATAAAGAACTGAAATTTACGAGCTCTCCGCTGTCACGGTTTTCGCCCCCGGGCCGGATGATGACTCCTTTGCTTCATTTCACCCGCGATTGGTACCCATATTTTATCCGCGAAACGTCCCGAAATGAGTCCGAAAAAAGTGATCAAAAGCTTCGCCGTCCGTGTTGGCAACACTCCCAAGCTCGGTACGGTCGGTCCCGAAAAGGAATGCCAACCCGGGATTTGGAATATTTGAATCCACAAACGGACTAAGACGACGACGGAGCAGTGGACGTTGGACTTTTGCACCATTTGACATTACCTTACTCGGTGGCGAAGTATTGTGGAGTGTTGTGTGCTATTGTCAGACACTTCCGTGGTGGTGATTCGGTTCCGCGCTAATCCGTCAACACCTCCCGAGGCGTCACCGTGCATTTTTATCGCTCACTGATGTGCTGGTGCCACTCGGCAAGCTACTCGCCTCACAAAATGGCCGTAAATTCTCGACCGTTTACACCCCGGCGAGTATGGAGGCCCATGATGGTCTATACCATGGCGATAGATGACCGAGGAGGTCGGTCGGTCGGTTGGTGAAGGACGATTAAAAACCCATTCCATCCCGGGGCCACGGGCACGGGCACGGGTCGATCGGAATAGCCGAATGTGTGGTGGCAATTGATTTGAAATACGTTTAGCCGGCGGTCAGCATTTCGAATGCCTGTGTCTGTGGTTTGTCTGCAGAGCGCGAGGACTCACTGATCACTTGTTTGTGTGAGGACACCACACACATGGTGGATAAGTTTTTGGGGCTGCCCCCCACACCCCCCCTCCACTTGATCGTTTGGCTCGTAAAATGGATCCTGGTGTGAGGGATGGGTTTATAGCAAAAAGCAACGACACAAACAGCAACACGGCGGCCGCAACCACCGATCTTGGAACCATTTTACGAGCAATCGGCCACAGGTTTCCTGGTGCGACGTGAATGGCGTGAAACCAAAGCTGGTTGGACGCCGGGCCGGGTCGGGCCGGGCCGGACCGGGAGTTGGCCCAGCTGGTACCATCCCGGACCATCCCGGTTTGATGGCGGCATTTCGATTAACGACCACCGAAAAGCGGCTTCTGCTGCTGCTGCTGCCACTCGGAACGGAATCGAACATGAAATTTCGGAACAGTCGGGGAGAAATACACACCACAAACTCCAGTTCCGGGACGGAGGGGAGGGGTGGATCGGTTTGTGTCTTCCACTAGTTTTACGATAATCGTAAATCAATTTTCCTTCCCGAGCGTTTGGTTGGTTTGGACCTCCTGCTGGCGGCCTGCTGGCCGCTGGGCGCGTCAGCTGGCGATGCATCCCCGGTGCTGTTGCTTCGCTGCTATGTGGCCTAGTCTGCTTCCGGTCGGAGGAAAGGTCAGTGTCGTGGTGGCGTGTCCGAGCCACCGACCGAGCCTAGCCTACTGGGGAGATATTCGGTTTTATAACCCTCAACGAGCGATCAATGAATGTCGTCACCACAATGTTCGTCGTGTTGTTGAGAGTAGTAGGCGAGGAAGGGGAGGTTGCCGATTGTCGTTGGAGGGGAATCGTTGAGGAATCTGATTCCGGTTGCGGTTGCGGCTGATTGGCATATCACCAAGGATTACAGGAATGTGGAGTCGCATTACATCGTCTCATTAAGTTGCTGCCCGTTGGAAGGATATCAAAGGATTGCCTGAGGCTGTCAAATGGATGGATGATAGTAGGAAGGATGTGGCGAAGGATGTGTACATCCTGTCGCTGGAAGGTTTCTGGAACGTTTGCCAGAACGTGCTACAAGTGAATCTTCGGTTCAGTTCACAATGATCCTTTTATAGGTTTTGAATGCCGTTCCCTCAGGTAATGTAACATGTTCTATTCTTAACAGGTTGCACATTTTATCTGATCATGTGACTTGTGCAGAGGTAGAAAAGAGACATTCTAAGATCAAAGAATAACTTCTTTTAGCGGATCAAATCTATTGGGTTGGGGAGAAAGTCTTATGTGAAGTTAATAGTTTTATTGAAAATACTGCCAATGGTCCGATTTCCTTCAAATATGAATCGTTTTGTTGGATTATTTGCTGACTTTTTAATGGTAAATTCATTAACTCTCGCTCAATAAAGGTTTATTTCTTATTGGTGAAAAACTCAATCAATCGATTTTCACAACCTTCTTTTGATTGCAGTTTTTTTACCATCAAGAAAATGTAATATTTACGCATTACGATTAGTGCCTTAGTTGAACATTATTTTGGATGCATCGGAACATTTGTTTGAGCTTCTGACATGCCATTAGAAATGCGTTTTACTTATTTAAAATTATTGAATTTACCCATACCTTTAGAGTAAAGGTCTTCATTTAGTGTTTGAATGTAAGAAAATTATTCATTTAGATTATTATGGAACTTGAAATCTCCAAATACTTTTTAAACCCTTCTTTCCGGATTAGTCACTATATAAGCCGTTTCAACACGCTTTTTCTGCAATATGGTAGCTTGATACAGTTAACATGAATTATGTAAAATTGGTGGTAAACTTCTACATGATAATTGCTGGATCTCCGATTTTAGGAATCTGGATTTGGTTCATGAGAAAGATACTCTATTATACAGCTATCTGTTTTCTGTAAATGGCAAATTTTCTCACATTGATTGCATATTCGAGGAAGAAGAAATTTATTGGGATGACGTGAATGACTCACAACCGACACTCCCGACGATCTGGACCAAATCCAAATTACTATATCTGAATGTAAGCAAATCAACTATGTATTTATATAAGTTTCGGAGAACCTACCTATCTGGATTCCTCAGGAAGAACTAGGATTTGCACTATGACCATAAAAAGGGCTCAAACGTTTCCCTTCTCATCCCCCGTATTCTTTGGGCCTTTCTCATCGGTTCCCGGACTTTTCATAACACCAGACCCGGGATGAAACGCCGTAGCTATGTGGCTGAATTCAATTCTTACACCACAACAAAACCTACTCACTCCATGTGGCTGTACGGCCAGAGATAACAACATCAATCCCGTGCGTCGTGTACCGGCATCAAAGGCCCTTGCTGCTTGCTGCCCTGGAGTTACATAGCCAATAGGCTACGCAAAAGCAAATAACATTCCATTCTTTCCATCGGCTTGTATTCGGCAAAGGCTCGGTATTGCTCCTAAGCAAACAACCTAACCAGCCCCCGCCGGCCCGGTATATCCCGGAATCACCGGAGCTGTAATCGGAATTTCATTTAGTTCGTTTGCAAATTGACTTCCAGCATATCGTCCTCGGCGCACAATCGTCGTCGTCGTCGTACCACGGTGGTACCTGCGTCGGTGCCGCTGTAGTAGTGTCGATTGTAGAAGGCAGCCAGTTGACGCATGACGCCGCATCTCGGCACCACTATGCCGGAACGGAAGGATTATCGTCCTGGTGCCTGGGCCACACTGTGGGGCGGTGCAGAACCAGGAGCACGGTGTTTTCTCATTTAGGTCGATTCAGCATTATAGACGGCACGCGGCTCGAATTCCGGACGGACCGGAGAGAGGAAATCTGGGATGAAAACGCACGAAATCCGTTCTGGCTTCAATATCTGGTTAGGATCTGGCGTAGAGATCTCATCATCACATCCCTAAGGACCTCCTGCACACAGCAGCAGCCACAATTCGACTACTAGGTACTAGGTGCTGAGGCCATAACACATATCGCACTCCGGTACCATATAGAGCACCACTCGCTAGCGATACAAGAACCGACAAAGATGCTAGACCAATCCGTTGTTGCGGGGCCGCTCCAAAGCTGTCGATTGCGTGTTTCATGCGCCAGACCTTACCGTCGTCTGCCAATGCCGACACTCGTCGGGTTGGTCGATTTTCGATTCTCGACTTCACACTATTTATGGTAGAGTGTGTCTACTGGTGGTGGTGCTGCTACCAGTGAGACCGTTTTGGGAATCGTTGCTTTTGCGTTGCAGGTGTTTGTGGTGTGAGCAAGTGGCAAAGTTTTGATGAAAACCGTCCTCCCGTCTAACCCCCGAGACCCGTCTAACGTACCCAGGTATCCAGGGCTTCCTAGAGCGCATAGAACCACCGCCTGCGTCCGTCTACTAGTGTACCGTAGACGATGCTAATCCAATTCAATACGCTTAATCACAGAAGGGGATTCCCGAGCCGAGTCTAGGCCGGCTGGTGCGTTAATTAGATTCTCACTTAGCCGGGAATATAGGACGTCCGGTCAGGACACGACCTGACTCTGAGTCCGAGTCTCCTCGTTATGTATGTGATTATCACAAAAGGATTTCGAGATCATATCGCTCTTTCTATCTCTATGTGTGATCAGATCAGACACTCTGCATTATCCAGCAGCATCCATTTAATCGTGTCGTGTCGTCAGAACGGAACTGGAACACCCACCACGTTGAAGCGACTGTGATGCGTAACGCGCTGGCTGGCTGGCTCGAGCATCAAAACATGTTTTGGACACTTATTAATAGCTACATCAGCAAACTTTTCACTCCAGCTCCAGCATTTTCCTGGCCACCGCTCCTCCCCGCGTCAGTCGCTAAACTCCATTTAATGAAGGGCGACTCCGGGCATCATAAAAGAGTGTGGAAACTCATAAAAACTTCCACCATGCCCGATCACTTTCTCACTTAAGCTTATTGATGACGGCCCGTTGGTCTTGGCTGCAAGAACACCCATACCGGACATCAGCATCGCAACGGAAGCAAAGGGATCCCGAAGATTGGTTCCTGTGGTCCATGGTCCGGGTTTGTTCTGGTACGGTTTCCGGTATGGCCATCGCCGTCATCATCATCATCATCGAAACCCCGAAACCGGAACTGCGTAAGTCCTCCATTAGTCCTTCATCATTTTGAGGACGCAACGAAGGGCTGGGTTGGGTTCTGCCCAGCAGCCTCCTCTGCCACTTTTTGCTTCTTCTCCCCACAGTCCATGGAACCGTATGGAAAAGAATCAAGAAGAAAGTTTTTTAAGGATCTCTCCTTCCCACCATCTTACCGTCGCCATCCTTTGGCTTTTTTGGGGCCCGTAAAGTGCGTCGTTGGTGTGCGGTAGAGCGGAAAAGTTTGGTTTCCATTTCCGGGTCCCACATTCCCGGGGCCGGCGCCCCATATCCCACAGGGAGACAGTAGAGATGGGGCTTAATATTACATTCCTTTTTCTTCGAGCGAGTGTTTTAGCCAGGGCCAGGCAGCTCGACGTTCAAGACACTTGGCAGACGACGGGATGGGGATTTCAATTTGATGAATTTGTTGCTCGGACACCCTTCGAGTGGCGAAGTGGCCACGACTGCGGAACTGCGGTCTAGAACGGATTTCACCATAAGACCACCTCTCGCTCTCTCTCTGTGTTTGCAAGAGTAACAAATCAATTCGCAAAATACGGCAAACGGTTTCGGTTCCAACGGGCTCTGACAGTCTCATTGGCTGGATCACTCCCTCCCTCCAGGAATCTAGCCGGGGAGGACGCATTTGTCATCGGTTCGATCCGCCAAATGCCTCCGTAATGATGCTACTGAGCGCTGGCAACCGCTGGTCCTCAGCTGTGCAACAGATCGTGGATGCGAACAGGGTTTCTGGGAAGAGGATGAGAAAAAAAAAGGGATGCCCCACCCCCGAGGAAGGGAGATTAATGATACAATAAAGCGTGTTCATCGGGGTCATAAATTTGAAACCGCATCGCACCGAAGCCGCGTTGCTGGTGCGCTGTTATGCGAAAGTGTTTTATGATTATTCTAGAAAGGGAAGGTATAGTGGTGGGGGCAGAAGTGAATTGAAAATTAGAGTCATGCATGAGTGAGCATAAAGAATGAATTGCAGAGCATATTGGTATTATTGGCCTATTTTTGGCCCAATCATCGTTCAATTCTCCAATTCGAAGCAACAATGTTGCACTTTGTCTTTACCTTATGCAATCCAATTTACTTTCTGTTGACTTTGCACTTCATCAAACACCTAAAGTAAAAGTAAACAGCACCGGTAACAACCCCAAAGGATACGAACTGTTCCTGGAACGATCTCAACAACATTTGTCACCAAAACGATAGAGAGCGAGAGGGAGAGAGAGCGTCTAGAGAGTGCTACAGCATTATGGAGAATAAACTAGGTTTGTAACAACTACTGGTCAAAGTTGATCGTATCCACCCGGACCGCACTACCGGACACACGCTACACACAGTTACACAAAGCCCGGTGTTTAAGGTGGACAAGATGAATGGCATCAGTTTATCATGCGGAGCACATATACATAGTTATGAATATTGTTTACCATTCAACTTTGCCCCTCACATGTCCATGATGGGTTCAAGGTTGTGGGCTCGCTGCTTTTGTGTGCGCGCACGTGTGTGTATGTGTGAGTTCGTTGTCCGTTCTGTAAACTTTATCGTCCCCGTTTGCTCTCCGGCTCTGCGGCAGGAGACTTCATACGGATTCGGTCGATCCCGGAGTACCAGTCTTTGGGGTCGATTAGGTCACACGACGCGACACCGGACACCGAGAACCGTGAACCGAGAGGCAGAGAGAGTTGGTCAAATTTTTGTCCATGAACTGAAAACAATGAATACATTAATCTTTGGGGCGGTGCAACGGTAACGGTTCGCATGTTGCGTTTTGCGGGATACTAATGCAGAACATGCAACATAACATTCCACAAAAAATCACAATCGCGTGGTGAATGGCTGGCTTGTGTGCCAAAGTTTCTGTGGACCCGGTTTTCGGTTTGACTCGGTGGCCCGTGGCGCAAAGGGCACTGGGACTATTCTGAGCAGACTTCTGATTTGGCAGGCAGGCAACGTTGAACATGGTCTCCAACATGGTGTGCAGCGCTTCGATGTAGCAAATTATGTTTTTCGTATGCTTTACTCATGTTATACCTCACTCACTCTTCTTTTTCCTGCCTCTTCCCTTTTCAGATCAAGCGAGTGAATCCGGACAGCAGGAAACGGGTGGCAGAGGCAACGGAAAGGGTCGCAAACCGGGGGGCCAGAAGGGTCAAAACATTCAGGAGGAAACGGACATTGACTCCGAGCTGGCAGCCCGGCTCGACCTTTCCTGTATGACGCATGGTCTCATCCGGGCCCCCGAGATCGACTCCGGTTACGTGGTGAAGTACAACAGGTAGGGCGGTACCACCATCCCTTCCGACGGACCAACATTCCAACGGACTTATGGTAATATGGATTTTTTTTATTTTTTGCTTTTCTCTTTTCGGATTTTACAGACGGAAGAAGGATGGAAACATTTTCCTGGTGGCGTACTACGAGTGCGACGATTACTATACGCTGCAGCCACCGGAAGTGGATAGGTTGTACTGCAGTGGCAAGGAGTGGATCGGCCGGCGACCGGAATGCATCTCCACCCGTTCCGACGACGATGAAGAAGAGGGTGACGAAGAGGAAGAGGAGGAGGACGAAGAAGGAGAAGAGGGTGAAGGTAGGTGGAAGGCGTGGAGTCGGTTAGGGTCGAAAAAGGGGTGCTGCGCTGCTCTGCGCTGGTACTCTTTAATTCATATTCAAATTGAGCTCGCATGGAGTGGATGGTTAGGATGATGTATGGCATACAATATGTAATGCTACAATTTAATACGGTTGGAAGTGTTAATAATTCAGCAAAAGGTCGTTCAGCAATTTAATTCGCTCTAGTTGAGTGGAACAAATGATCCCTCAAGTTTTTCCGAGAAGTGTAAAAAGGATTGTAAAATATAGCTATTGCATATGGTTTGTATGAAGAACATTAGCTACTGGACTCAATACAGGACGGATAGCCCCATGTTTTGCAAGATGCTTTTTCCCCAATCGATGTTGAAGACTTCGACAGTAATATAAAAAGTTGTACAGTATTTTTGATATCGTAAAATTGATAATTGGAATGATTTTGACTAATGATTCGTTTAGTTCGATTTAGTTGCTGTTGAAATCTATTTTAAATTATTATTACTACTACTAATATTTCGACCTATTATAGTATGGTTTTTTTTATCGCCATTAAAAATTGAAAGTTTAATAGATAATTTTTGGTTTGCCATACTCACCTCTTCTAAAGCTATTGCGGAATTATCACTAATTTCATACGAAATTATCTTTATCCTACTATTTTTTAATATTGTCAACAACTTATACCATCAGAATCAGTGACATGTTGAAAATATGTTAGAAACGTATGTTGTTATTCAAACTAACAGATTAGCAGATTCTAGATTATTGTAGTAAGAGGCTTCATCGTTAGATCAATTCTTGAAATCGACTACAATATGGGGCTGTATTGGATGTCTATCCTACAGATGCCTCGCGGTCCAATTGATGCGGTGTGCTCTATGTTATGATTTAACTAAAATTCTTTATTACATTTTAATTTTATGTACCTTGAACCACTAAATTTATTTGTTCATTTTAATGCTGCTATTTTGGTACTCTTATGACATCCATTTCTAATTATTCTTTTTTTTCTATTGCTGTAATTTTGGCGCAGTGTTCCGTAGATTCTATGTCCTAGTTTGCATGTAACACAATTCGTTATTATAGTGATAGCAAACAAGGAAGATTAGCTTATTGATTAGTTGACAAAATGATATTAACTCTTCAAATCATGAAACATTTTAAATCTTTCCTTCGTTCGTTAATTTGCTATACTTTCCATTCTCCAAACGATATTCTTTAATGCCCGTCAGTGAGAGCAAATAGCATCGCTTAATCCCAGGTTCAGCGTTAAACTGGAAGCAACAGTATCATTTCAAATAGATCATCGTTGCCGATACGGCGCTCCGAAGCTCATCTGTGCAGTCACCGCCGTCGACATAAATCCTATTCATATGCTGTGAGAGACCGATCAGCTGATAACAACCGACGGTCACGGGACCAACCAACTAGGTCAGGCAGGCGAGCCCCAAAGTGCACCCCGAAAAAAAAAACGAGCGAGTCAGTCACGATTTTCATTGAACTCCGCGATCGTATCCGCGCACCGTAACGAACCGATTAACCGCAGCGATGTGAGGTTCGAAATCACGTCAATATTATCTCTTAAGTACTCAATTTGTACACGACGGATGGCGGGTTGCGATGGGCATGGGGGTGAGTGGCCGATGGCCTTTTTGATATGTCCGGCGGATCGATCGATCGATCGATCGTAGCTTCGTGGACCATTCGTGGGTTCGGTGCCATTACAATTACAAGCGTGAAGAAAGGAAAAGAAATCGCTCTCTCTGGAAGGCTATTTTTAGCACTTTCCAAAGGTTTTGGTCGCATTTTATCACAAATTGTGAGTTTGTTTTACTCCATTTGGACAACGAAACGTAGTAGAAGTTAAACTGGAAAACTCTAAATTAAGAATATTAAACATGTTTGCTTACTTTGAGTCGGATTTAGAAACCTCCGACTAAGCGTTCAGATTGATTTGCTGTGTCCTTTAGCATCGTTCACACTCGTCCGTGAACATATCGTGTCCAAGCGAATCAACATTACCATAACAGTCCATCACATTTTCCTTCTCACTGACGACCATTTACGAACATTTACTGTAACATCCCCCACCTTGGTTCTTCGCCTTCCCCGTCTTCCGTTCCGTTCCATTTCGATCGTTACCGTCACTTAAGGTATGCCGAAAGTGACAGGTAAAAGATGTAATTTATGTCCCATGTTGACGCTACCGTGAGAGATATTAGCAGCATAAATTGAGAAAGAGGGCGCGCGTTTGGTTGTTGTTCCAACACCAGGCGTAACAACCACGACACCAGAACCGTCCCTGCGAGGAATGAATATGCGACGATGCTGTGACGTTTGTCGGAGTTGGCGGAGAGAATAAGAATGAATGACGCCAACCGGCCAAACCGGTGCGGCCAAATAAATGCCGCTGGATGATGATGATCTGCTGTTATTCCAGTCGGCTAGGCACATGCCCAGTTTTCCTTTCTCGCGTGCGCTCGAGTTTTCCATTCCGTTCCGCGTTCCGGCCGCACGAGAAAGGCGTAAAAGATGAAACGATGGACAACGTCGTTGCTAGCCCCGGTCATAGTGGTGTGTTCTCGGCTTGGTTGGTTTCGTGGTGTTGTGGTGAGTGGTGGAAGGAAATGCTTTCTGGTACTCGCTCCTGGCGCACACATTCTCCAGCAGCGCATTCCGGGGAACCGTTGTCTGTTTTGTGTTTGTTCAAAGCGCAGGCGAAGGATTTGCTCCGGAATGGAAAAATGGAAAACCACATACACACACATGCCCTTGTTGACAGTTGTTTCTGTCGTGGATTCCTAAATCGTGCCCGGTGCATATTATGCTAAGGGAGTAAAGCTTGCACCGGGTTTACGTCCGTGTTGGCGGATTGTAGAATGTTCTGTAAATTGTTATTTTGTTTCGAGAGGAATTAGTGACCATCCATCAACCTCGTGCTCTTGGAGGTGGAAGGAAGGGTTTTTCAGGAGCATCGCGGGTGCTGCTGACACAGATTTAAAATCCAGGGAGCTAGTGTGAGAAGGAGCGGGTTCCATGAACGATTGCTTCAACCGGTGGCGCAATATAATCCGGTGGCGGAGGGTATGCCGATCGATCATCGAGATCGGCTGGTAGGTTACCATACATGGTACCGTCAGTATCGGAGTAGGACACCGATCGCTACTCTTGGAAGCCTCATGCCGCTGGGGCATGCTTTAGTGTTCGAATCGATCGATCATGTCGTGCGCAGAGAGCAAACTATGCTAAACTATGATGATGAGGGTCATAAGCTAAGCAAATTGATCTACAAATCGAGCATGAAATTACATTTCTATTTACTTTTACCTTTCTCCATTACCACAGAATACGAAGACGAAGATGAGGAGGACTCTGAGCAACCATCCGGACGGGATGATGATGCTCACGAGCAACGGCAAACAACCTCCACGCCCACAACCACTACAACACCGGCAACAACAACATCTACAACGACCACTACCGAGCAACCTACGTCATCAACAACAACAACAACAACAGAAACATCAACGACAACAACGACAACTGGGGCCCCGGTAACCACGGAACCGCACACGGAAGCAAACGTTCCGGATAATCTGTTAGTGGCACAAGTCGGCGAACATGACACCACCGCCGATCACCGTGCCACCGATTCGACGGACGATAACGAGGAAACCGATCAGGAAACGACGGACGATGACGCCGACGACGACGACGCTGAAGAGCCGGAAGGTGAGGACGAAGAACGCGACGGCGATCCACCAGCACGCAAGGAAACAATGGACACAACAACGCCCGCAACGATCGGCACGAGCTCGACGACGCTACCGACAACGATTGTGGCCGCCTGTGGTTCGGATCGTGGTGGTTGCGATCACGAGTGTCACATGATCTACCGTGGTAACGAGGTGGAACCGCAGATCGAGTGTAGCTGCTACCGGGGCTTCCTGCTGGACCGGCATGATGGAAGAACCTGTCACGGTGAGTAATTTGTTTTGCAGGGCGGTGGCGTCGTGTCACGCCAGATGGCCGATCGGTCGTCGACTGGTGGCCGGAAACTAAAATTAGCTTCGCTGGCGTTGTAGTGTTGTCGAGAGAACAAGACACAGGACTCGGAGAACTTGTGTTAGTTGGGGGTTGCCGGATCGGGATTATCGAGTAGCGGAATTTCGAGGGGCGGATTGGATGCGTTACAGAAGAACCAAACAAACAGACGACGGGTCTGTTGGTTGACCGAAAGGTGACGAAAGTGTGTGTGTGTGTGTGTGTCACCGGGCCCTGCAGATACCGTTCGAGACGTTGAGGCGTCATGCCTGAGTCCCGGGAGAAGTCGAGGCCCAATCGAGAGAAAAGTTAATTCCCGGTGACAAATGACGGTGTAGGTTGCGGGTTGTTACTAGCGCTGCAGGCCCCCCCATCAGGGGCCCTTTTCCAACCGCTGGCTTTCGAGTGGTTTGGGAGGAAAGGAGAGGGAACAGACGAGGGACTCCGTTGGTTCTGTTTTGCTATTCCTCCGATTCCGATTCCGGAGAAGTGTGGAGGGGGGAGGAGGGCTCGTGATCGGAACACGAAACCTTTCATCGCATGATGTGGGCGAAGGTGACATGAAAGTGTCACCCGATGGGTGGGAGGAGAAGGAGGAGGAGGAGGAGGAGGTGGCTGTAAAATATTACCAACCAGCAGCATGTAAATCTGCCCTCACATAAACACACACACAAACATCATCCCTTGGGGGAGGATCAGACGGGGAGATCCGTTACATTGGGCTGTTGTCAGGTTGATTGACTTATGCCTAATTGCTGCTAGATTGGTGATTTGATATGTGCGATAATCTAATCGCTCAAATTAAGGTGGTTAGAATGTGTCAAACTTTGTTTGTCCGCACATCATCGTGTCACCAATTTCAGTAATGCTGATGCCAGATAAAAGACTCGTTGATGAGGTTATGTGTAGCATTAGGTAGGGGAAGGTCAAATCGTTTTGTTTTAGTAATCCAAATGTGTATGTCTTTGAAAGCTTAAATCCAACATTGACACGATCAAGTTGTGGGGCTTTGTGGTAGCGGCGCACTCTGCTGAACAAATTTACTAAACCAATTGCTGATTAACTGATTAGATGATGAACCCATTTGCTGTGCATTCAACCGGGTACCACCAGAAACGGGGGGAAAATGTTTCCTGGATCTGTAAATAATTTGTGCATGATGAGTGCTTATTGCCGTAATTTTGACAACTAGAGCATGTTTTACTACGGATGATTTCATTTCGCACAAGCGATTGTCGGTTGAATGCGCCCAATAGTATAATTCATTTAGAGGCATCACACACAGATGCGCTGTTGGGAAAATGATTTCAAGCTGGGTTCTAGTAAAGAACATTAATTAATGTTCTGCCACCGTGCATTACTCAACGATATAACTATATACAGCGATCACGGAGGTTTCTTACTTCACAAGAGCTATGTTAATCGAAGAATGAGACGGTGTTATTTTGATTCAAAAAGTGTTATTCAAAAAGAATTACAATTTAATATTGTAATCCTCTACGAAATTGTTTTTCTGGCACGACATAGCGTCGCAGCCCTCTTTTTTTAATAGTGCTGGAAACATCTTATGAATCGTGGTGTGAATTATATTCAACTCTTCCTCGATTGTTATTACTTCTATGACGATGTGAACGACAAGTTTTTTTTTTTTCATATTTTAAATTCACAAATTGCTAGGTTGGGCGCAACACGAATGAAAATAGTAGCGATAACAGTCTCAATAAGAGAAATAATTTTCAATAAAAGAAATAATAAGCCTCACATTCCATAATTGTTTGACGCAATATTATGTCCGCTTAGAAGAAATAGACAATGTAAACTTGCTCTGACGATGTAATTTCGCTCTCCCGTTGATTAATCGTTTCCGTTTAATTTGTACATGTTAAGTTGAAAATACTAATTTAACAGAAATCACTTAGAGGTGCAGCTTAATACTTTTTTCTTCTCGATAGTTTTAATTACTTGAAATGTTCTATGCAATCAATCAGTATTTGCATTTCCCCAAATCACTTTTAAATCATTCACTGTTTAAAGTATCATGTTGTAGTTTGAATGATCATATTTTTTAATGTCTGTTTTTCCTTTTTAATTAGGGCTTTCAATAATATCAATCCAAAACTGCACTTCACAACATGTTGAAAGTATTTGAAAGAATAAATCTGTTTGTATGAATGCCGAAAGAGTATAAGAAAAAGTCAGTAAAATCTTAAAAATTATTCCTGTACAGCAGGGAATAAGTTTTGGGTGCCACCGAACCATAGAAAAAGATATATGCTATCGATCGCTTGTTTCAAGTTGCAATGTGCCGTTCCAGAAAAAGTGATATTTGTGGAAAAAAAATCATGTTCCTCCAGGATACCCTTGGATGGTTCTCCCTTTGAAATTCTCCCCGCCCCTTGCCACATGGGGCGTTGCTTCTCACGAATTGGGTTAGATATAGCTCCATCAAGCGCGTTATCACTCAAGCGTCAAATTCTATTTTGACGTGACACGTCTCTTGGGGTGTTGAAATTCTTCTTTCCTTCTTCCTCCTCGCATGGTCCAATGGAACACCAGCAGTAACGCGCTGGCTAGTTGACGACACTCCGCAGCTCCGAGCGACCGTATCGACCCATCTGGAGCAATGCTAATCTTGTCCATTGCCGTTAAGGTTTGTGAAGCAGAGCAGCGCCAGAGTCGCTAAAAGGACTCGTCTATCCCAAAAAGGGGGTCCAGCGGGATCGCGAATAAGGAGATTTAACGAAATTGGTTCGCTCGTCTCCGCTTTCGTTATCATCTCTCATTTAGCTTTATAGCAGCTTGGTGCGCTTTCTATCGTTGTCTTGAGTGGGACGAATACCAAATGGCGATACACACACACACACTAAAAGGGGTTGCTACATCAACCATCTGGGGTCCCCGTGGGTGTTTGAATGTTTAACTCTCGTTCGTTTGCAACTTGTACACGTGTTCCGTGTCGAGAGACGGGGTTGTAACACATGTTGCATCCAGGAATTCGAGGATATTTACCAATGGAAATGGTACATTCCAGTGAAATCTTACAGTAGTACACGTGGCACCCGGTTAAGCGGTAAGCTTAACTAAGATCAACTTTCTCATGAAACCGGGCTGGTAAACACTTTCATTTATCTTTTCCTCGTGGAATTAATGCCCGGGAAATTGGTGAAGGAAATGTTTATCTTTAGGGCCCTGTTTGGTGCTCTGCTTATCGAATGGAACCTCTGAGTTGCTCACACACACACACACATACACATGACGTGCACTAATCCTTTGGACTAATCGACGCAAGTTATCATAACGCATTTTTCCGAAAGGGAATCGAACGATAAACCCCTTCACGATCGCCTACGAGGACATTAACGGTTAAGCTACTGAAACGTGCATTCGATACGAAGCAGCAGCAGCAGCAGCAAAAGGGTTGATTGTTTTCCCTGGCCGCTACCGGGGGGAAGCACATCCGGCATAGCATAAAAACCGACGACGTGGCGCCTTGATTAATTGTCAGCACGCGCGTGTGCACACCGCCTTGACAGCACACGCACAGTGTGTGTGTGTGTGTGTATCTATGCTGGTAAATGGGACGCTTGCCGCACCTGTCAAATGCGCCACCTTCCCCTCCCACAGCTGGCGTGATGGCATCAAGTTACGTGGGATGACACGCTGCTGCTGCTGCGTCGTGATCGAGATCGTGATCGAGGGGATCGAGTAGCGACGACGTGCCGCTCCGTGTTTGTGTTTTCTACTTGTTTTCGGTTCCGGATCGAAATCGGGGCCAATTAGGACCTCCCCTCCACCCTTTTTTTCTCACAAAACACCAAATGGATTGTGCCGGGTCAGGTGAAACACTTAATTTTCGATCACTTCGCTGTCGCTTTGCTTCGGTATGGGGCGAGAACGAGATTAACGGGAGCGGTGCCGGTGAACCGAAAAGAATGTTTAATGACAGATAATAACGGGCCGGATTTGCATAAACGATGTGTCATCAATTAGCCACCGTAACACCTACGTGGTGCCGATGACGGGCAGCAAATAGTGCAGCAGTAGCGTCAGCGTCGGCAGCAGAGCCACCGCTAACCAACCATCGATTGACCGTGGCCAGCCGTGGCGCATCCGTTCTGGCCGGTCGCGTTGCTGGCGTTGATGGCAAATGCCAATTAATCTTGCTTGATGGTGCACCATTTAGAACGGTCCCAGCACGAGACGGCACGACGGGGTCTGTTTGGTTGTTTTCGGATGCTTCCGACCGTTGGTCTGGTGCGCTGGCGAGCGTGAAAAAGAGTCCGTGCCCCGTTGATGCTGATGGGGGACGAAGCAAACCACCCGCGTGGTAATGTCCGCGTCGTATAAATGGCCACAAATTTAATGCAAAATTCTACCCATTTTGTTATCGTTTCTTTTTGAGAGATAAATTTAAGTTTACCCCAAAGCAGGCCACGATCCTAGTGGCACTTTCAATTTGTAAAACACCCTATTATCTGCATCGTTTCATTAGCTAATTTTCGTTTCTCTTGCTGATGCTTCTTTATCTGTTTTAAGATATCAACGAGTGCTTGGAAAACAATGGTGGCTGTGAGCAAAGCTGCACCAACAAACCGGGATCGTACGAGTGTAGCTGTGAGCCAGGGCTGCAGATTGATACCCTTAACGGGCACACCTGTATCGGTAAGTTTACCCTCCAAAGCCATCGTAATCCTTCGCTTCGCACCGCTTAATGCCAGTGACACTCACGGACGCGCTTCTTGTACCGGTCTTCAGTTGAGCTCGCAACGCGCAACGCGTTTTCCACCTGCTTCTAACTCGTTTTAATGCTTGATAAGTATGAAAAATTGGCTTTCTTCCTTCACTTGCATTCTACTTCTGCAACATAATGCGTGGAAATGGGCGCGACTAGGAAGTAACTAAGGTAAAGGCAAAGATAGACTGTAAATGCCCTCTCTTGTGACGAGTAAAACTCATTATTAGTTCGGCGAGAAGTTCAAGGGTCCCTAGGAACTGCCCTGTCTGCCGCCTGAGGAACTGTTTGAAATTAGTTACAAAAGGCTCCCACCCCACCCAAGTAGCAGCAGCAGCAGCAGCAGGACTTGACAGAGCTTTTGTAACAACGTTTTGCACTCGGTGCAAGCAAATTGCATACCTGCATCACTCACACCGTTCATTATCCGTGGCCCCTTTGGCCCCTTTGGCCCCTAACGGACGGACAGCTAGGTGAACATAATTTAAATTATTTTTCGCTGACTTTTTGCTTGAGCATGAACAACGGCAAAGATGGCAAGCAACAGCAACAGCAACAGCAGCAAAAGACTTTGTTCTCCTTCTTCATCACCCTCCGGCGGGATGAGTGTTAGCTGGAGTGACGTCTCAGCGATTAGTTAGCGGCAAAGCGGGGGCCACAAGCGCTTCGCTTTCTTTTGAATAGGATGGTGGAGTTGGTGCAGACAGTTGCCATTATACGAACTGCCTCATTGTAATGAAGGTTGAACTGTTTCTTCTTAACCAAGGATAGGTCGGAAATTTCTTCGCTTAATGCTACGTCAACGCAACAGACAAATATGGTTCGTTGCGAGGATTCCATGTTCGGAGTTGTGTTTTTTTTAATTTAATTTTACAGTTCTAAACACCTTAGTTTACCTCACTAATTTCATTATGCAGTAAGGAACTAAAGGAAAGTGTGAAAGTGACACTTTCATTAGGCAAGGACGATCCTGAGAGAATTAAGTCACCAGCAGGGGGTTGGCATGCACTAGAAATACCCGACCTTGGTCTGGTTTTACTGGCCAGATTCTTTGGTTTACCGGATTGTAATCTCTTCTCGGTGATGCCAGAAGCCTCGAAACTGCAATGTCAGTGCAATGCAAACAAACAAGTGACTTCCATTAAGGTCATCGCTTTTCATCGCTAGCCCATGAACAGGTACGACCAAGGGGAAAGAAAAGGAGGGATTTGTAACCGAGAAACCGGGAGCGACTAAACGGAACGTAATTGCACATAATCCAAGCGATGAAAAGTATGTCCTGCGGCAACGGAGGATTCGCTCGGATCGTTCCGCTCACTCATAATAGCCATTAGTTTTGCTAAAGCCAGCTCCCCGCTAAAGTCCACCCCACTGGAATGCCCCAAGAGCCGACCCTTAGCTACCGGTTTCATCTTAAGGACGGTTCACCTTCGCTTGAAGCTCGACCCTTGAGGCTCGTACCTTAAGGTCTGACAGCGCAAACCATTTGGTGAAACTATGGAACCGGGATAGCTGTGAACGTTTGTTCAGATTAGCGGCAGGCTTGGTATAGGGCTCCAAACAAGAAGAAGAACAACAAGAAGAAGCGAAAGCTCTCATCTTTGCACCAGCCAGATAAACCCGGCACCAACCCAACGAGGGTTTAAGGTCAGTTCTCTGTAGGTCCTTCGCCCGGGGTATTACCTTACGAGTAATGTGCTCACCGATATGCCCTGATTTCTTTACGGCTCGCTCTCTCTCTCTCTCTCTGTACCGGTGAACCGTTCTGCGTATTTTTGTTATCCGCTTATGGTGCAGGTCTTCAGTGCATCTTGGACTTCGGGTCGGATTAGCTGGAGCTTGGCGTTCCCCGGCGAGCTTCTTTATGTTTTCTGGAGGGTTACAGGTTAAAGGTCTTGCTGCCGCTGGACTTGTATAACCGGTCTGCTAGAGTTGCTTGCTCGTTTGTTGCCACGAAACAATACTTTGCATGAGAGTCGCTTTTTTTCTTCCAAGAAACTGTGATGCGGCCATTACAGTTGGATTCTTTTGCCATATTTTTATTATCAACAAACAATTTTTTTATCAAAATCGGATTGCTATGCCTCTAGACTTTTGACAAACACGACAGGTAATGAATTTTCCTATGCACGTTGTTAGTACTAAGGCTTTTCTAGACCATAGTTACCACTTACTGGTTCCTCTCAAATGCGATTGGCTAATGGAGCTTTCAATGCTCTCGAATGAAAATCAACTCGACTACTCGATCTGAGTGCTTCTAGACTAGAGAGCGCCAGAGAGGTTGGCAGCTGAACCAAACCGATCAAACACTTCTGACCAACCGAGCCACTTATGGTATTAACTCTATTTGCGGGAGAACTTTTACAATTCGTCGATTCGTTTCTGTATCACGAACCAGCTTGCAACAAACTTCTTCTTATCACAGTTTCGTCCTGTGCGGCTGTTGATGTTGAACGTGCTGATAATGGTCAGCTCAATTGCATATCCTTACCTGTTGCTTCGTGTGATTGGTTTTAAGCTACAGGATTTTCAATCCGATTTCCAATCCCAAGACTGGAAAAATGATGAGGAAGATGCACTTTTTCACCAATTCAGTTAAATTTGGAGTAAAATTAGTGTTGCGAATGTACTATTAATAAGCATCAGCTTAGCGTTTCCGTTATGCTAAGAAGAGCGAAAAGTAATGGTTCAAACAGGTTGAAATGTTTAAAAAGTGACGAGTCGAACTATGAGAAAGCACGAGTTCTCCGAAAGAGTTATTGAATTGAAATACTCGCAAGCAAGACATGACAACTCGAAAAACCATATTCTTAGAATTTCGAGTCGCTGAAAATGGTCGTTGTTCAATGTTGTTCATTCTAATTAATTTGAGAAATAGGACACAAAATTGGCTTCATTCTTACAACTCGCTAACTATTTATATTCAGGCTATTCATACACTGCCAGAGAGAAACATAACTATTTTTACTGGCGAGGACAAAAAACTACAAATGAATCTTTTTTCGTGTTCTGTAAATTTTTTTCCCGTTAAAGTTTTTGCCCAGAAATATGATTGTGTTCTGTTCTTTGAGCATTACGAACAGCGTAACAGAATCCGAATTCTATCTCTATACCATCCGGAAATGAAGCGAACGAATAACTATAGAGTCGTTATTCGTTTGTTGTTTTATGACTCTTCGACTGTTCGACCTTATCAGTTCAGAGCACACCACCCCTTGGATGCTGTGGTACGGTAACCGGTTCGCACCGGCTGGCTATCTACTGCATTCCGATGCCATAAATCATACGCTTTCGATAAACGTTCGTTTGTGCAGTCATCTTAATGCTATTTACGACAAGCCGGCATCTTTCCTACTCCCCAGTGCACAAGCAAATGTGGCGGGATTCCATTTTTCAAGCGATTTAATTGGAAGATAGTTTAATAAAACGAATATTATCCAACCCGATTTGGAGCCAAACCGTGATGTTCCTACAGGTTGCACAGAGTTCACCGAGCCTCCCGTGGCACTGTAACCCGGTCCGGACTGGCGCTAACCAGCGGAAGTGCAATTGTCGTTTTTCAAGCTAAATGGTGCGAGCTCGTTAGCCCTAGCCGTTCGTGTGCCACCGGGGCCACGGTACCCAATCGCCGGCTGAGCGTAATTCAATAAAATATGCAGCACCGAAGCGCCGGGCGGATATGCCTTATCTGGCTTCCTGCACCCAACCCATTCCTTCTTCGAGTGTTCGGTGGAAATTGGAATTTCCCAAGGAAAGCGCAAGAACGATGGTCCCGGCGAACGCCTTACTAACCCTTTTCCGCGGCCATCGGCAACCGATGGCGTTCGGATGCTGGCCGGGACAAACTTTATCCTGGGCCCGTGCCTTGGCGTCATCCTATATAGGATCGTCGCGTCTCGAGGTGTCCATTTTCAGCACCAGCGACCCGAACTCTCCACCGGAAATGGAACAGGAAACCCATTTCCGTCGAGAGCGATTTTTGGGAAAGGGCAAAAAAGAACGAAGAAAAAGTTGGGACCGAGGACGGTGGCAATCTGATAGGAGTTCCATGAAGGGGTGGAGGGGCCAGAGGGCCCATGGCTTACGGTGGCGGTCCCTTCTTCTTAATGAAAAGAAGAATTCCGAAAGAGGATGTACGGGTTGATGGATAAACCTTTCTCTTTCGAGCGCGAAACCTCGGGGACGATCGCATCTCGCTTTTTGTCCCGCTGTCCCACTCGTGGACGCAGCAGAAAAACTTTCCCCCGAAAGTTAAGCAAAGAAGCTGCAGATACCTTAAAACGGATCATAATAGAACCGCCGGGAAAAGAGGGCCGGGAATAAGAAAAAGGTCCTGTCATGTCGTCGGTCGGGTTGTAAATGTTTGATGAAGCTGCAACCTCATGGTTGGGTTGGGCTGGAATGGGTTGGGACGAGTACTTGAGGGTTGATTCCTCGCCTCGTAATTAAGCGTGTTTGCCTCTCATTAGCACACAATGGCCGCCCAATGACGAGGTTTTGTTTCACCACCTGCATCTCATCCCATGAAAAGCTGCTGAACGAGTTTTGAATGATGTCGTGGCGTGACGGGGGACGATGCTGAAACAAGATAGGCCGCGGAGAGCAATGCGGATCGACCGTGCGGATCCGTTTTCTAAACTTTTCCGTGTTCCATCAGGCAGCGCTTCTTCGGATCCCAGCTCTTCAGCTGGCTTCGCACTTTTTGTTGGCCGCGCGCGCGCTCGAATTCTAATCCTTTTCAATCAACCATCTACCGAGGATCATCAACACGCGACCTAGAAGTGACTGATGTTCGTTCAGGTGTCTTTCGTTCTTTACCCTGGGGGGCAATTGTTTGGTGATGATATGATATGAGGAGACGAAACGAGATGAACTCAATTAGGATATTGAAAAGAAATGAGGGCTGCATGCAGCGAGCCAGAAACTTCCAACTCATCATCGTTCCAGCTGCTGCTGCTGCTGTTGCTACTGCGGCGGCTTTTTCGTCTCGTCCTTGCTACATGGAATCCCAGAGTTTATGCTGGTTTGGCTGCAGGCATGCTGGTGAAGCCTCTTCAGAAGACGAAGCCCCGGACGAGGCTTCTCGTCCAAATGCTTTTTTCTGAAACATGAAACCCTCCATCGACAGGCCTCTAGAGACATGTGAGAGAGCTGTAAAAGGGGGGAAGGAAAAACACTGGAAAAGAGGGAAAAGAAAGAAAGTGTCGACGATTCCAGAAAATTAATTCGGATTTCAAGCGTACAGACAGACCAAACCCCTTTCGGCAAAAGCGAGCGCACACGGGCTGCGGTTGCGAGTGCTAAGTAATTACCTCAGATAATCCATGGGCCTCCGATCCTTAATCATATGCGGCCCTAGCTGGGGGCCAAGGGCTAACATCAAACGGTGTACGGCATCCCCTGGGCACAGGACACTTGCGCGCGCGCGCGCCTTCAAGCAAACCATTTTAATTGCGTGGAAGCTTTCATTTCGTTTTTCTTTTTGTATTTCATTTCTCTTTGCTTTCGCCGTGAAAAACCCTTTTCTGTGACTTGCAACAAGTGGAACAGAGAGGCGATACGGGGAAGAGCTTAGTAGAAGAACGCACACCAGAGGCTCTACTACGCGGGCCTAGGTTACAATGAAGTGTTCTCGGAATGTTGGTCCAACCTTACACTTGCAAGCAAGCGCTTTGCAAGCGAAAAACACCCAAGCAAGCTGTGTCGTTGACATAGATTTTCCTCTTCGTTTATTCCACTTTCCGCACTCGCACTGCAAACGTATTCATCATTCTCAAGTGTCATCATCGCTAGGGTTGTGATGTGGTTACTTGGTTTAGAGGATGTCGCTGGAAAACTATGGCCACCTCGATATAGCGGGATTCTAGGACACTAGGGTTTAGAAGTCCTATGCCTTGGTTGAGTTTGTGAAGGATGTAGTAGGTTGTTGAAATTGAAATTTCTTTCCACACCAGTGAGAATGTCGTTACGAGGCGAGATAAGTTTGACGTTTGATCGCCATTCGAAAGCGATCAACCGGTTTGCTTGCATGGCATCTCGGAGAGCCTTTGAACTTCAAACACTTTACACACACCGAAGCCACATCATTTCCACGTCATTTGGAATGCATTTTCTAATACGATGGAACACCATTTTCTCTCTCTTTCTCTTTCATACACTACGCATCGCAATTAAACGTCACCACGCACGCACGCACGCACCTACCTACACATCAAATGCATTACTTACACAACTCACCCGCGAATCCACATCCCACCATCATCCTCATCCACGCATGCCACTGCCGGGAATTGGACCCGGAACTGGAATCCGAAACGGAAAACCACCGATTGGGGACTCCGACTCCGACGGATCACACACGGGCGGATCAGACATTAACGAGTGTCTGCTACGGAACGGTCACGGTCCGTGTCAGGATACGTGCGTGAACAGCTGGGGCGGCTACAGCTGCAGCTGCGATGGGTTACCGGGAACACGGCTAGCGTCGGATGGTCACGGCTGCGAGGATGACGGCGAGTGTGCGAACGAGAACGGCGGTTGCTCCCATCGCTGCCTAACGACCGTCGGTCGACTTTTCTGCCTCTGTCCGGATGGATTGCGGCTCGGTCCCGACTGGAAAACTTGCGAAGGTAGGGTAGTCGTGGGGTCGTGCTGGTCGTGGATTCTGAAGGTTTCGAACGACCGATCGATCGATCGATCGACTCTCGTGGGAGTCCGGGTTTCGTTCGCTCGTTTAAATTTGCATCCAAATGCCATAAATTATCCAACACAACCTGGGATTGGGGGAAACGTTCTATGCAGGAACCTAGAGACGATGTCGGCGATGCTGCTGCCGTTGCCGTTTAAGTGCTTCGATGATATTCGATGTGACACCACCACCGCCCTCGATCGATGGTGGTGTGCAAGCGTTCTCGTTAAAGGTCTTCCAGCGAGCGAAAGCATCACTTTCCGGCCTCTCGTGGGACGTCGTGGTTTTCGTTCACAAATGGAGCACACTTGAATGGCGTTTTATCTGCAACTTTTCATCAAATCGTCACTAGCGAGAAGTTAAAATTAACAAGCATCACATTGCACAACCATGGCATTGGGCTCGTTATGGTTGGTGAGGAGCCAGGGGTTCATGTGGTAACGTCAACCCCTTCGCCTGACTGGCAGGCTGATTGGCGGGCAAACGATGGAAATCGGTCGCTGGCAACATACGCTAATGGTTCGCCGGAACAGGGAAAAATGGATGAAGTAGGCGTATCTGGTGTAGCCGTTGCTGAGGACGACAGGTTATCGTTAACCCCGCCTGATATGTGAAGGAAAAATTGTGAAAAACTGATTACTTTAGCTATCTAACTTTAGCTAGCTTCTCACTTAGAACGCACCGTTTGACTTTGAACCAGAGTGTGATGCTTAGGTTCAATGTTGCATATTATGTTAACGACAATGCACGTATTACAAAGCGCAGTGTTGTCCTGTTTAAAAGCTTCACTAAACCCTCAGTGCATGCTTCGAAAATTGCAACAGTGTTTAAAAAAACCTTTCTATTTCATCAAGTGTCTCCTTTTTTTTATCCAATTAATCAAGTGAAATTGATGTTGTGTTTACCATTTTGTTAAACTAGATCGTTAATTGTTTTTAAATAGATGCATCGGATGCAAGGGTTAGACGGTTTGACGGTTCAATAAACTGGAATATGAGCAGAATCAGCAGGTTCAACAACACCAAGAATGCTTCGAGATGAATAGCATGAATAAATAAACAAATATTCAAAATAGTTTAAACTCGACTATTGACAGATTTCAATACTGAAGATTTAGAATTTTCTCAAACTAGTCTATCCACATCAAATAGATTTTGCTGAATGAAAATTGACTTTATCGAATGTTCTATACTGGATCGACATGATTGGAATCTATGCTTCTCCAATCAAAGAGGCTACAACAAGATAGCATATGCATAGTAGATAATTCTATCTCTAAAATAAGATAGAAATTGATGCGACCATGTATATTCAAAGTTTCACGCAACACAGTTTAATATGCATCGGACAAGCGGAGCGGAAAATTTTCCATCAACATATCAAACATTTTATTGAGTCACGATCACCAACATACAAAAACTTATCGAAAAATTGTCTTTGTGTTCAACATGTGTCCCAGTTTGAACCACTGTAAGTCTGGACCTTTGCCTAAACTATGTTAATCAAGACCGGTGAAGGAATGGGTGTTCAGATCATCTCTTGGAAAGATTTATGTATTCCAGAGCAA
>NC_064875.1:41423438-41458438 GCF_943734745.1 Anopheles darlingi | reverse complement strand
AACATACGTTTCGAGGTCTAATGATATTGTACCGCGCTAAGATAATCGCTTTACAATGGGCTGAACGTGTACGAGCGTCTAGCATCTATTGTCGGCCATTATTTGATCGAATTTTATAACTTCGATCACATAAACGCACCACACCGTATGGTGATGGGCTTACAGTTTCCGAATAACGATAAACACCCGCTACCTTCGCTGCATCGTATCACGACACCACCAGATGCGCACCATTATCAACGGCTTAACGGTTGCAGGCCATTCCCGCAATACCGTCTCTCCGAAACCATGCTCCGTGGGTGGACTGACGCTTTCGGTTATTAGCATAAAAATCGATTCTCAATCACTCGGCTGAGGCGGAGAGAATTATTGTTGCCTTTTGTGGAGGGACCGATTATTGATTTCCAGTTATCTGGGGCTTCAGACGCGTTGCACCGGAACCGGTTGATAATGGAGGTTGAAATTCAGTGCACGAGGCTAATTGCATTCCAGTGTCATTATCGGTGAGAGATCAAATTTCTCGGCCCCTCGTATCAAGTGACATATCCCGCTGCTAGAGTGCCGAAATCGACCAGAGTCGATCCGAATCCATTTGTCAGCCATATTGTCGATACGTTGGAAGTGGAATGTCTAACCCTACGTTTCTCGATAACGATCTCTCTGTCTCTGTGTCTCGCTCCAGATATCAACGAATGTGAAGAGCAGGAACATGGATGCGATTACTGCGAGAACGCGTACGGTGGCTATCAGTGCACCTGTCCGGCCGGTTACGAGCTGGCCGACGATGACAAGCACTGTGTCGATGTGGACGAGTGTGCCAACGGCGATGGAGCTGGTGAGGATGATGAAGAAGGAGAACGGCATGGTTCGACGATTTGCTCACACGAGTGCCACAATACGATCGGTTCGTACGAGTGCCATTGTCCGGAGACGTACCACCTAAACAACGATCGACGTACGTGTGTACGGGACTTTTGCCAGGATCTGTACGAGAATCCCAACAAGACGCGCTGCTCGCACGAGTGCGTCGATGAAGTAGAAGGATTCCGTTGTCATTGTCCCGACGGTTTGCTACTGGATGAGGTAGACCAGAAGACGTGCCGCAGTGCCTATAACTGTGACGAGAGCCAACGGAGACGTTGTGAGCCGGGAAGCTGCCGGAACACCGCCGACGGTGACTACCGATGCGAGTGTCCCGATGGGTACGTCCAGAACGATCACAGCTGCCATGATCGGGACGAGTGTCAGCTGGGACGGCACGATTGTAGCCACGAGTGCCACAATACGGCGGGTTCGTATCGGTGCAGCTGTCCGGTTGGATTGACCCTGTCCAGTGATGGCAAGACGTGCGACGACGTAGACGAATGTCTACGTGAAACGAACGAACTGGAGGGTGTATGCGGTGAGCTGGAGTGCCGCAACACGTACGGTAGCTACAAGTGTGTTTGTCCGGAGGGCCGCGAGCTCGATGAGTACGGTATCTGCCGTCAGATGGACCTGTGTCGGAAGGATAATGGGGGTTGTTCGCACATCTGTACCTTCTACAACCGCGAGACGTACTGCGATTGTCCGGATGATATGGAGCTGGCCGAGGATGGCAAAACTTGTGAGGTGAGCGACGTGTGCGGATACAATAATGGCGGTTGCTCGCATACCTGCGATCCAGCCAGTGTGCAGATGTGCCTCTGCCCGACCGGGATGCAGCTAGGAGCGAATGGACGCACCTGCGAGGACATCAACGAGTGCCAAACGGACAATGGGCAGTGCGAGCAGAGTTGTCTGAACTACGAAGGAGGCTATCGGTGCAGCTGTTTCGAGGGTTACGAGCTAGAAGGCGATGGTCGTAGTTGTGTCGATCGAGATGAGTGTGGCAGTTTCCAGCACGGAGCAGGCTGTGATCACAATTGTCACAATACACCCGGATCGTACTACTGCACCTGCCACGCGGGGTATCGGTTGGCCGAGAACCAGCGCACCTGTGTCGATGTGAACGAGTGTGAAGATCACAATGGGAACTGTTCGCATGTCTGTATCAACCTGCTCGGTGGTCATCAGTGTTCGTGCCCGAAAGGACTGTTCCTGAAGGAGGACGAGCAGACCTGTGACTTTGTGGACGAGTGTGAACTGAACAATGGCGGCTGCTCGCATACCTGCCACTATGAGTATGGCGTCGTGACCTGCTCCTGTCCGCGGGGATTCCAGCTGGAGTCGGAACACCAGAAGACGTGCGTTGATGTGGATGAGTGTGGCCGCGGAAATGGTGGTTGTTCGCACGAGTGCCATAACACACCCGGTAGCTATCAGTGCCTGTGTCCGGGTGGACATGAGCTACACCATAATCGTCACACTTGCCGTGATATCGATGAGTGTATCGTGGAGAACGGAAACTGTTCCAACATCTGCATCAATCTACCGGGAGGCCATCGGTGTACTTGCGAGATCGGCTACGAGCTGGCGGAAGATGGACGAACCTGTGTCGATGTGGACGAGTGTACCGATGGTACGCACGATTGTTCGCATCGGTGTGTGAATGTGCCCGGTGCGTACGAGTGCGAATGTCCGGAAGGATTTAAGCTAGGCCGGAATCGACTAAGCTGTGAAGATGTGGACGAATGTATCGCACTACCGGACCAAGGTGGCTGTGAGCATCATTGTGTTAACACGATCGGATCGTACCATTGCGGATGTCCCGATGGTCATCGTCTAGCGGCCGACAATCGGACCTGTTCGGATGTGGACGAGTGTGCCGACGTTACCAACCAGAAGCATCGGTGTACGCACGATTGCGTCAACACGATCGGAGGGTTCGAGTGCTTGTGTCCTTCGGGATTGCGCTTGGATATCGATAAGATCACCTGTGTGGACATTGACGAGTGTCGGATTAATAACTTCAACGGTGGATGTTCGCACATTTGTGAAAACACTCAGGGTAGCTTCCAGTGCCGCTGTCCAGCGGGTATGACACTCGGTGAGGATCAGGCGACATGTGAAGATATCGACGAGTGTGCGGTACTGAACGGAGGATGTAGCCAGCTGTGTATCAATCGCGAGGGAGGCTATCGGTGCGCTTGCCATCCGGGGTATAGTCTGATGGTGTCCGATAATGAAACCTGCGAGGTATCGAACCCTTGTGCGCTACGCAACGGTGGATGCCAGCACTACTGTACCCTGAAGGCAGGACAACCGGTGTGTTCGTGCCGGGAAGGGTACATGCTTAATCGCACCAACCAGGCGACATGTATCGATCACAATGAGTGTCTTCAGCCGAAGGATCACAACTGTCAGCAACGGTGCGTCAACCTGGAGGGTTCTTATCGCTGCGAGTGCTATCCGGGGTACGAAAAGAACGAACTGGGACAATGCATCGACATCAACGAGTGCCTGGTGGATAATGGGGGCTGTGGTGCGAAGGGACAGTGTGTCAATACGGCCGGTGGTAGCCGTTGTACCTGTCCGATCGGACACAAGCTAAGTCCGGATCGGCGAAGCTGTATTGAGCTACAGGATAAATGTAAACCACTGGCTCCTCCCCGGAATGCAGATATTCGTTGTACACGGTCACGCCATAAGACGCAGCACTTTTATCGCTCGAAGTGTATCATCACCTGTAAGAAGGGCTTCAAGCTGCACGGACCAGCGGTACGGCATTGCAATGGGACTGGCGAGTGGGATGAAGGGGAATCGATCTGTGTTCGTAAGTAGGGACTACGGCAGCAATAGCGAGCATTCCGATGGCCTAATTCGTATTGTTTTCTTCCATTTGTTACTAGCACTGGCCTGTCCTAAGCTTAGCCGCCCATCGAATGGTGTCATCCTGCCCGTTGCCTGTACGGCCGGTAAGATCTTCTCAAACGAACGGTGCAGGCTGCACTGTAATCCAGGATTCAAGCCGCTGGGGAAGAATATGGTCGTCTGCAATCTAACGCAGGCGTGGGTCCCCAATGCGAATCTCCAGTGTGTGCCGATTGGCACTGGACTACCAACGGCCATTCCTACGTCGGCTCCACCTGCAGCGAGCGCGCCGGTTAAACCGTACATTCAGTGCCCTCCGGACGTACACGAGGTACTGCCACTTGGACAGTACTCGATGCTGATACGGTTCGAGCGCCCGAAAACGAATGTCGATTGGCATCAGGATGTGGACGCACATCCGGTCTGGGGCAAGCAGTTGCAGGCGGAACTGAAGGCTGGTGAGACGATCGTTACGTTCCGTGCCCGCAGTCCGACCTCGAATGTGAACGATGTTTGCCGGGTGGTGATTAGAATTAGAGGTGAGTTCATTCGTTAGCCTTTTGGTGAAGAAGTCGAAAGCCGGAGGATAAATGTAAGAAATTCTTTCTTATTTTTGTGGTATTTGGTCATTTTAATGTAAAACATTAAATCAAATTAAACAGGTCAACAATCCAGTTAGTCAAATGTATGGGTCTTCTGTTATACACACTGTATGACTAAAATAACTAATGCTTTTGTAACTCAGTAAATAAGAAGCAAAGTGTAAAATGTATCATTTTATTGAAAAATCAGTATCCAAATCAGTTTTAAAAAAATTTATCAAAAGAATCGTTGGACTACTGATTGTTCAGAAAATCGATTGAATTTTTTCCTCTATCGATCCTCTAAAGGCGATTATCATTGTCAAGGACACGCTAAATGAATTATCTAGCCTTAAGCGTCATATATTTTCCGTACGATAAGATATACGTTAAACACTCTGACTGATCATAACATTACATTTTCCAGAGCGAAAACCACCAACTGTGTTGCAATGTCCCGAGTCGTTCGAGGTACAGCTGGAGCGTGGTGAGCAGTCGCGCTCCATAGTTTGGCCAGAACCGAAGTTTGAATCCCACATCGAAATCAAGCAGCTTTACAAATCCAACACACCCGGCCAACCACTTCCGGCTGGTGTTCATTACATCAACTACATCGCAACCGATGCGGACGGTTTGAGTGCCAACTGTAACTTCCGGATCGTGGTAAAAGGTAAGCCTTCCCAACCGGCCAATCATTGGTGTCATTGTAAAGCCACTTCCGAACTATGGCATTAACCCCTCCACGCTCGCCCCCTTTTATCTCCACCAGTGGCACCAGTGGTGGAAGTGGTGGAACGGAGACCCCCCTCGGTCGGTACACCGTCGATGGCTAGCCCTAAATCGGGCGAGCTGGCCCGCTTGGAGAACCACGAATCGTATCTCATCTGTCCGGGCAAACCGCCGGTGCGGCTCGATGGTCACTATCCCGTAAGTAGCAGCAGACTGCACATTGTTTTTCATACCATTTGGCATGGGATACCACCATCCGCTGTACCGCTTCCGGTTTCACCGAGTAACAACACCACCGCAAAAGCGACCGCAGACCCATCGGTGAGGTCTATCCCCACCACACTAGCCCAAACACGATTACAACAATCATTCCCCAACCACCAATACCAACACCACCAACACCAGCGTCACCAAGAACACCGAGTACGCTTTCCACCACAAACCCCGGAGGCTGCGCCGTATCAGTCTCATAATTATCATCATCATCGTCATCGTTATCATCAGCATCATCAACATCATCATCATTCTGCTGACCGCAATCACAGCCACACCCAGAAAGTACCCACAATGGGTGCTACGGAGCGAGCTAATCATTCATCTGTTACAACCCCGGGCCATGGGGATGATCCGCGTTTACATCGTTCCCTTGCTCCGACCGCATCCGCTTCACTTTTTGCTCGCTCCAGTCAACCGACACACCGACATGCCACAAGGGCGTTGTCCTGGAACAACAGCGTCACCGCAGCTTCTCATAAACATCACATCAACACCACCACCACCACCACCACCAGCAGCAACGCTGGTGGTGCAGCAGCTCATAATCTTAACCAATGGTCACAGCACCGATCACGCACACTGCGCATCATCGACCATCGATCAGTGGGTTGCGAGGAAGCGGAAGCGGCCGATACGTCGGGAGTACGGATACGACATTCTTCCGCAATGCAAGGCACACGTCTTGATCTCTTCATCGACATCTTCCACTGGGTAGCGGAAGGTGATTCGAGGCGAACGGCAAGAGCCACTAGGCAGAGGGCACGACGCCATAGTAAACATTGATCCCTTGTGTGGGCGGAGAGGCCGTTGAGAGTTCTTGCCACCTGAGAGGCTGTGTTGGTTGGTTGGTTAGCCGGGGGAGGCTTTGAGGCTTTATCATTTACTTTAGCGCAGAGGAGGTGGTGCGCTGGACGAGGAAGTTATTGTATTTATGCTGTACGATTAGACAATCGAGCATAGAGTTGGATTGAATCCCGTGGATTGGGACTTCTCGATATAGTTTTTAACAACTTCTCCATTCATCGAGATCGTTTATAGTTAAGGTATTTAATTTACTTCTAAACTATGCTAGTGGGCTGTAAACGGTTTGGCACAGGCGGCTGTTTAATGCCAATTCTCCCAGTTTCGAGTTTCATATAAGTATTACTGGCTATTGTAGTAACGGCTGGCTAGTTATCAGATTAAGTCTAGGGTTTCTATACAAAATAAAATTTTACATTTTGCAATATTGAAGTAACTGATATGCTGACTCATAGTTGGATGCAGCAACAGCTAATCATGTGCCCATTGTGTGCTCCTATTGATGGCTAGCTAGTTAACTATCTCTCGACAACCGAGCACACGAAGCGACCGATCCTAGTCCTAGTTATAATATCAATCAACGCTCCCATATTGTCAATTTACTATCAAAACACAATGCAACTACAAGTCTGTCGAAATCTGATTCCTCTCACCCCAATACCCACGCTAGGCACGCATTGTTAAACAGTTGTCCAAATGGCCATACACTGCGATCGAATTGCGGTTTCTGCTTGTCCACCCTACAACGAAGCTAAACAACGGTCGTGAATGTCGTCCCAGTCAGTGCAGACTAATGTTTATGTTTAAACAATGACAAACATTTAATGGAAATACATACCGGGCCTCCATATTGGCCACTTCATAGTGCAACGGCCAGGCGTGTTATGTCAAGCCATAAATCAATTTTCCACCGATATGCGCCGTAGGGTGTGTTTGTGCGACATTTTGGCCTTCGGAATTGGTGCAAACGTTAATTTGCCAACAAGCCAAATTGTGATTGGGACTATCTGCCCGATGCTGGTGATGCAAGGATGCACATACAGGGGGATTAAACAATGACTAGTGGAGACTGGAGGTTAACTTAATGGAGGAAATGGTAGCAATCCGTACATGGGTCCGATAATTTCACCACGTGGTCAAATCCGTTGACATGCGATTAACAGGAAACAGTAAAAATTTCGCTTTCCCTAAAAAATATTGGACCAAAGCAATTAAAAGAAATGCAATTTGATTACATTTCTTACGTCTTAAAACCCAGGACACAACCTCGTGGGAATGATAAATTAAAGTGGCCGGATGCCCTTGGGTGCTTTTATGGCCTATTCTAGAATGAAGCATTTCATTATCCCAACATTTTCAATAACCTATTCGTTGGCAATGAATCCCTATGGAATGGTTTATTCCTTCCATGCTCGTGTGCGTTCAAGCTGTCAATGCAGTCGGGTTCTTTATTTCCAGTGCAGCCTACGAACATCGTTCCAGCGAAGCCTCATGGCCATGAAGCACAATGAAGTGCTATTGACTATTGTCAGGTTTCGCTCGGCGTCCAATATCAAACCCTCTGCAGCGACAATATTGCTGACATAGCAGCCATGTTCTGACTGTATTGCATCCGATTCACCAACGACCAGTCCAGCAGGGGAAAGGACACTTCCGGAACAACTTGCATACAGAGAAATGAATGAGCGAAAAAAAGCACAGAAATGGCTACCTTATGACACATTCCACAGCATCTTGCAAATAGCGTGCGCCGTCAAGCGCACGCCGTCGCCATCGTGATCACATGGCGCATTCATGGCGCCACAACACATCACGCTGGCATTCCATCATATCCGCTTCCGCCTCTCTTTATTGCGCCAACACCATCAGCACCAGCATCAATCCTCACGCACGTACATTCTACGCGCGTGCTGTGTGTTTGTTTGGCTCACTGGATGGATTTCCACTCCCGGTTCCTCTTCCTTCCTGTCTCCCTGTGGGCTCTATTTGTTCGCTTGCCTTTGTTCATTCGTATCTGGCCGGAAAGGAACGGGGAGCTTTAGCACTAGCTGGCTGTTGGCTGTTGGTTACCGCAGCCTACTGGCGCACGACGCTGCACATCAAAAGAAATGTTGTCGCTTTTTTTCCCTACGTCTATTTCTTTCTGGGTCCTTTTCATTGCACGCGAACGGCGGGAGTGTGTTGATTGACGTTCCCGGAACACCTCGGGACCTCTCGTCGTGGACGTGGCGCGCTCGGCCGATGTAGAGCAATTTCCTGGCACTATTTACGGTTGCAGTGATGGTGGTGGTGGTGGTGGTGGTGGTGAGCTTAGAGATTGGATCCAGAGAACGAAGGAATTGGCAGCAGCATCCTTTCGTTGTCACAGGATCAACACGCAGCAGCAGCAACAACAACAACAACAACAACAACGACAACAACATACCCTTACCGAGAAATACTGTCGCTCGGAAGTAGTCTTCATTTCCGTAAGTGACGAGTAGCTGGAGTCCTTTCAATACTTTTCTTCCATCGCTCGCATCCTTCAGGGGCTACTGGGATCCAGTATCACACTTGCAAACACATACAGCAGCAGTAGGCAACCGGATTGTTCGATGCACTGAATGGTGTCCGGGATTCGGGCTCACTGCGTTGGACCCAAGGACGGGAAATGATCCGTTTCGCTGGGACCGTGGGGTCCGTCCCACCAACCATGGATGATCCATGTCCAGCTCAAGCTGCTGTGGGTGTCCTGGCCGTTACCTTGTAGCCGATTACGGTCCCGTTCGTTGAAGGACTCGCCGTACACGGTCCGGCGAATCATTTCATCATCAGAGACTCACAACGCGCGTGGCATTGAATGATGTACCGGAGCAAAACGTGGACAGCAAAGCAGGCGACGATCTGAATCTTCCAGCAACAACACCAGCAGCTTTCCTTCCCAGTACAATAGCTTGCTGGTTGCTGGAAGAAGGATTTTCGACGAGCTGCGTAGCGTTCCGATACAAAAGTATTCTTTCCAACTTTGATCCAAGGGATTTCAAAGTGAACTAAGTGTGTGTGTATACGAACCGGCATCCTCCCTTGCTGTGCACACACTCCCTCACCCTCTCTCGCCCTGGCTCGCTATCTTTCTGTCCAGTATCTGAATGTATCGACGAACGAAAGTCTAAGCCGAGGCTTACAAGGCTCAGGCTTGTTCAAGGTTCTACGCTGGAATCTTGAAGCCTCCGATTTCAATATCAACCCGATACAGAGTACAGGGTTTCGCCACTCAATCAATAACTTCCTATTCGTATCCGTTTGCGTATCGGGCGTAACGCTGGAAAGGATGTTCTCTAATATTGCTGCGAATAGCGCCCGGCAAATACAAATCTGTTGACCACACTCTGCCTAACCCAACGAAAGATGATGAGGATGATGACGATGCTAAGGCATTTAGCATACTTTGGCACACACTATTAACCGAAATGGCTCGTTCTATCCTTTTCTCTCCCTGCTCTACTCACTGGACCGGATGCTGATGTGGGGTTCAAAACATGACAATAAAAAAAAAAACTAACGGTTGGAGGCAGTTTATTCGGTTGTCCGGATTGGAAAATTCACTTATCAGCTAATTTTCAGAAGAAAAGCGATCACCTTTCGAGTGGGGCTACTCATGTTTGCTGATTATAGCGAGGGTCACGGGCCTCACAGGAACATCTCTTCCGTCTGAACAGTTAAACCCGGCCCAGGCTTTGCACTGAAGATGGGCTCGAGGTTTGGGCCGTTTGTACGGTCGAGCACATACGAGCCTTCGAGCGCCGAGTCATGCTTTAATAGCTTCTCTCACATCATCTCTACCCGCCGGTGGGATCCGAATTTGGTTCGCAAATTTGTGGTTTATTTTCAGCAACGTCATTTCCGGCATCATTATCGTCATCATCACCACCACCATCACCATATAGTCGCCGTCATCATCCTAATCGATGAGTGGTTGATATGCGAAAGTTGCTCCCGGCGCCTTGCTCCGCTGGGTGCATAATAATTGGAGCGATCGGTTTGTGTGCCAATCCAGTGCCACTGTTCCACTGATGCGACCCACGGCTCTTTCATCTGTCAATAGCGAGTGGCCAATAGTTTGGGTGGTAGGGTAGCAGGACGCCTAGATGCCGCATAGTGGCACCATTGAGGGCATAATTAATTTCAAAACGATCGCAATTACCTGCGGTACTAGCTAATGCCGGTGCGTTTGGTGTGCCGCCCACCACTAGACGGCATGCCGAGTGCCTTCTTGACAGGTAGCCGCATTGCCCGGTGCGCTCTGGCAATTGGTGGGACGCAAATTGATTTCAATTATATGCCCCGTGATTAAAGACATTCTCGTTTGTAACGTTTTGCCAGCAGCTGCCGCTGGGATGATATGATTGATCATTCTATCGATAATAGCGTTTACAAATTGTGCATCTGGTGTCATCAAAGGGCTACGTCGAAACAGCTGCCTTGTGTTGGTTGATGGTTGCGATAACTTAATTAGCTTATTTAGTACAGGGAAGAATGTCCGTAATTATTATGGTAAATGCCGTCCTTGGATATTTGGAAGTGGCCATTCAAGAAGGAATAAGCAAGTGCGAGTACCGGACAATGAAATGCAAATTCAGTCAGACATTCACATACAAATTTTAATTGACTATTTTGTAAATAACATTTTGATGCAAATCATTTTGAATTAGTCTAGTATGGCTGCTTCTGTAGGATTACCCTGCAAAGACTGGCAAAAAGGATAATTTTAACGCAAAATTAGTGCGGTTGATTCGTTGAAAAAGGGCACGTTGACCACATCAAGCCAGCGTGTGAAACATATTATAATGATACAAATTCTGATTACAAAAACGGCGCATGAATTTCTGATGGCGCTGGAATGGCATTCATTTTTTTTTTATACGATCACACATGAAAAGGGATAGCATGTTGAAAACAGTTATTGCAACAGTTCTATGGTGGAACAGCACATTGAGTATTTCTTAGTAAAATTTACATTGCGAGTTAGTCAGTTTTCAAATCATAGTAATTGCTTGCGGTTTTGTTCAGAATTTGAACGCCTGGATATATTTCATAAATTACTTCATTTAAAGCGGTTACATGATTAAAATGGTTGGTTTCTCTGTGCACTTGTCCTATAGAAAGTTCTAGTAATGAAATCTCTATTTTTTCGTATACATCTCGTATCAATTGAACTGTTTTTACATCTTTTTGGCTGGATAATGTTAAACAATTTCTCTGAGGTACTACAGCCTTTTCGATCATATAATAGCCGCAATAGTTGCTGTTTGTGAATCGCATAGTAGTTAGTTAGTGCTGCAAAGTAAACCTCGTGCAAAGTGTTGCAAAAAAAAACAGTATTAAACTGTAAAACAAGAGAATCTTCCTGTAAATTTATGGTATAGATTTATGGTGGCGTTTCATAAGAAAATGATTTTGTCTATAAATGAAAATGGATTTGACAGTTCACTGTTTAAAGCAACATACTTTAATTCTTTGCCAAACACTTATCCGATTCTTAAATGTTTTGTGGATTTCAAACAATATCTCCTACAGTTGATAGCTTGATAGAATGGTTTACCATGGCTTTATTCTTACCCTAGATTTAGCATCGGTTCGTTATTCATCAATCAGCGAATATTAAATTTAGTCAACACATCCACGAGGGAAGCGTTCCAGCACTTTCATAAAACAAAATTAGCTAAATAGAGCTTACATTATTTTAATGGTCATCATTATATTCACAATTTCCTGCATTTCACAGTGCAATGATATGCATTTTTTCTGATGTAGACAATTTCTAATGGTATTGATTCAGAAATACGTTTTTAGAGAAATTGGGACCATTCCGTGCGATCATATTCTTGGCAAAAACAGATCACTTCCACGTGATAATGGCTCGATACGCCCCAAATGAAGCTTCTTTTCAATTGGCAGCTCTCGGGCTGAAAACTATTTTTGTGAAATCCGGACACCTCCTTCATTATGCGCCAAATATTATCCATTCATTGCACCACACTGTATCGTCACAGACAATTCGTCAGCAAATGAGGACACGCGACTGCTTAACGCCATTCGGTCGGAAGCCAATTTGAATGATGCAAGGCCGGAGACAACCGATTTTTCGCATTTTCCGCAGCGATGTGACTTCCGCTCGGGCAAAAGCGAGCGCCGATAGGGCCATGATCAATTATGGACAATTGAAATCAATCCTCCGAATGTTGGATGCCGCCGGGCTACAGTCGAGTGACAAATGAGCGGTGAACGGAATGCAATGTGTGTATCGGCGCATCTGAACCGGAACTGGTGCGTTAGTGGGTTCACAGCGGGGGTTTGAAAATTGATTAAAAAAGCATATGCCATCCAATTACTCCCTTGTGTCGGTTTGTATCACCGAACCAGCCAGATGCAGAGTACCCGGAACCACGTAGCCTATCGATACAATTACCGATGCACTTTGGGGAATTGTGGCAACCGATGGTTGTGGTCTGCTTGCCTCCCATCATGTGTGCGTGTGTGTGTGTGCACATGGACATGACAGAAAGCGAGAGAAGCGGAAGAGAAGGTGGAAGAGGATGCTTGTTTTGGAAAATTGCATCGACGAGTTCGTTCGTTCGATCGGTCGCTTCACACAATTTAATGACACAATCAATCAATTTCTCCGACATTTGCGATGCGTGCGGATGAGGACCCTCGGTGGGTGCGAAACCGGGAGCAGCACTACACTATTGGAAAGTTGAGCTGGAAAGTGCGGCCGATTCGGTGATTCGATGACGCGAACCACTTCCATCCTCATCATCAGCAGCGTACAAAAGCATAAAACAAAACAAAACAAAGCAAAAAACACAGGGCCGGAAAGAACAAAGCCCCACAGCATATAGCGTGACAATGTGACATTCCTGGCGCGGGCGCGCGCGCGGCGTGGCGCATGATGCCGTGACTGACTCTTCCCCCCTTCCGCCGGTTTTTCATTGCAAAAAAGATCATTTGCTTGCCATTTTTCGCAGACTCATAGGCCATCACAGCCACAACGAGAGGCATATTACGATCCACATCATCACCACCACCGTCAGCAGCACAATCAGCAGCAGCAGCAGCAGCAGCAGCTCGTCCATTATCAACGGCAGCAGCAACAGCAGCAGCAACGTCAGCACGCACAACATCATCACAATTGGATGATTGCAGAACGGCAGCATATGGGTGGTGGTGGTGGTGGTGGTCCGATTGTATCCGCACGGCATGAGGCGGTCACGAGCTTCAGAAATCATCTAGTGTCCTTCATTGATGCCCCCGATGTCGTCACCACTTCCGCTCGCCGGCATCCACAAAGCATACCACCGGTTCGCCATTTTGTTATCCCTCTGTTTGTGTGTGTGCGTGTGTGCATGCTGTGTTATCGTTTGTTTATCGTTTGGATGAGTTTTGACTCTTTCTACTATCCTTCCACGTAGTGTGTGCGAGTGTGTGTGTTTGGGATTCAATTTTGTCCAGCTTTTTCATCGAAAACACAAAAATGTCAATCTCCTCTTCACTCGTTTCGCTGCTCATATTTCCATTTCCCTTTCCTTCGTCAAACGAGAATCGGTTCTGTTCTGTTCTGTTCTGTCGTGTTGTTGTGTTGTTGTGTCGTTGTGTAGTGTTTGGACAACTGTACTACTTGTGTGTCCTTTTTGTGTGTTCTGTGCTTGCTCCCTCTCACTCTCCCTCTCTCTCTGTCGTTTTTTTGCTATTGTTGTCACTATTTGCTTTGTGGAGATACCCCCCCTGGTACCATGCTCCCGGTGCCGTCGATTTCGCTTCTGGTGTTATCCCGCTATTTCCGGTGTTCGAATCGTGTATGTGCTGATTGCGCTGGAAGTTCAATTCGATTCGATCCGGTTCTTCTCCAGGTTTGTACCTCGCCTTTCTGTTTGGTGCTGTGTGATATTGCGTGCCATCAGTATTTCATTTGTTTCACTTTGCGGGTCGTTGTGATTCATATTGTGTTCGGAACGTTGTTTTTCTCTTATTTTGTACAAAAGATAAAAAAAACAATTCGGTTTTTACTCTCGTGCAACCCATTGTGATGATATGCATTATTTCAATCGACCATTTGTATGTTTTTCCGCGTCACATCATACATCGGACTGAGCAATTAATACCAACAGTATCCATTTCACTGTGAAGTATAACGGCGTGGCTGTGTCAGCCGAGCTTGGTAAGCAATTGTTCGAGCTACACGATGCGAGAGCATCGTTTTAATAGTTGCAACCATTCTAGCTCATATTACACATAGGCAACCTCTCGTGATGTTTACATGGCTTTTGTTTGGATGGGATGTAATGGTAGCCTAACCCGTAGAATGGATGTAGTGAGAATAGATTTGTTAGCTAATCCCTTTGTATTTTATACAATATTTATTCTTGAAGATATTTTTTATAAAAAAAATATCTAGGCCGCTTTAGCGTACATGCATTAAATTACACGACTAATGACTAAAATTGGTACATTATTGCATGAGCTTGGTAGTAAAAACGTTGGAACGAAAAGTATTATTCTGATTGGTTAGAACTTGCAAAGTTCAATTATCAATATTTAGGCGACATGGTTATCAATATTGGCTTCACTAGACAAATTGTTGGACAAAAGATGTTCATGACTTGAACTAAGTTTAAAAAATATTAAATCTACCGATAAATGATTAACCTAACATAAATAAATCAAATGTGTTTCAACATTTGCAAAAGTAAATCATTCAATTCGATAAAGATATAAAACGAAACTAATGTGGTGCCTCCATTAATGCATAAATCATTGAAAATATGGGTATGCCTTACTTTGTCCATCGATTTCTTCCCAGTCGTTTTATTCATTCGTGAAACATACATGCATTCAAAACATATGGACGAATCGACCAATCGACCGTAAACGGTCCTGGGTGAAAGGACAAACTTAATATAAATTTTTAATGAGGGGGCAATCGGTTGGTTTGGTCGGTTTTAAAAGGTCCGTACAATTCAATGCGAACAATTCACAATGTAGCGAGATGAATTTTTGAATCTTCACATGATTTGCTCAATTAGTCTTCACTTTCAGTCATAGAACAAAAATAACTTCAAACCGAGGAACCCCTTCAAGATACCCTCAATTGAAAATCAGTTTTGAATGAAAAGAGCTTAAATCAGAATATAGTTCTCGTTAATTGTAAGTGATTTTTTCTTTATTCTTACGTTACCCACATCAAACCTTCATTATAAGTATTTCCAATGATTATAATTACATTACAATTAGTGGTACTATTGCAACTTTAATTCACCTGAAACTTTATGCTCGAAACCACAATTCAATTTGATTCCCATACCGTAGCTGTTGTTGAGCATAAGTTAGCTTTAAAAACTGAAACATTGTTGCTCCATCCACCTCACCACTAGCCCGAAGATAGTTTCGACTAAATCACTCTACCTCCTATGCACATCCAACGTACGTACCATCACCAGACACGCGGTGATCACTTCCAGAGCGTTCCACTGCTTGAACAGAATTGTTCCTCAGAGCATAATTCGTAACGAAATCATTTAAAACAAAATTATTTATGCAAAAGCAATCGAGCTCATGACCCGCGGACCCACCACGCGCCCAGCGATGGCAATGGCGCTCGTCAATAGATAATTCATTAAATGCCACCTGTAAACAAGCAAATTTGTCTGGCCGCATCCTTCCTTGGCGACTCGGTACTCGGGAAACCGGGACACCGGCATCGCCTCTGCCCATCGCATCATCGCTCACCGGTTTCGGCACGCGGGACGCTGCTTGTAATTAGATTCTCGAGCTCAACTCCGGCCGGCCGCAGAAGGTACCCGAAGGAGGATTACAGAACATTTGATTTAGCCTTTTTCCATCAACAAGCGGTAATCTTCTTAGGATCGCTCATTTGCTGGCTGGCTGGCTGGTTGGTTGGCTAAGACCCCAAGTTTGGCTCATGATAAATTCAAACGAAAGCCATCGTACGACGTTGGCCCGGACGCCGGGACGTATCTTTGGTTGGTTAATTAAAAATTCTTCCATCGAGTTTCTCGCTTTAGAAAGGCAAAACCCAGCCAAAAGCCCCAACTCGGCGTCTCTTCGCGACTCCCCGCGACTCCGGCTCACCTTGCCAAAACCGTCGATTGTGTCGGACTTCGGTCGGTTCATCCTGTCTCGGGCACGGGCATTGGCCCGTGCTTGCATGGAAAACAATGTGGAAAACATTTCGCCTGAGAAGAAGCCAAAAAGGGGTTGAAGTTTCCGATAAGAAACGGTCGGTCTGCCAACCGGACGCGGGACGCGAGCTGCTTATCGTGCGCTACGAGACCGTGTGGAAAGCATTTGTTGCACGCTGTGGCTTTTTTTTTTGGGGAGGGCAGGGAGAGAAAGTTGCTAACGGTACCAGTCACCCGCGTCATCACGGGGTGACGCGCGTTTTGGTGCAAGGACATTACAATCTGCTGCAAAACTCCCCCGGAAAATCGCGAACCTCCACCAACGTTTGGGGAAGGGGTTATCAACGATCGAATGCTCGAGAGGGGCTTGAGCGGAAGCAAGGGCTCGAAGCTGTTAACGAGCAAATGAGGAGGAATACGGTGGTCTGTGTGTCTTGTTGCTTTCCTCCGGTTGAGCAACATTGGAGCAAAGCGACTGGAGAGACCGCTTCTTGGTTGCCCGTAAGAGCCTTAAGATAGGACGCTGTGCTCCTCCTGGTGAGTGTTTGTGTGTATGTGTGTATGTGTGTTGATTGTGTGCTGAATGGTGCGGAAAAGTTTCTCCTCGTTTTGTGTTCGTTTTCCAATCTTGCGCGAAAGTGGAAAGTTTTCCTCCAACTTTCACCATCACGCCATTCCGATCTCCACAATTTTCACAACCGACATGATGACGAGGAGGGACCTATACCACGGCATAGTTGAAGGCGTGTCTCTAGACCCCAGTAACGATCGCCACACTACTACCGGGTTGTTGCCGTTACTTATGTTTATCGCAAATTTTCTCCGCTTGGGTCGCATGGTTATTATAATGTTTGCGCTGCACTATCGGGAGTATTCCGCCTGAGGGAATCAGGACCACCGTGCTGAGTAGGGGTGTGCTGCATTCATAATTCCTCATCTTATACACCATCCCGTCCCCTACTGGAGTGGCAGGAATTGCATCATCGGCATTCTCTATCACGCACATTGCATTCCCAATCGCACGCTCACCACCCCGGATGGAATTACAAAACGTGAAGTCACGTTCACCAGGGGCCACCAAAGCTAAAGGGCAACCAAAGGCGCGGCGGGTACGGGATTGTAAAATGAGCAAACGATTACGGCTGGTTGGCTAGCTGGGTGATGAACTTGAGAAAGAAAGTTTTGCTGTGCTGTGGAAGTTGTGCATCCGCATTCGACGCAATGGCCGCAAAAGGATGATTGCAAAGGGGTCTTTGGCTATGCGCCAAAGCGGAAGACAAAGTCCATGGTGGCAAAAACAAAAGGCCATCAAACGATAAACAATTTATCAGCGCAAGTATGACACCATTCACCGAGCCGAGCATAGCAATAGGAGAACTGTTTGTGAACGTTGATTGGGGGGGCAGTCAGGAATTGTTGGAAGGTACACGGAAAAAAGGAGCTGTTTTGAATGCAAATGGTCAGCTATGCACGCAGTGGACCAATAAAAAATGCCATTTTCTATAAAGGGACATTATTGCATCCATTGCAAATACCAGCGCAGGACATGTTCTTTTCATGAAATTTTCATGGAATGATGGATTGAAATCTCGTAACCGCAATGTTGCACTATTTCGCTTAATCGTGTTGCTGCTGTAAAAGGTACTCAAATGTGTGTAATTACCGAAACCGCAATGCGTCATTTGATGTGTATATTACGTTTTTTTTTTTCATAGAAACCTGTTGACTCATGTTGGTGTGAAGTAAATGCATTATTATGTAATGCTGTTTTCCATAATTTTCCGCAAACATTATCATTAAGAACTACAAAATCATTGGTTGATAACATGTGAAAACGAATATACTTACTCAGTTTTGTTGTATTAGATTGATAACGATCATCATTGTTTTGTAAACGATCAGAGGTGGTCAGAACAAGGAAACTTATTCCAAAATAATATTAATTGTAATGTATCATCAGGTGTGCTTCTTCAGCGTAAAAAGCCGTTGACTTGAGCTTTTTTCATTGCTTGAGCAATTCCTACCAATTGATATAGGATTTAGGGTAGTTTGTCTAATAGATTTAGACAGTTGATACATTAGGACTACCCTACGTTGCCAGCAGTCGATCGTAATTTTCCTTGAGGATAGCATTCTGATCTGAGTCTTTCGTGAGGAACGATACTGGTCCCAACAAAATCTTTTATAGCAGTAACACTCGTATGTATCGCGGAGTCCCCTGTATATCATTAGATAACAAAATCCTTTTAACTGCGGATTTCGGAAAGACGGTTCACAGAAGAGACTCAACATGGTCTCGTTAGTGCGGAAAGAGCGCCTCATAGGTTCAGATTGAGATGCGAAGCCATAGATTTTGTTTTCGAAAACAAAGCTTCAAAGAATTGTAACACGAAGACGACTTTCAGGCGCGCCTTTAACATCGCATTACTCGAGTTTTGTGCCTCAAGTTAATGCCACGAGTCCTCTTGTTTCCTGTTCTTGTGCCTCCAATCGTTTTGAGATTTATCTTCCATTCAAGCCATTCTAGGAGAGTTGGTTCACCAAAGTTGGTTGATGATTTTTCTTGATAGTCAAATTTGATTGATGAGATCATGAATTCACGGAGATTTCAACAAATCTATAACTTCTTGAATCGTCATTTGTGACGCACATGAAATTCGAAAACTTTATAGTAATCGTTCAATTAATGACTATGCCTTTATTTCCAACATGCTGATGCTACTCTAAGTTACAATAAATTGTTAGCAAGTTTTTTTTGCAGTAAACTAATTTCTCAATTCAAACCTCATGGTCACCATGGCAGTACCAAAGGCTTCTTATTTCTTCATTAACATTCCATCACTACTTCATCAGTGTGGATGCCCATTCCCCAGCAAATTCTCCTCGAACGAGATGTGCCGCAAATTGGATTACACCACCAAGAACCCCCTCTGATCGATCATTACATGCAATCCGGAACCACCGATTTGACATTTAATTAACTTCGCACCCACACCACACCCTACCCACGACTGAATGGACCACCGGAGTTACCAAAGGAGTTTCCGTTACATTCCTTAACCTTCACGTTCATTGTCGCCAGCCCGGCATACCTCGACTCCTACGATGAGGTGTTAATTTCGTTCTTACCTCAACCTCACGGAGTGCCCTACCGACGTCGCCTTCTAGCTTCCTGGAACGCACATCCCAAAAAAGCGAGCGGATCCATCAGCATTAAATGAAACTTTCTCGCCCAACTGTAATTACGGTTCCGTCATCCGGAGAACCGAGTGGAACCGAGTGCCGAGTAGTGGCCCCGATGCATGGCTAACCAGGCTGCAGGTGGTCGGTGCCACGGACCGAACAACCGGAATCCCATCGATCGATTTCGCATTTTAGCTTCGCCGAGCCTTTTTGGTGCAACTTCCGCTGCATGACAATAAAGTGGTAGCGGTACCGGTGGTCAATGACTTTTAGGTATCCCGGGACCGGCCATTTCCACCTGACCTGGAGCTGGAGGAGCGGTGTGCCCGACCCCGGTAGAGTCCACATAATTGTGGTGGTCGCTATAGCCGCTGCGCTCGGTAGCGAAACACGCCCGGTTCTGTGAATTCGATGAAATATAACTTTGATTAGCGCAAGAGCGGTTGCATTCGCCACCAGAGGGGGTGGTCAAATGCGTGCATCGAGGGGACTTCAACATTGAGTCACAAAATGTCATCGATACTGGGGTCTGACCACCAACAACCGCTGGCCGATGATGGTGGTGCAGCATTGCAGCTCTCGGGGTTTTGTGTGGTTTGGCGTTGCAATCGTGCTTGTCCCCGCCAGGAGAGGTCCACTGTAAACAGTGTTTGCGGTTTATGCAGAACGAATGGCATAAACAACGGGAACGCACGGTGCACGGTGCAGTGTAGTGGACGAGGCAACCACAATCACCGCGTGGCCCGGTGCAATGGCCAACATGGTTTGCCGTTCACGCGTTTGCAACATTATCAGCCAGCCTAGCCAACCGTTAGATGGAGTTAGAACCAATACGCTTCGCTCTCTCTATTTCTCTGTTGTTGTAGCACTCTCTCTCTCTTTTTGGAGTGATCCTTCCACCCTTCCGGTATGGGGTTCGTTCCGGTTCGAAGGTTCGCATTTCCGTCGAGGATTGGGTTTTCGGTTCTTTGCTTTATTCGATACCACGCTTGACTGCCCTTTTGTCCCTTTTTTGGAGCCCAGTTAGGGCTAGGGAAAGGAGGCGGGCATGGGGCATGGTTTCAGGGGTCAGCGACTTTCGATCACTTCCGGGGTTGGCTCGGGTTGCTACGCTTCCGTCGCTAATTGTGCCACGCCACTGTGTCACGTTAATTGCAGTAGCGTCGAGGCCTTCGACGAACACTCCATTGAGGGCAACTTGATATGAATTCGATTCGATTTTCGGAAAGGGGTGGAGTGTTGTCACTTTTCGATGAGACTTTCGATGGCCGATATTTTAACCCTTGTACAAATGGATAGGTCTGGACAGACCCCTATGCATTTACATGTATTTTTATTGGCGTATTCGTGGTGTGTTCTAAGCGTTTTTTCTACCTGCAGGTCACACATAATTAGTTTCTCTCGTTTTCGTATGTCTTTAGCATATCCTCAACTACATGAAGTGTCTAAAATATGGCCTGAAAATTTTCGAATTGTAAAAAAACACTTTCTTGTTTCGTTCTTTTTTATCTTAATTTTGTACGTATAAATTTAGTTTTAGATTTAGAAGCATATAAAATCGGATTTCAATGGGTTTTATTATGAACAAAAGCCGATAAAAACATTTTCTTTGATTTTCAACTCGAGAAAAGCAAGTATATGCAACTGTTTAATGTTGGTGACAGGGTGACGATGTGAACGAAGAGAAGGAAAAACTACATTTACGACACAATTGAGGTGATAGTCTGTGTAAAAATAGGCGACAGTCTCGTTAGCTAGTAAGTGTATCGGTGCCGCTGTTTTGTGTAGCCAAAATATTTGCCTGAAGATTGATTTGTTTTCCGAAGAATTCTACATTTGCTGAACCAACTTTAAAATGCTTGATACTATGAATATTATTCATACTTTTTTCAGCGTTGAGTAAAGCGTTAGGTGTTTCAGATAACGTATTTACAAAAGCGCATCTGGCGTCTTTTTTTTGGTTTTCCAAACATTTCACAAACACAAGAGGCTCCTAGTACTATAATATCTTAGTGTAGACCTTGTGTGCGTGTTAATTTATACTTACACATATGCTAAGCACACGTCATCTTATCACAAACGCATATATTTTCAGTAAAAAAGGCGAAAAAAATACCACGTAAATGGTGTAAATCACATGTTTTCCCATACAAATATATGTGGGTCTATTCGTTGGTTCGAGGGACATTTTTCAAAATGTCCTTTTTTCCGTTTTCCAAGGATTTTTTCTTAAAGGATAGTGTGATCGACCGGAAGCCAATATAATTTTAGGAAGCTATCTGAAAGGCCAAGCCTCTACAAATAATATAAGTATGGGTAATTAACAAATTAAAATGAAAAAAAAAACTGGTCAGACCAATTCGATGTTTCGAGGGTTAAAAGAACGAGCTAAACGAGCAGGACATTGGATAAGTAAGTACTCCGGATTGACGACGTCGACCCAAAGGTAGGTGCAAAAAAGCCCGCCATAATGCTTGAATGCCGCCTCCGATAACAGCGCGCGCCCATCATTGCTTGGTAATCATCCTTCTTCGATCACTTCTTCGCCCTTCGTTTTGTTACGGTTTGTGCCTTCAATTACCTTTTCCGAACTATTTATCTTGGATCGCTCTACTTCATTAACTGCAACTGTTGCTGGTTCGCCATTTTCTCAAACTAGATACACGTACCGCAAGGCTGCGTTGTGAAGAACATTCGCATCAAGCAGAAGCTGGCCAGATTGAGACACCAGCAGCGCATGCTAGCCCAGCATTTGCAGCAACTGCAGGAATCGCCCGATCCGAACCCGGCCCTGATACAGCAGCAGCATCAGCGTTACAGTAAGTGAAGGGCTCATCTTTCGATCCTTGACATTGAACCAGTTTCACTCGAACCACTGTCGAGATCCGGTCCGTATCGCTATCGCACGCTCTGGATCAATTATCTTCCACAAGAATTAGCTCCTTAAGCACGTTGGCTCTCATTTTTCTTTCTCTCTTTCTCTTCCCATTTCCTCACTTCATTACAGATAATCTTTTGCGTTACTACTCCTCCTGGGATCGAGTATCTAGCTCTGCCAGTGGAAGTGGAAGTGGTTCCTCCGCTCCTGCTGCTGCTACTGCCGCAGGTGTTGGTGGGACTACTACATCTTATCACCATCGGACTGCGTACCCTACAGCGGTTGCAACACACTATCAGCAACAGCGAACGCATCAATCGATCCATCATCACCAACACCAACAGCAACAGCAACAGCAGCACCATCAACCGCGTCGATGGATGAGAAAGCGTAGCCGAGCGAATGCTGAAGTGCCCGTTAGTGGCGCTGCTGAGTCGACAAGGACTCATGAAGAGGCGACCTTGGAAAACGAGAAAAGTGCAGCAGCAGCCTAGAGCTGCGGCGTCGATAATGCGAACCATTTCGTCATTCAACTCGTGGACTTGAGCCGCGGACCTTCACGGATTCTTTGGTCTGTCGGCGGACCGACCGACCGACCGACACTCCACCACTCAGGGAACATCATAATCGATAGATTAAGCTCTTAACACAAACACAATACTGCTTTTACCGACTGGATTGGCCTCGCTAACTACAGTAGCTTGGATTGATTATAATCGCTTTCTAACAGCGAACAGCTCTACTTCCCGCGCCATTAGTACGCAACTCAACAGAAATCTTTAGCGAATGAGTATAACGAAAGTTATATGACAGATCGAATGGACTGGAAAAGATCGAACGAAAGGTGTTTGGGTCTGTTGAGTTGCGTGTGTGTGTGTGTGCCTACGAAAATTCAAACATCAAGACAAAACAATGAAATAACTTTAATCTTTAGACACCGTACCTCGATGTTGTGTTTACTAAAAGTCCGAAGAAAGCCTTACGCCCCTCGTGCCGTTGTTCGTTTGTTGGCCTCTGGTAAGTGATTTGAAGCACTTTTGCTTTCCGTTAGATTTGTACTGTACTTGCATTTTTTTCTTTGGTCGCCAGTTGATGTTGTTTATGTTCAAGTTAAGAGCTTTGTGTTTTGCTTAGCCGGTAGCTTCATTTCCTAGAGGGAAGTTATAGTGGCATACCATATCTTGTCGTGTAGATATACCACTGCAGATCAACAGCAGCTGCTGCTGCCAACTACAGCAAACGATCGGAATTGAAAACAATTACCACAAAATATTCTGTCGCTTTATATGACATTGAGGAAAAAAACACAAACCATGTTGATTGGTTTCGTCTAAAAAATCTTAAAGAATTAGTCACTTTTTGGGCGAAGTTATGCCTCCCTTTAATACTTTGTCAATGGTATCACTTAGGACGTCAAACTCTGAGGCTTGTTATGCAGAACGAAAGCCCAATTTGGAAATTTCTATTAAACTCCACTCAAAACAGAGTATTGTTTTATTCTTGGAATAAAATTATTCGTCTGTAAGCACATCTTCGTTCCGCAAGATGTCAAAATTTTATTTACTTACTTTTGAAAGAAATTACGAATTAAGCGCAAGAGCCACGGCACACAAAGTCTACCTTTATTCCAAGATACTCCATTGGCTTTTCTTTCCGCTGAAAAATCGAGAAGAGTACGAGTTAAACATAGCTGATTTTAGATGAATTTCTGGTACATCTTCGTTTCCTTCGAAGGACCAAACACATCGCGCTGTTGACCGAGCTGCAAGAAATGATTTTCCACGAATCGAAAGTGTGCCAAACGATGAATTTTGATTCATAAAACGGAAAAATTCCTCTGAAAGGCGATGTGTTTCCATAACCGAAAGATCCTTCGAAACACAACCTTTAGTAGGTTCCTCAAATCAAATCCAGAAACACGAATGGCCTCCGGGAATGAAGGAATATGTTTTGAACGAAAACCCATCACCGATAATGAGCTGTTACTGTATTATACTGCTGCAAGAATAATTCAATAATGGTCTTTCATAAACCACATGCAGCCGAATGAATGGAGCAATGTAAATAACAGGTTCTAAATAAAGCCGATCTTGCAATTTACTGTTTGTCGCATCTTAACATCGGAACATGGCCTCGGAGATTCTTTCTCCGTTCGAACGAACACCTCGTCGACTACCTTTGTGGTCCACTTCACTGCAATGCTATGGTCAGTTCCATGAACATGACGGTTCGGATGGCTATCTAAGAAATTACAAACACACCTCTCTCGATCGATTCTGTGATTATTCTTTTCTCCGAAATGGCATTTATTATTAGTATTTGCTTCGATTTCGAATCCAGTTTTGCTTTTACTCTCGTATTTTTTACAGCTATCAGGGAAAACGGGGCTCAATAAATCGTCAATAAATCAGCAGCCGCCTCCGTCGGTCAATATCCTACAGACAGACAAGGACAATCGGGTAAAAGCAGGGCAGACCGGGGTTCGGTCAGAGAGGGCGGTCAGGTTTTCACAATAAAATGCCACCGGGGAAGGTGGAAGGGGGGGGGGGGGGGGACTGAAGCATTTTTCTGGCCACATTCTGTCCCAAATCCAGAGAGGCTCGGCGCTCTACACTAGAGGTGGCTAGAGGGATCCTGGTTCATCCGCCAGCACGGGGCTGGTGATAAACTGTTTTACAGGGAACTATCCATCTGTCTTGCTTTCTTTTATCACTAGCTCTCCCTCAATACTCGCTACGCACAACTACAATCTAGCGCACAATCTGGCCCTACGAGCGTGCGTACTGACCTTAGAGCTGCAGCAGCAGAGCACTTCATCCGTCCGTCCGTCTTCTGTTTAGTGTCTCTCCTTCGCGGAAGTTCCCATTTTTGATACATATCCTTACCAAAAGCATGCTCTGCTGCATTGCACTGCTACACTTTTCCTCACGAAGCCACGATCGATCGATCGTCTCTTATTGTTTTTTTGCTCCTTTTCCGCCTTCTGCCAGCGGTTTTCAAGCGGTCCAAATCTGCGTGGCTCTGGGTGATGAGTGAGATGATGAGGTTTTATGCTATTTACAAGAACATCGTCTACGATTTTTTTTTTTGGGGGGCAAAATATGTGATGTGTGTATATAGTAGAACCACCTCATCGCCAGGAAACTGTTTTTTTCCCCGCAAAAACCTTACGATAATTGGGGCACTACAAATGCCCTTCTGCAAGCGCCTGGTGGGCCTGGTTCTTTGTCTTTTCGGTTTTGATATACTTTGTTTTTGCGATATGCCTGGGCACTCAGCTGGGACGTTGAGACGTCCTCCTGTTTCTTCCCTCCCCTTTCCATGATATATCGAGCCATTGATCGAGTTCAAAACAACTCCAAAGGCTCCGTGTGCTCTCGGATTCGGTTCTTTTCAGAAAATGTTATTGTATCTTCCACCGCTCCTGGGGTGGATTCCACTTCTGTACATCAATGCTGGACACACGCACATACACACACACACACACACACTTACATACACATACTTACCGCACGGCTTAGAAGTAGAACCGATTGTAGAGTATCGGTAGCTGTAGGTGCGTCGACTGTCCACCGGTCTGTTGCTGCTGCGGATTAACGTTCACCACGATCTTGAACACGCACCGGCTCTTCCACTCCGCATCATCGTGTGCCTCGTACGTGATCAGATGACTCCCGGCACCAAAGTCCGTCCCGGGGCTCTGTTATGACGGAAGAAACAAGGGAAAAATCGACGAAAATAAAGATTAATTACATTCCAATTTCCAAAATGCACGATCGTGCTTACATTTGACTTGGTGATCGTCACGACACCGACATTATCGGAGAAGACGGGCTCCTCCCAGGTCGCCTTAACACTCTGGTGCCGTCCCTCGATCGTGTAGACCTGCGTATCCGGACAGAAGTCAACGCGTGGTGGTGATCCGGCTGGCAGAATGAAACCAAAAAACATAAAGGAAACAAAAAGCGAGGTCCAGTTATGATGATGAGGACTCATAGCGAGGTTGGGACACTCACGCAGCACGTTAATGGTGAAGGTACAGTCGGTGTGCAGCTTCGAAACCGGATGCCGGGCCGAGTATGACACGTTCTGGGAACCGAGCGGTAACTGAAATGCATCCTTTTTAGCCCAGGCCGGCTCAACGACCACATCCCGTTCCCAGCTGACGTCGGTTTCCGGGTGCCGCAGGCGGACCGTCGTGTTTTCCGTGTCACTCGGATGCAGCTCCACGTTAACGCTCGTCGGACAAATTAGCTTCGGTTGCGGATACCCTACATGAACATGAGCAGGAGAAGAGGACGCACGACATTGTAAGCCGCAAAGGATTCAAACAGCAAAAGAAAAAAAAGAGAAATGCGAAACCAATTGCCAGGCAGTGCTGATCGATACTACTTATCGGCATTGGGTGGTATTAAGAGATACCCAGCGTTTGATGGCCAACAAGTCAACATAATGAGTTTTGTATTGTTCTGTATGCTTTCCACGAATTTATACCGAACGTTGAATGTATTCTCATGTATGCAAAGCTGCAATAATCATCATGTTCGTTTTAATCGTTAAAATAAAGCCTTTCTTGTCATGGCCCAGTTCTCAAAACGGACGATTTACGCAGTAAAATGATGGTTTTACATTGATTGCAAAATGCTCTGGAAAAGTCATACAATGCAAGCCGAAGAATAATCCGTACAGCGTTGATTGTTTCGAACATAAATGGGTGTGCATTTCCAGTGATAATGGTATTTTTAATGTGTGTGTTTCAGCGATTAAAGCTGCAAATACGTTTAAATTACCATATGTGTTGCGTCATCGAGCCAGCCCTGGAAACCCGAGCAGCGAGACGCGACGATGCCAGGCGGTCACCAACCCAATCCGCGACCACAATGCACGATATCGTCATTCTGCTGACACTGCATGCCGATCAATGGAGGACGGCGGGGCGCGACGAGCGCCGAAGGGGCGCGCTGTGCGACGATGAACAACGGGCCGGCCAGCGACTCCCGTTTGGCAGCCGATCAGCTGAGCCGGCGTTCTACGACAAGCACAGCGTTCCCAATGCGTTTGCGATTTGTTTCTTTTTGGCGGCTTACGTGCTGCCGTCAAAATTGTAGCAATAAGCATTTTACAAGAAAATGTTAGTATATAAGAGCGAAAATCGTTAGTAATAAACCAGTATTGATTGATAACACGAAGAAGCACGTCTTTTATTCAAGGCCTCGTTTCTCTGCGCTGTTCTTCGATCGATGCTCCGAGGGAATTCCGCCCTCCATCCGAAAGGCCGTCGCGATCGACTCTCCCCTTCTGCAGCATAGGCTCCCTAATATTGAGGAGCAACTAGCGGGAAGGTAACAGAGAGCCCGAAAGCTTCAGCCAATTATTCGGGCGGAATAACCCCTCCTTCTTCTTGCTGCCCCGTGTTCGGACCAAGCGAAGAGGTCCCACCTTCGCCGGATCTCTGGCCTCGGACACGCGGCGACAATATGGATGAACATTTTTTCTAGTATTGCTACTTTTCTAGTACTGTTAAAGGCGAGTCTAGTACTGTTTCAAATAAAAGTTGATTGGAATTCTAACTAATTCTGTAAAAAAATCGCTTGGTTAAAATTACAGAAAATACAAAATGTTGAATATGGTCTATACTCGTGAGCTCATTCTGTGATGCAGAACTTCAATAAACTCATGTATAACTTCTGGAAATGGTCATAAATCAAAGTTAGCTGACCTTCATCATCACCATGTGATAACACAAACGTCACTCTAAACTGAATCATCTTTTACAGTAAGTGTAGAGTTTAGTTAGACCCATAAGCCCCCAGACAAGGTGCTGGCATTGATAAAAGTGCTCGCTGATAAGGTACATGGTAGTTGCGTAACGTAAAGAAATTGAGAAATAGTGTCAGCAACATGCATGCAGCGCAACCCAACGCAGATGTTTCGTTTTTAAATGTAAAAGTTTTATCTTGCGAAGGGAGTAATTGTTTTACTCTTTGCAAATCTTTGAAGGCAAACATTTCAAACATTTATCAAAGTCTAGCAAGGGCTGTTCCTTGGCAACTTTGCTGCTTTCTGACATTAATCGAGAGCACGCTTTAAAAAAGTGAAAAAATATTCATCAGATCTTAGTAAAAAGCCATTTATCGTATGTGATTGCAGTGCAGTGTTTGGCATTGACTAGGCAAGGGTTTCCGGAATGTGTGGACAACTGATTTAAATTTCTAACAGCTTATGTGCAGTCCATTTGATCTTTTGATTCATATCTCATTTGTTTTCGCCTATTTTACATGCAATTATTTAATGTGCTTTTACCGATTTTACATGAACACTATCATTAATGACAAGCCTGAGGCGATTAGCGCTACGGAAACAGTAAAAAATATACAGAAGCATTAGTGAAACGTTACGCGAATAGTGAAGGCTAGAGAAAGTACGCGTAACGTCTCGCCAAAAGGAGTTTATGGAAACGGCGCTAAGCGCTCCGTATTCCTTTTTAGAACGCTCTATATTTTATTACAACAAAATATTTTGTAGTGTTTAATATCCCCAAGCGAATTATCGACAAATTGTATTATTCGTTTCTGGTGCAATAGCGCATATTTAAACTGTTTTCTTGCCTATTTTATGTTGAGATAAAAGATCCGTACCGGAATTCATTTTGAATTTAAATACATTTTAGTTATCAGCAGTTACTTGAGCTTGAATCCGTTTTTACGAATTAAGCACTAGAAATTTGGATCAAAAAGGACAATTTGTGATCGTCCATCTTCGCCTTCTGCTGTTGTCCTGAGAAATGTTATTTTGGCGTTGTTGCCAATCCCTTCAAATTCCATCAGCAAAGTGAAGCATCTCCATTCTCAGAACTAATAACGGGCGCACAGCAAAGGCGCGAAGTAAAAGTTTTTGAAAATATTGAGGCCACAGGTTCCGAACGCCAGACACGTGGTTTCGCACGAATCAGCATGGCATTTCTTTGACCTAATAGACGCCCATATGCGTAACACGTGCCTATTCTCCGATTTCAGCGAACATCATGATTCCATATTTTCAAATCGAAACCAAAACCCACACATTACGCTAGAATACACCAACGTTCTTGTGCCATTCGGCAATCGGCTTCGCAAAAGTTGAGTTGAAGTGCAATGTTCCCCGAAATACAAGCGTCCCTCAGATAGTGCGTGGCATTCGCCGATACTGGAATGATGCTCATCGTGGAATGCAATCTGCTCTACACATTCTGTCACTTCTGTCTAAAAAGCAAAAAATACCACCCAGAACACGAGGAACACCAGATTCTTCACTCCAGGTTCCAGGCAGATCGGAATGGTGGTATTTCATGTAATTTCGTTTGACGTGCCCGTGTCGACGCCACGCCACGCCACACCGTTCGTATCGGAATCCATATAGATTCACTATTCACGGTGCTGGCACTCCAGCATTTCCAGCAATCCGTCCCGTGGAATCACCACGGGCACAAGCAACTTGCTGCACCCTAGCGGAGCGTCACAAATTCAATCATACGGTCAACACCCTTCCGGAGAATTCGAAGCGGCGAAGCTCCAAAAATCACTTCCCTTCGATTCGGTTGCGCAGAATTTTGCGTGTTTTTTTACTCAATCATCCCGGTATGTGTGTGTGTGTGCCATGGTGTCGCATAATTATCATGTCATCGGTGATGCATTGTCCCACAGGCAAGCCACAAAACAATTTATTTTTTCTCTCTCTCACTCTCTGTCTCCAGCAGCACATTCATCATTGGCATTGCGGTTTGTTGGCCATCATAAAAATGGAAACGAAAGAAAGTACTATAAAAAAAGGAGCACTACTTACGGATGCAGGTGCCGTTCTCGTCGCCAATCCATTCACCCGTGGTGCCGCAGATTTTCGAGAACTTGCCCTCGAGCCGATAGCCGGTGGGACACTTCAGGATGCACTGGCTGCCCGGTCGGTTGGTGATCTTCAGGCTACCGCGGCTCGGCCCATCCGCTATCTCGTCGATCGGCCGGCTACACTCGAGGTAACCGTGGCGTGGCGGAAACAGAGGCGCACAGACCACGTCCGCTAGCTTCAGCGATTCGTTCAGCACTGGAAGGAAAAGGGAAAACGGGAGGGAGAAGAGGGTCAGTCGTTAGTCCGAAGGGAGGTCGGTATCGCCTTTCTTCACTTTGCTGTCACTTTGTCGGGCTTCACATTCAGCCCCACAGCAAACATAACGAACAATGGCCATGCTGGTGGAGAGTTTTTTTTATCTATTGCTTCATAAATTGGACAGGAAGCACGGGAAGGCCTTTCATCTTGACGCCGCAGGAAGATGACGCCAGTGCGCAATGGACTTGCTAATGAGGTGCAGAGTACTGCAGGTGTCGGCGAGAGTGCAAGAGCTACCGTCTACTGGAGACTGCCGACAAGCAGATCAATTAGTTTCTTTCCAATATTTTTTTTTTTTATTCATCGCCTTTTCCCGCCATTCTGTCGGCCGTTGATTGCCAATCAAATCGTTATGCTCACTAGAACGCCCCGGGGAGTGTAGTAGTGTGTAACGGAAGAATTGAACAAAGGACACACGGGCACGGTCAGGACGATTCACCGGTGGAAACTAGCATGCTTCGATCTGAAATGCTATGACTACTCGGACCGTCGAACGAGTAATTTGATTCGCACGGGTAAAGATCCGCTTACGTCTCTTACAGGACTTCAACTTCTGCACGTTTAGGGTGGTCTTGAGGTGAACCGTCAAAAGTGAGGAAGTTGATCAATGAAATGTGCGTCCAGCGGTGAAACACCTTTCCACCACCAGAAGTCAGTTAACGTTTCAGGTTGGATCGGATGAGAAATTACTTCATTAACATCCGGATTCGCTTCTTCTGCTGCTTCTTGGCCTGCCCGAATAAGGGGGAAACGGGAAACTTGAGTTACCATCGATCGGTGACGGTGAAATGATCCGTCCTCACCCGTCCGTCCGTCGGTATCCGTTGGTTAATTTATTCAAAAATGAACTTAATTAAAATACTTTGCCAACACCTTCGGCCGGCGCGTTGCTCGGCCCTCGAACTCGGGCGAAAGTTATTGAAAGTTCGTTTCCATTCCGTTTCCCCACAGCACTGAAGCACCTCTTCCAGCGCAAAGCAGAGGGGGGGGGCATCTTCAGCGGGATTTTCCGGCTTCTCTGCTCCGGTGGCGGTTTGAGTGGCCTGCTGCTAATTATGCGCCATTTTGTGCCAAAATTCTCTCTCTTTCTCTCTCTCCCAGCGCCCAGGGATGTCGCTTTCGGATGTTTGGTCCGGGATTTTTCCTCCGATTTCCTCGGAAACAGAAGAAGATCCAGACGGCAGTCGTCGTTATGGACTGTTCCGGGACAAACTTTTGGAGATGGCCGTCAAAGCAAAAATGGAGTTTAATTGCCGGTGTCACTGACCACTTTCTTAATAATTTCTAGACACCACTAGACTCCAGGACGGCCAGGAAATATCCGGGAAATGGTTGTCTGCTTCGTTCGCTTGCAGACGTTTGATTTGACGTTTTCTGTTGAGAAAAAGGTCCATCCATCCCTTCCAGGTACCACCAGGTGTTCCGTCACTTCTACGAATGCATTCCAGGAGCTGTGATCGCCACTCGTGTCCCAGGCATCTCAATAGAAGAAGGCCCAGAAGTCAGCTTCTGGTGCTGTCAGCGAAGCCAAGCACCGGTAGTGCCTTGAGGGTGCAAATTTGCATTTTTAATCAAAATTCCATTCATTATCGTTCATTAATTTTACGCTTACACCACGCTGCGTACTCGCATCGCCAGCAGCAGACCAGGGCCCCATTGATTGCCGTGTGCCGCTCACGTACCACCGTGGCGGCGAGAAGTCATTTTTTTCCTATTTAATTTCCCATTTTCTTCTTCAGCTTCTACTTCTACTTCTTCTTCTGCTGCTGCTGCTATCTATTTCTGTACCTTCACCAATGCTACTTTATCGCTGCCCACTCACTAGCGATCGCTTCACTTGTGCTTCCTCCTTCTGCTTATCATATCAATTTATCACATTCTTCGAGCGTTTCCGCTTCATCGCACCACGGCCCCCGGTCACGAAAGTTTGTTAATTCATTCCTTTCATCGATTGGACCAAGAGCAGCTAGGGCATTTCCTCCCAATTTCACTCACTGGCCATTATTGTTGAATCGGAATTTCGTTAAAATTCCCAACCAACACGAACCACGCGCAGCGAGTCAGCCGAGAGAGTGAGAGAGATGGAAGGAGACAGAGAGAGATAGAGCATGTGAAGTGAAGATGTGATGAGGTTTTTGGGGTGTTCCGAGCAAAAATATGAACGGAATCGCAGCAAACCACCACCGACCGACCAGTGGAGTGGATGCAACCGCAAAGCAATTCACCAGCCAAGCGTCCAATCAACCATCCTAGCTGGCCATGCCTGCACAACCACCAGCGAAAGGACACACGCGCAGCATACCGCACTGGCACGGCACGGGAATGTAATTAGTGGTGCTACTGGTGGCGGCGGTAGTGGCAAATATTTGGCAAATATTTGCCTAATGAGCCGTAAGCGTGGTTTCGTTCCGGCGCGAGGACCAACCATTTCTTGATTTAATTTTGTCACAAGCATTCTGTCGAAACCACCAGCACGAAGAAGCACACGGTTCACTGCGCCGCAGTAGCGCAAAACAGGACATGGCCGTCGTCAAGTAACGCAGCAGCACACGACAGCAACCACAATGACTAACTTTCAAACTAGCAGGCAGCGGCATCATCAGCAGCAACAAACCACCGTTCGTGCGTTTGGAAGCTTGACTTCTCTCCTTCATTAAACGCGCCTTTCACGTGGAACTAACTTCGAAACCGCGACTCGCGACGTTTGTCCCATCGTCGTCGTCGTCGTCGTCGTCGTCGTCGTCGTCGTCGTCGTCGTCGTCGTGGGACGGGAAGTCGCTTTTCATTAAAACTTTTCCAAAAACCACGCCACAATCGGACGAAGCGCGAGGCGGAGTTCGCGTCGTTTTGCGAAGTGAGAGGTGAAAATTGAACAATTCAATTAATTACAAATGTCTCGCTCACGCTCACTCTCTGCACTCCAGTCGCTCGTGCCCGAGAACCACCATAAACTGGAGCCACGATTTGCATTTCCATTTTTAATTTCATTCACTCTCGCCCGGCTCCCGCCAACACTAATCCTTTTCGCCAACACTAACGCGCCCGGTTTGGCCGACTTCCGAAACGTCAAGTTGTGTTTCGATTCCAATTTGCATTTACGACAGTCGCGCGTCGCGCTCGCGACAGTTCGATTGATTGTTTGCCCCCCCCCCCCCCCCCCCCCTTTTTATCTTATGTTCGGATGCGCGCCCTAGTCGGCACGCCGTTCGGTTGCCATGGTGCTAATGGTGGCGTTCTTTAGGCGTCAATTACTGTGTAAACACGATGACGGCCTGTGCCCTCGGCCGGCGCTCTTAACGCCTATGTTTGCGTTATTGATGTGCTGATGACTGGGCGCTTCAATCTTTCAACGACTGTTGGTCTGCGGCGTGATTTGTGTCACTTCGCCACCGTCGCAGGATTACTGTTTTGACTCGGAAGGACGACTCTCGAGGCGAGGTTCAGGCGGTTGGAGAAACCAAATTAAGGCGATTTCCAGGCGCTTAACTCTGCTTTTTGGAAATTGATCCGGTCCAGAGTGCGCGCTGGGAAGCCTATTAATATTTAACACAGCAGCGTCAGTGCCTTACCGAAGACTCTTTGGTGTAGAAGGGGGATATTAATTCTTAAATGATTAACATCGCGATACAGCTTAGCGGCCTCCCTCCCTGCCTGAGAGGGTGGAGAGATGGATTACATCCTTCGAGCCCCAATTCGTTATCTGATTACGAGCTTCGTTTAATGATTGTAAACTCATTTGTCAACTCCTCATTGCCATTGTCCTCAAGGAACTGCTCGCGAGCCGAGATTACAGGCCATAGCCACATAAACGGGACTCGTATTTCTTTTGACTTCCTTCTAGCATTGTCACCCAAGGAAAGCCAAAGATCCTTAGAACCACAGAGAGAGAGAGAGGGAGAGAGCGCGAGAGATGCGAGTTTTGAGTTTTCCGGCGAAGCGGAACTTTAATTTCCCCTCGGTTCCAGGACACTGGACGGCCCCTTAATGACCTCATATTTTATCTCATTTCCAGGCCAACCACCAGAGCCACGACGACTACAGGCGGTGGGAAGCGCGGGAATAAATCATTCCCTGCACAAACGGGAAAACCGGGAATCCGAATGGCTCCGGTCGGGGTCACCACAGGAGTCAGCCGAACAGTTCTCTGTCCATGCCGTTATCAAGCGAACAATCGGGCCACCAACATCCTAATAGACTTCCTTGGGCCGGCTTGGGCGCTGCGATGGAAGATTAAGACACTGGTGTGGCCAGCGTGGCCACATCCACGATGGTGGATGTGTTAGGGTGAGATAGCAGGCCGTTTGGCGAGACAATGCGTGTGATGGTCGAATTTCCGGTTGGATGATGAATTTCTCTCTCTCTCTCCAGTCTCCAGCTACGCTCCAGTGAACCGGGAAAGCCGCTCGCCCGGTGCTCCTGAAGACCCCAAGCGGGTTTTCCATTAACGTGCGTACCATAAATCAATGAACCAAGCGGTGGTATCAAGCGGTAATTAGATTATGA
>NC_064875.1:41415938-41418438 GCF_943734745.1 Anopheles darlingi | reverse complement strand
GCCCCCCCCACCATCTCCCACCCTCTGCGTGGTTGCACGTGAGTCCGCATGATCGCATGATAGGCGAGAGGTGGTGGGGCAGTTGGGAAAAACCACCGGCAGGATTGAGCATAAATGCGGGTAAACTGACCACAAGGGCTGACTGGTAGCAGTCGTAGTGGTAGTGATAGTAGTAGTAGTAGTAGCAGTTGAACCGCTCCGCTGCGTAGAGGTTTGCGTGGTTAAGGCTTGGTTACCGGGATGTGTTCCGGTTTCGAGAAAAGTCAGAGGATTATTCCCTCTTTCTCTCTCGCTCACACACCTCATCAGCATCATCATCAGCATCATGGTCATCATCGTCTGTTATCCTGTGGCTACCTCTCTCTTGAGGACGAGGACATGCACCTGGTACACCGGATCGGAGCAAAGCAGATAGACCAGGAAACCCCCAAAATCCAGACAAAGCCAAAAAGGGGGGAAAACCACTGACTCACCCACTTTTCCACTGGAAAACGGTTGCAAAAATATACCTGCAGTGTGTGTGTGTGTGTTCGATAAGGAATTGAAAGCGAATGTGTGGCCAGCAATAAACACAACATGTGCAACAACAGCAACATCAACAACACCAAACAAATGGATCCCTGGGGGTCGAAAAACCACATTCACGCAACCGTCGGGTTGGCGCGCGACCCTCCGCGGCCACCGACAAACGGACAAGGTCGACGCATTGGAAACGCAAACGCAAAACACTCGTCGTAGTGCGGTTTTTGCGGATGTTCCGACGTAATCCTTTCCGATGAGTCGATGCCGATGGCTAACGAGCAATGGCTGACCGCGGTTAGGTGTGGGGCCGTGGTTGGCGCCGAGGTACTAGCAGGAATTGGATTAAATCGTCAAACAAACGAGCGGAACGAGGACATGCCGAGCCCGAGATCCAATTAAAACCGCGCTGTCCCGTCCCGTCGCGATCTGAACCGCGGCTTAATTCATGCACATAATCGACACCAAATGGACCTTAGAGAGAGAGAGAGAGGGGTCTCCGGGTCCAAAACCCCGGATCCTCCCAGTTCTACTGTCCATTATCAGGTGGCTTTTTAGGTGGAAGTGCAGATTAGCAGATCAGCGGAAGCTTTAAGCGTCGATTTAAGAATAAAAAACCTGGAACACTCTTTACGACCTCAGTTCCATCCCATTCCCCGTCCGATGAAACTGCAAAAGGTGCCATTAATTGGGAATTCAGGAACTCTATCAACGGCGCAACTGAAAAGCATGATGATGAATAATCGATTTTCAATTCTGATCCTGAAATGACCTCGAAGGCATAAACACAGCATACGAAAAACGGCCTCCCTTTGCAGTAACGGACGCACAGAAGGTTGAGATCATGCCTTGCCTTTAATTATTCAGATGCAGTTGCCCATCGACAACCGTCCTGTTACCGCTTGGCTTCCGGTGCTTCAATCAATCACTTGTCCAATCCACCGATTAGGGCAAGATTTACGATTGCGAACGAGGAGCTTCGAATGGGTTTTTGGGAAACGATCGAAGCATCTTCCCCGGGTAAACAAGACGATACGTGCAAATCCTTATTACTTTCACATCCTGCAGCTGCCTTCATTTTGTAGCTGGGGCATGTACCGATCATCGATTGCTCATCCGGCCAACCGCCCGGTTAATTTGATTATGTAGATCACATTTCAAAACAATCTAAATTCCATAAACATTTATAATCTTTTACAAACGAGCCGAATCCGGTACAAGGGCCATGTTTGTTCGTTTGCTCTCGCTCTCTCTGACCACAAACCACAGCCCACGGACTGCAGCAGACGGATGCAAATGATGGTGCGATGTCTGCCAAGGATGCAGCACTTGCACCAGCAACACACAAACCCATCACCAAACCTCGGTCCGCTTGTATCGGTCTTCATCTTCGACTATCCGTTCGGCATCCTTGGTAGCATGCCGAACGGAATGCCTTGTAACCCTTGGTTTACGTCGCCATCGCCACCCTTCTTCACCCGGGCACCAACGTCACCACGCCTGTGCTTACCCATGCATTTATTATTGTCGGTCACTCGCAATCCTCGGGGGCATTTACATGTAAACGAACCGATCGTGTTGGAGCAGCCGTACTCGCAGATGTCCTCACCGTACTCGGCACACTCGTTGATATCTACGGTGAGATGGTTTTCGGGGAAAGAAATAAGAAGAAAGGGAAGAAATATTTAATTTCATCTTTGTCAAAGGGCGCAGGACAATGCAGTAGAAGAAGATGATGGAGAGCCTATCCCCCACCGCTCCGGATGGAATGGACACAAAAGATGCTGCAGCATTGCAGCATTGGTGCATCCGATCGATCGAGTGACGAACATAGACGAGGTGCTATCATCCTGTCCTCACTTAGGATGTTATTTATGAATATTTAAAAGCTCACCGGGTTGAGAAAGGGGAGGCGGGGAATTCAAAGGGAATCATTTCTCAAATGCACCAACAACGCAACACCGTCAGTGGAGTAACGAGG
>NC_064875.1:41378438-41410938 GCF_943734745.1 Anopheles darlingi | reverse complement strand
ATATCGACGAAACCTATCGAATTTATTTGGCTACAGTAAAATCTGTATGCAAATGCAAATTAAGTCGTATGCAAATGCACAGAAATTGAGCATCAAAACTTTCCGACGTAAAGCAAATGATTGCAATAGACGAGCAAATAGCCGGCCTACTGTAGAGTTTATGAAACAACATTGTAAAATTAGCTAATCTCAGCAAGTACTTTAATAAGGAAAGTATCTTCAGTGAGATGTATCGATCCCAAATCCTTCAGTGATAAACTTAAGACAATGTACCACCATCTGCATCATACTAATTATATACCACTGGACCTAATTTAGTTCTTATTTTATTCATAAAGTTAAGGCATATTGTTCGTTTAATGAAAAGATAAACACAATTTCCAACATCAGAGTAAAGCAAAGTTATTGGTTTGCTTTGTTCAACGATATGCTCACTATATCGATATAGTTCACTAAACACCATCCGTCACTTACCTTTCGTAAACTTTTTGCGCTGCTGCCGGTCGCGTTTGCTCTGCTCTCGCACCGGCAAACCACCCTGACCATTGTAGACGGAACCGGTTGCCACCGGGGAGGCGTCACCACCACCGAACACCAAATGGCCATCGCCAACGAGCACCGGCGGCGGAGGGAAGGCAGAAACCATCGGACGGGCGGATCGGCGGGACTCGCTGGTAACCGGTGCTGCCGGTGGTGGTGGCATCGTGGTTTCCTTCCAAACATCCACCACATCCACCACATTCCGTTGAACCACCGGCAAGGTGGTGTCACTTCCGTCCGCCAGTCTCCTCGTTTCCGTTCGAACCTCGTCCACTCGATCGATTTCCGTTCGGATTTCCAGCGGCCGCTCACTGTCCACAGCATCGCTCCGGGTTAGGTCACCTCCCAGCGTCCAAGGGTTACCACCGACGGTTTCCATCGCTTCGAGGGCAATCCTCGATTCCGGTCGACCCTGCTCGTCCACCGGTAAACCGACCAGCGTCACCGGAAGCAGCTTGATCTTCGAGTGTTTCTTGTGCTTCTTGTGTCCTTTTCGTCGCCGTCCCTTCTTACCGTTTCGCTGGTGCCCCTGCCGCGGCTCCTGGCCAGTGACATCGTCCTGCGGTGCGATCAAACGGCCCGGAAACCGATCCCTTTTTTGGGGAGAGGGGAAGAGAGAAAACGGAGAGGAGAAGGATATTAGAATATTTTTGCCAAAGTGAAGCCACGCGCGCTATTTACATCCAGTACTGGACGGCAATGGGAATCGCAATAACGCCAACGTCTTACATGGAATACTTCAATACAAATTCCAGTGGAGATTCGGTTGTCCTGGAAATGATGTGCGCATTCAAAGGCTTCCATTCATAACCGGACACTCGAAATTGAATTCATCTTTCATTATTAGACACCTTTCATTGTTTGAGATCGGGGTTCTGCTGCCATTTTGCTTTGTTTCTTGCTCTCTCGGACAATAGAAGGACACATCTAAAGGATCTGCGTGCTTCCTCCATGCCTTTACAATGAGAACATCCCAAGAACTCGCGTTGTTTGCTGCCATAAATTGAATATTCCATTTGAAGTCACCCAAAAACCATTACTCCATCGGGAAGTATGGACCATTGAGATCTTCCCTAGGCAGTAATTGCGAAAACTTCTCTAAATACCGCGTGTGAAATGAGATGCTTCTTCCTGTGATGGTACACCACGGAATGCACGAACTGCCAATGAAAGTTTATTTCATTTCGAATGAAATTAGTAAGTGAAATGAGATCATAAAACGCTCCGCTCACCGGCACCGGCACCGGCAGCCACCGACTATGCATCGTTAGGCCCCTTTAGCCCAAGGTGACGTAAACTTAAATGAGGTGAAAGCGTCCTAAACCACCCCACCCCTCCCAAGAAAACGCGAAGAGGTAAACATGGCATGAGCCCTCCCCATCAGCCGACGGCTAAATGGTGTCGTGACAGTTTTAGGAAGGAACCGGTGATGTCTACGAAGCCTGCGACGAATCCATAGGGTATAGCGTGAGTTCGTGTGTGTGTGTGTATGAGGATCCTCGGGTGTGACGGAAGTACGGTACGATGAGGTGGAATCGCGGGCATCAAAGGGATTCCGGTTCTAATTGGTTTCGTACGTGATTCAGGTGATCCCAGACCCCCCCCAAAACGGGACGACGCGACGGTTTGCGGTTTGACGTGCCGGGTGAGGTGAGATTTGTCACGTCAAATCACATCACCTTACGTCAGGTAAATTCCTTGGCTAACGGATAGTGGTTTTTTGAGGGGTGGCGGAGGTGGTGAAGGTGGTGCTGAGCTGAAGATGAAGGATGTAAACTTTCAAATTTACTCTTAACCCTCCCACCCAGACCCTGGGTGGTTTTGGGTCGTATTATCATTAGCACATTATTATTCTGAGGCTTTTAACGATTCGGAGATTACTCGGAATGGGAGGAGGATTTTGGTTTATGGTTTTCGTTGTGTTTCTTTTTTTTTACCAAAGGCTTTGGTGAGACAGAAATAGTGTAGCACTGCCCTTCGACTCATTTGACCTGAGAAAACATTAATTAAATCAACGAAATTGTGCTGACAGCTCTCCCTACTATCCAGCTGGAGCGAACATCAGATCTCTCGAGATTGACAGAGGTACGATAGGTGGTGATCTAATTTATTTTCTGTTCATGGAAGTGTTACCGCAATCAGTCTGGAAATGGCATGGTCCAACGGTTGGTATTCCACCAATCATTATCGTTGACTCATGAAGGGGGTACTACTTGAAATAGTTGTTTGCCAGTCCGCTTTCCAGCACTTGGCGCAATGAGTATCAGCAGCATGCTCTCGAGATTTTTCACAGTCCAATAATTTATTTCCACTCAACAGCTCTGCTAACGATGTACCTATTGTAAATATTGATGTATCCTGTAACATGCGTGATGCATCAGAACGAAATCGCTTACGGAAAACCTCACTATGGAGTCCCTTAAGAGTATCAAGGTGCGTTCAAGCGAAGTAATGATATTGGAATACAGTTGTTGTTAGTGGATAAGGTTGTGAGTTATTGTATGCATGTATGACTACAGAATCGAATCTCAAGTTACCTAGAAACAAACATGAACGTTAAGTGGGTAACTAATGTTCTCTAAATGTAACGAGAATTGACCGATTTACATCTAAACTAATTATAAATATTGATGTAACACACATTGAAAGTAACCTTATAATATTTACGAATATAACATTGCTTTTAACTTTTGGCATCATAGATAGTAGAATTATCCTCTTAATGCAATCCTCTTAATGCAGCTTTAAATGAGGGTTGGCTTATTGGTACTAATCGCGCGTTAGTCGAAGTTATGCAGAAATGCTTTATTGTAGTTTTTCTTAAAGTGAGTCACACATTAAATAGTCTTTGCAATTTAAAACTAGATAATCCTTGAGTCTAGCCCCCAAAAAAAACACAATCAAAATCAGACAGCAACACGGATCAGACTAACAGAAAATATACAAGACAGTTTTCTAATTAAAACTAATGCATGATTGATATCTAATGAAACTACCAGCAAGTGAAAAGACTCAACCTCGACACTCTTTGCATACTTGGTTCGCCTTGTTGAAACAAAGCTCTAACATTTGCTTGTACTTAGGATGAATGATTTAAATACCGAACATGTACCGTGTGCACAGAACTTTGGTTCAAAGGAAAAGGGATGAGTTCCTGGATGGCAAGAATAAGTTTTGTGCAAAAGCCCGGGTTTTCTTTCAAATTGATCCATTTTGTGTTATCTTAGCGATTATGTTATTTAGGGAGAAGTACGGCAATTACAAGCGCCATTCGAAACACATTCCAAACGCGAAAGATTTTCCGACAATTTCTACAAAATTATTTACTTTCCATAGTATTCTGACAAAACAAGAAACCATTGCGATGCTCGTTTCGTCTCCCAAGCAAAAAATCCCAAAGCAAAGGACCGTTTCCATACGGGCCCCATCAGCGGCAACCGTTTGACTTGCACGGTTCTTGGCCCCATTTCAACGATAATTTCATTATCTACCCAACATTGCAGCCAAAAAGCACGGGCAGCACTCCCCTGTTTTCGCTATTTATTAGGAGAAGAAAAATTAGTTTTCCCCTTGGAGGGAACGCGATTCCGACACGAAGGCCGCTGCTACCTACCGATTAAGATGCTCCAGCAGCTCGTTCTCCTCGCGTAAACGCTCCTCGGTCAGATTGCTCACCAGCAGCACATCCTCCGTTATTCTCGGCAGCAAGAAGCCTCCATCCGGCGCATAATTACTATTGGCGAGGAAAGCGTCCTCTCGCTTCCGGCGCACCGGTTGCGGCTCGATGCCGGGGGATGCCGTGACGATCGGCTGGCTAGCCGACCCCGATACGGGATGTTGCAGTTTGTCGTGGATTTTATTGTCTACTAATTGTGCTGCTTCCACTCCACGCAACCGTACCGTACCGCTGCTCGCCCGTACCTCCAACGATGACGATGCGGTCGCCTCCACTGCCGTCGTCGCCGCCACCGCCGCTTGCGCCGATGATGATAACGATGATGATGATAATTGATGATTATTAGCGGTTGCTGAAACTGTGGAGCAGAAAGAAGAAGAAAAAGGCCCGTAGCCAAAGGTTAGTACGTTTCGTGAGCTAATGTTCCTCGCTGCCTTCCCTATGGCGAGCGAAAAAAAATGGCGGAAATTAAAGTGGAATGAGCTCCCCGGGACCTTTGCCTTCGAGGGAACCAAAGCGTGGAATGGGCAAACGGGCAGTCCGCAGTCTGCCAGAATGGGGACCGTTTCAACGCACCACAACCTGTCCTAACGGTACGCTAACAAGGCAACAAACGGGCAACGATCCTTACGGGCAAACAATAATAATAATAATACTAAGAACACCAACAGGCTAAGCAAGTCACCCCAAAAGGCCACGCCACGCAGTAGAATGTGGTTGAATGTCGTACGAGCAGCCATCTAATTACGGCGATAAAATCGTTGAATGAAATGTGACAGACCGTGTATGCTCCAGCCAGCACCGACAGTCTGCATTCCGGGGATGGGTTTCAGCAGACTACGGCACGCAGCAACAAGACGAGAGCTACCCCCCGAAAACGCGTACAACTACACGGTTGCTGAACACGCAACATCGCGTCCGTATTGTCGTGGCGCACGCTACTTGCTGATGCCCGGAATGTAGACGCGCACCGACATAGCGTTTAACGTTTGGTGCGCCCGCCGGGGAGGGGGATGACGAAAGGTTTTTGGCGAGAGTTGTATTTACGAACACCGTTAATGAGGTTCCTACTGAACATAAACATGCTTGCCAGCGTGTACGACAACGTCTTGAACTAGAGGTTGAGTGCTTATCAACGCAGATTGAAGACGATGGTTGCCGATTCTCAAGAGATCACTTAATGTGTTCAAACTTTAAAAGCCATCTACCTGCTGCAGTTGCTGATACAACGAAACTCGAAGCACATGAAGACCGTGGTCTTGGTTTGTGCTGTGCTATCGCTCTTAGAGCAGCTCCGTAAGCAACCTCTCCGGGTGTAATTTCGCATAAATGCCAAATCATTATCGTGCCACTACCACAAAGTGTAAAACTGCTCTCGAAGGTGCCACCAAATTACTGACGCCTACCTTTCCCGGAGTGCATGGGTGAGCATAGCATAGCATATTCGAGTCAACATTAAGCTCGAAACATGCCACAGAGGTTACTCGGGGTATACGAGGGGTGAGTGAGCTTTACTGTTTATCAAGTGAAGCTGTTATTCAAGCGAATCGAAGCTAAGCAGTCTTGGTGCTTTCGTCTAATTAGCTCCCAAAAAACACAGTTTGAAGTTGTTTTTGAACCAAAACCGTGTTCAAACGATACAAGAGTGGCATCAATTTCGTACAGAATAGATCACTTGAAGACCTTTAGGTTCTATTTTAAATATTAAAAAAAGGGCGAAGCGAAGGATGACAAAATGATCAACATAACGCACAAAGTGTGAACATCGAACGAACATTAACAGTGTGTCAGAACATTGAAAACATGAAAGCAAGTAGAACTAGTTTTCCATTAATGCAACGCTTCACTGCACACAAGAGATCAAAGAGAACTAAATACCATCCTTTCATCATTCTCGAATGATAAAAATATTAACAGAAAAGCACTTCATTCACTAATTGCTCCAGTTTCATTAGCTCGAAAAAGTAAGCTACTAGGCACCTCCATCGATGCATACGGATGGAGGCGCCTGGTACCCCACATTTTTCCAAACATTTCAGGACGCCGATGGGTACTAGAAACGATGTTTAATACCACTCTAGATTACTTTTTTCCAAATGGAATAGTAGTGTGCTGTAAACCATCCCACGCTTTTTGCTTCCGCCAGCTATCAGCTACATAATGCAAACATATGGTAAAACAGCGCTACAGCATCTGTAAGCTTTCATTCATTGAGATTCTTCGTAAAAAATGGATCACAGAATTCAAGCTCGAAAACTCCGAAAAGCTAAAGATCCATCGATTCACACCCAAAGTCGTCCCATCTGCTACTGCTTCGAAGGTCGAAGATGGTCGCCGTGAAGCGCAAGGGAATTTTATTGGATAATTCTAAATTATGACGAGATTACGATCGGCGTAAATCGAAGCGATGTGGAAGAGCGCAGGGATAAATTTGGATTTTTCTAGCAACCTCCAACATCGAGTGGAGGGGAAAAACATAAATTGGCAGCTGTAAAGCGTTGACACAAATTTCTTTTTTGCTTCTTTTTCCTACTTTGTTCCTACTTTGGCCCATTTTCGAAACCATTTCGCAGGAATAATCAATTTTAATGTCCTATCGCGGGGAAGGTGGCAGTAAGCGGAAAAAATGAGCTCGGTAAGTGCAATTCAATTGAGTGCAAAGTGATAAAGACTCATAATGGTGTGGTTCTCGATCATAAATATTGATCCACTCACACACTCACGCACACCGAAATCGTTACACTTGCGCCACAGCTGCGGGAGAGATTGAGATTCCGCTTGTAATGAGCACCACCATTTCCATTCACTTACACTGAATTTAAATATAAACAGTAAAGAAAAGCGATCGTGACGTTAACTGTATTACAGGCGACTTAGAGGTAGGTATGGCGAGATGAAAATCCTCCTATCGTCACGCGGATAGCCCCATGTCTGTGTCTAGGGGTCGAGGTTCATGAACAGTTGGCCCCGGGGAAAGGTACGGTGGGTTTTGGGCTGGCGCACGCAAAGCTGCAGCTCAATGGTCGCCAGCATAACGGTGGCTAGCTTATTCCACCTTCATCACGCAGATAAAACTGAATTATGCTCACTCGTGAAAAAAAAGGTTTCTACATTTCCGGATCACCGCTACTGCTGTCGACCCAGAAAAAGGTCGGTTGCTCCTAAAACACGAGTTCCACCGGATTTGGTCTCGCTTTAAGGCGTGAAAGAGATGAACAACACACCGGGTGTGTAAGGATTCGCAAGGAGTAAGATCCCTCCATTTTATCTAAATCTTTTACTCCAAAGAGACGATAGCAGGCTTAACGGGAGCCGGTAGATGTAGTGCCGTCATGACATACAGGGACATACTCATCAGTTAACGTAACAGTGGATAGTATTCTTTTGATGACCTCCCGAACAGACTACTTGCACTTGATAAAGAAATAAGAATCAAATTCAAAGAAGTTGCACACAACAATCGAAACAAACGAAGCACATTACTTATATTACATTTCAAAAAAAGTATAAAACTCAAAAGATTCAAGCTGGAACAAACATAACTAACCAATATTCATATAAGAGGAATATATCCCGATATTTACAAAAAAAATGCAGCACCGTGATTCATTTTATGAAAATACATCATAGTTGCGACATTTGCTTGAATATTTCATCTTATATGCCAAGCTTTTGCATTTTTCATTTTCATGCATAGTCATTGTATAAATATCGTTCAACATATTTTTTCAAATTTGCTTCGCAAAATCAAAATCGATCCATCTTAGGACGCAAACCATTTTCCGTGCTATTTTAATCCCTCTGCATTGCAAATGATGGGTTATTGGCTAAAGCAATTTGAAAAAAATAAATTGGCCACTGATGCCCACTGACAGTTTCGGTTAGGTTCAGCCGCTCACATTTTCAGATTTGATTGTCAAAATTCATCAATGCAGGTTCTCAAACCGAAGTAATTTGACCAATTCGTTGCTTTGTGCTTACGATAAAAATACTACTGAAAAAATGGATGTCAAAGACTCAGCTAATGGAACCTTGAATCTAAACAATTGATTTATGAAAAATCGTTTGGACTAAAACGTCTCCTTTGATATCACTTTATGCGACATGCATCGTAAGTATTCTTTTAATAGTTTTCCCACCTAAAACCTTTGTACATTTGTGAAACACACTCAAGCAGTCATATTTTACATCTCCTTCGGTTGATAGTTTGACAAATTGTCATCTTCATGCGTGTGTTAAATTCGCTTCAAAAATCCTATTCCATAGCTTCGATAAGCATAGTTTCGCTGGTAGTTACGGTCAACGATATATTTGTATTGATTCAAAATCTGCGATATTTGAAAAATAACGTAAAACCAAAAGCAAATGATATTCAAAAAGCACAAGCAAATAGATCAAAATTCATTAAATCAATCTACCATCGGTTGTTGTATACATCCTCACATTACACTGATCTGTAAAGATAATTCGCTTAACTTGCTACAATATGAAAATACGATCATCAATCCAATTATTCCAAACACATCGCCAAGATCCGGGAATCTCTCTTTCCGACAACCGTTTCTGGTGCTGGCAAAACGTTGCCTAAGACAACCTAAACCATCGAAGAGTTATGATCCAACTGCAGCCAAAGTATAACATCAGGACAACATTCAAACATGTGCGCTTCCTCGGCCTCGGCCAGGGAAATGGCAATGATGAACTTCTGGTGAACCGGTTTTCTGCGATTCCGAGGCGCCCGTCCCGTGCCACTCCCTTGATCCATCTAACGAGCGGAACACAAATTCTATTAGGATTTCGCATCGAACTTCTGAAACACAGAAACACGGAAAGCAGGAAGGAACAGGCACATGCAAAGACATGTTTCAAACAAACGGCACAGGCCTCCCTCTCTCTCTCTCTCTTTATCTCTCTCTCTCTCTCTCTCTCTCTCTCTCTCTCTCTTTCTCTTTCTTTCTCTCTGGTCCACTGGCTGGAGGAATGTGTTTTTTGTGTAAAATATATTTTCCCGCTCGCTCGGTTACGGGCACACAGACGGTTGAGAGGAGGAGAAAGCGAGTGAGGGTGGAATAAATTTTCCACTCCAACGGTCGCTAACATTTCCTCCCGGCCCAGCCACCTCACCTAAGCCACCTCACTCCAGCTCCGACGATCCGAGGCGCTTTGAGGCTTTGCATTCCAGCCAGACCGTTGGTCGTAAGCGAAGATTTCCCTTTAGCGTTGTGGTGGTGCATCAAACGGCGACCAGCTTGCGTTTGCCGCTACAAATACCGCTCGATGGAAAATCGAATGGAATTCCGCCTCTCCGCAGCACCGCTGGACTTGCCTCCTTCACCCCTTGTGCTTGTCGCGTTGTTCAAGTTTATTTACAGAATTTGAATGAAAAGCGCATCAAGCGTACACGCACACCTCACACAACTAAGCGAATCGTTGGGTTTTGGTTTCCTGCATCGAATGGACGCTGCGCAGCGTCCTGTTGGACTGTTTCTTGTACTTGTTCAGAGTCAGAGAGGCTCTTCGGTAATGGCTATCGTCGGGCAGATGGTCGGGGATGTTGCTGTACAGCGGTGAAACCTTGTCCCAGGCGAAACGATAAGCTCCCTACCCGGGGAGGGGATCTTCAAAAGGATCGAAGTGAGCCCTTTGCCGAGAAACTTTGACGTTGCTTCGTCGCCTGTGGCGCATTGTAAGACAAAGGAAGGAAGTATTATGATGGCAACCAATCATCATTCGTTGCAGTGCCAACGAAACACACACACACACACACATTCATTGAGCCGTTGAGCGTGCGGCCCATGATATGAGCGAACAAATTGAAACTCGATTTTGGGATTAAAAGTTTTCAAATAAAAGTCTGTTGTGCAAGAGTTAACCGACAGTCTTGCCGTGGCCAAGTCAATATCTGTAAATACTTTGTGTGGATTCATTGCCCACGTCATCAGTTTCTTCCCTCTTTTTTACGGTGAAAGATAACCAACTAGGAACCAGGCCATCTAGGAATTGTCCATCTACCTTTATTAAAGTTCCAGCATTAACATGCAATCTTACGCACATCTCTATCTCGGTCCTCTAATGTTACTGTCATGTTATTCCCTGGAAGACAATATATATGATTGATTTGCAAACCATTATCTACCGCTCTGAATTACATCATATTCAAGTTTTTCCTAATTCTATATAACCGATAGAGCCTTAGGAACGTTGCATTTTATACTTTAAAATCCTTTTTTCGTACTTACTGATGATATAAATCATTATATAAAATAAACATTACAACATTAAACAATACAGTTGAACAGTTTTTGAGGCAGTTTCTACGACATCAAAAGTATGTATGACTGTTACGGCATAAACACACACCGATGGCCTTCGTCTAACCAAACACATTACTATTGCAATCATGGAAGGAACCGCTAGGTTCCGTATTTGTTTCGACTGATGGCGCAACAAAATGAAAACATATTTCACCCGAAAACCCGCCAGTTTCCAGTACCCATTCTTTCAACAAAATTCAGCTTCGTCGCTCACAGTTTTTGCCTCAAGAAAGCGCGTCGGAAAGAGGTACGACCATTTTGTGGAGGAGGTCGCACAAATGGGAAACAAAACCATCGCCTCAGGCGGTATCTACCGTCGTCTCTTCGTTCGTCTCTACGTTCAGGGCTCTCCTCCTTCAGCGCTCGGTGATTTCACTTATCTTACTGCCTCGAGGAGTCGGGGGTTTGACGAAGGCAAAACGGAAAGGCAAAACATCAACTACGCCCGTAAGGCAGTAAGGGTACGACAAAACCACCAGTCGCCAGATCCATTCCATGTCAAGCGTGGTGTGGATTTATTTAAAATAAACCATGAATCCGTCCCACAGAAAAAGGGGCGCGGATATACATTTTGGAGACCGCTCGGATCCCGGCCCTACTGTCCAAAATGCCACCGAGCGCCATTGCCGAGGCACTTTTCCATGGCACGGAGCGCCGAGTACGGGATAGGCAAATAAATTTTAAAAGCGATTTCGAAATAAATCCACTTTTCCGTAAATCTTCCGAGCCTTAGCGGGATTCCTCGCACCAGTAACGCCAACACGGCCACCACCTCCACTACTACCGGGCATGATATCTTCGTTTGCAGGCCCCCAACGTAACGTAAGACGCCATTGGCCATTAGCGCCACCACCACCGAAAAAACCGCCGGTCGGATGATCTTCTGACCCATAAACCCTTTTGCTTGGTTTATCGATTCGTTGTTTTAACTCCCATCGCACTCGCTTTCTGCACGTACTCGTGTACCCCTTCAAACCGGACCGTCAAGAGGACCGACTGAAAGGTTTATTAACGGAATGTATCCGGAAGCAATGGGGTGTCCTTCGAGGGATCCATTAAGCTGGAAACAAATGCTGGGTGAAGTGATATTTTATCTCCTACCAGCGGTCCACTTTTCAACTTACGAGTGAAGTGCTCATTGTACTCGTACTCAAGACCTAATACCAAGCAAAGGCAACGACTGACGAAGTCTCTGCTCGCGGAACGCGTTACGGTAAACATGGCGTTCTAGTGTGAAGCCGTACAATGGTGTAATGCACCACTGCACGGTAGGTGCTGAATTGACAGCATTTTGTGGATTGTTGCCGTGTGTCTAAAACTTTCCACGCATCTCTTGGTGTCCCTGGGGCAGAATCTGCGACCGCAGCGCTAGATCGCGAAAATACAACTTAACTCTGGTGCACCAATGGGTTGGTGGTACATGTTTACCATACTGCACCACTCGTATACAACCAAGACTGCTTATTACTATCACGTTGAGCGATGACGACAACGACGAGGAACGAGCACTGTGCTGGGACCGGGAAAAACTAAAATAATGAGCTGAAACGCTGACGGCATCAAAACTATTTTGAGGAAAATGAATTTATCTCGACGAGTGCTCGCGAAAAAGCTGTTCTAAGCCGGAACAACGGATGTGAGCTCAGAGGAACAAACAATTGGCGATGTGCGGAAAGTAAGTTGTATGATGAAAACACTTCGGTGAGCGGTGGTTTATGGAAGGGCTCCACAACGATAGGTCGACAGAATGTGTAACAAGAATTGCAGTCATGCCATCAGTTCTGTTTACAATTTTTATATGAAAATCCTTATATGAATGATTTAAATTGAGAAAAAAGGACTCGGTGCTAAACATTTGGAAAATAAAAATGAAAACAAGAAATCAACCTTTAAATGAACTCTCAAAACAATTTCTAATACAGATAACTCTGATGTAAAAATCCTACATCAATCTGCATATGCAGTTTATATGAATTGAAGTTAAAATTGTGCGCATTTATGAGATTTACATCAATCCATTTTCTATACATGTGACGTGTGCGATCATTTTAATAGTATTTTGTGTCTAGATGTTAATATAACTTAATCTGTTATTTTGCATATTGCTAAATATGCGAATTAAAATCGACATTTGGCGAACAAATTTCTTCGGTTTCGTCTCGAGTTTGTGTTGAAATCATCTGATACAAAGAGATGCACAGTTTTAAGGTAACAAACTGTTGAATCTCTCGAAAAAATAGAATGCTCTCTGAATGAATATTCTAAATAAATCTATATGTTAAAAATTTCATCTCTTCGAAGAAATCTGTTGTGATGTTAATGATATGTTCTCTATATCACTTGGATCGTTTGTTTTGCCGTTGAAATGATCACGGCAATCAGGCTAATGAGTGTATTACATTTCCACTCCGTTGAATCATTTTTAAAGTTAATTTTTTGTTAAAATATCATTATCTTAATATTACTATCGTCTAAAACACGTTACGGCTATGCTCGTAGGCTAAATCTCGTAAGACGAATCTTATCTTTTTTTAAACCGCTAAATATAACCTCCGCCGAAAAAAAAAAACAAATGAAAACCAATCTCCTAACATCCGAACACATTTTCCTCATTTCACACTTCGAATCAATTTTGCATAAATTCTATTTTCCCTTCTAAAGCTCTCTAAAAAGCATAACAAACAGGTGCGCGCGCGATTCGCGTTCGCAGCCTCCAGTTGGCCAACATTCCGAAGCATCCAAGCCAAGCCGCGAATCGTGACGCAATGGCTCGTTAAGAAGGATATCCTCTTCCTTGTTACCTTTCGAGGTTCGATGGAACCAACATCGGTGGCAGCGCGTCACGTTCCACGCCTTCACAAGACACTATCCGATTGCGTGACGGTGGACAGCAGGTGAATGCCACCATGGCAACGGGCAGCCATGGTTCATACCATAACCGGAACAACACGTTATAAGCTCAAAGGATGTTTCGTCGTCTGCGCGCGTAGCGAGTGTACGAGATGGCAAAAGAATCCATCCAGCCAGAGCCGTTCTCCGGACGTGCTAATGGCGACACGGGAATGTATATATTATATATCCGTACCAGGTTGTTCCCCCCCTCCCCTTTCGGTTGGCTAAAAACGGAGACAACCCCCCTTTTCCGTGCACAGTAATACCATCCGTAATGATGATCATCTCGCGTGCCGGCACATTCGCGCTTCGCTATTCTCGACCGAACAGAGGAAATATATAATTCCGTTCTCTCCCGGGAACCGGTGTTCCCGCACATCTGTAATCCAAAATGGAACGAAACAGGAAGAACCGGCTCACTCACCGGTTCCTCCCTCCACGAGGAGGAAAGCTTACGAAAATGAGGAAATGTACGATTTCCGGTGCGTGCCGGGTTTTCACACTTTCGCCAGGGAATCCAAAATCCAAAAAAGCTCTACACGGCTCTTCCACATGACGATGCTACCGCCAATGATGATGATGATGATAATGATGGTGATGATGGTGATGATGGTGGCGACAAACACTAAACGAAGAAATGATTTAATGTTTCTTCTAATTTTTCGCACACCACAGTGTGTTCTGGAAGCGCGAAACACACCCAAGCGAAACGACAAAAACGGCGAACATAATTCGTAGCTTTAGGCCATCGGTTGAACCACGCTGGTGGTGGTAATCTAATTTTTCGCCATTTGCATACGAACTTCCCTCGGACACACAGACACACACGTACATACCCACATATGTTTCACTTCTTTTGCCATTATGTCGCGCAAGTATGGTTTTTTTGGTTTTGCCTTCCCTTCGAGAACGCCATATGTTGCGCAAAATAGCAGCAGCCAGTGTCGCTGGTTGCCTTGGCACCGATGGCGAAGCTGACGCGAGAGACAAACACACGAAACTAATCTGCATATAAATTTCAATTTCGTATTTATACTGAAAGGCATAATTATGCACGAACGGTTCCTGAGCAGCAGACGCAGCGTCTACCATGATGTGGTTCTGAACGCCCGGCCCGGCATGTGCCCGGTACGGTCCTCCGCGTTTGGTGGTCATGGTTTCCAAGGGGAACCACCTCACGTATGTAACAGAGTTTCTTTTTTGTGTGTGTGTGTGTGTGTGTGTGTGTGTGTGTGTGTGTGTGTGAGAGTATGTCTTTGTTGCTAGCATGTAGGATGGCCATTCTTTTCCCACCAAAAAAGGAAAAAAATGGCCGAAGTCGATGGAGAACGCTCGATGGCGACGGACCTGGTGCAATACAAATTTTGCCAAGTGATTTATGAGCCGTATCGCGACACTGCACACACCACCACCACCGAGACAGAAACGGTGCATGAAAATGTGCATTTTATTTGCATTTCCCATTACACGGTAGCCTTTGTGCCCGAAATCGGTTTGCGCGAAACAGAATTTACCTACGAGACCATCGCGTTGTTTTTTTTTGTTTATTTTCGTTTCCAAAAAAACACGAAGACGGTTACGGTTCGCCATTCCGTGTTCCACTTGCCACAAAGAAGCAAATTGAGGTGATTTTGAACCTGTTTGTGTGTGTATTAGAGATTTTTCGAGAATCTAAAAAAGTGGCCAGCAAATGGAAGCGAACCAAAAAGGCTGAACGCCGACAACCAATTAAGACGAAATTGCTGCCGCAAAAACACAAACACTCTCTTTTGGCACCCCTTCCTAACCATGGCAGACGGAAGTGCTAACGAAGAAACCTGTCTGTTTGTCTGTTTGCCGTTGGGGGGATGCTTTTAAGCTTTTAGCCGACTCATCGTCGATCTAAGGCTGGAAGCTAAGGCAGCATCCTTAAGAGATGCTTCGATGCTTCTAACGATTCCTGCATTCCAACCATCCCGAACCCTCCCCTGTGTTTGTGTGTGTTCTTCCAAAACGCACGCTTCTGCATCGACTGTGACCAAGCACACGAGCATCGTCTGGAATTAGTCTTGCCATACCCAGACCAGGGGAGCGCCAGTTTAATACGGTCATAAATAAGATTTTCCGTTGAGAAAAGCAAAACACAAATCTGCCAAAACAGGCGACCCCAGTGAGGGTGCGGATTTACTGGCGGCGTGGCAAAGCAGTAGGAGTAAAACGGAGGATTAGTCGGACAAAAACGCATACAAAAAAGCTAGTGCTCCCATGGTGGCTCCGTAACCAGAAACGTGGCGCGATGAAGCAATAAACACCCGGAAAACTGTTGGGAAAACAAATTGTGGCATTCTGAGAGGTCAAGTGTAGAGCTTTGGATCATTTTTTGTTTGTTTTCAAGTTGTTTCGCGCGTCTAGCGAAATTCTTTAAGCACATTTAGAACAAATCAGCTTTCCTTTTTTCCTTTTAAACAACTCACACATAGTGCGAACAGTAGCTATTGAAGAGCTATTAAACTCACACCGAAGCCTTTTTAAAAACCGTTAAAACAATAAGGTTTTCCAATTGATTATCCTTGGAATAATGCTTTAAAATATAATAAATAAAAGATTTAATGCAAATAGCTAATCGATACGCATAAATAAATTAAACCGAGATATGTAATAAGTACAAATGATAGATATTTGATAAGTGAACTAAGAAAGACAAACATCTATTGCAAAGACATCTTTTGATAAATTAATACTGCTTCAGATACAACACAACCATTCAGAAGGTACCAGTAATTGTGGTTGAGTGATTCAGTAGAAATAATTAAGAAACTCAAAGTTAGAATTAATTCTGCGGTTACAACAATTTTGTTAAAAAATATTTGGTGTATTCTGTTTATTTAAATACTTTACTTTATCACGTTGCGCTATTCAAAGTGCAATGTATATATTTTAAATTCTTCCACCAATTGTATTGATCTTTCTCTTATTCCACCTTGTAATACTTTTGTAAAACTCACGAAAGTTAATAAACATATCATCATTCTATGTCATATAGTCATTAAAAACGTTTAACAGCAAAATGTCATAAATGATTTGAAAACAAACTGAAACATTTCCACAAAACTCCAACCGTTTTCATATTTCTTACTAGCTTACTATGCTACTAAGCTCACAACCAAGCTTTCAACTAAGGACAATCCTGTGACTAAACGGAAAGGTATCTCATCTTTAAATTATTCCAAGAACGAAACCGAAACCCTTACTACAACCTACCACTTTTCGTTCCAGCCATTAGCCCCGGGCAGTTGGCTCGGTTAGTTTCAGTATCTGATGTACAAATTGGTGATAATTGCCATTACTTCGAAGCTGCTCGCAAGAATCATCGACCAGCACCCGGTCGCCAGCATGAATGAAGCACACCACGACACCCGGCCTGGTGTCCGGGTTCGGGAGTACACTGTGGTTCCTTCTCGGATATCATTACCACGTCCCAGTCAACCTTCATCGGCCCACGCCGGTAGAGTCGACTGCGGAGACGGTGGCAGCATAGCATAAAGATTACAACTTTGTATTATTTATAGTGGAACTTGCACACCACCTTCGAGACGTTCGGTCATGCGAGCAGACTATACCATCTTGCCACACTGTATATTCCTGGGAATGCGACCCACGATGAACAGCTGGCTTCCCTAGCGTCAACTCTGTATCTGTGTATACTGCGTATCAGTAGGTGGCGTTTATGCTGCACAATCGTCGGTTGCTTCTAACGGAGCGCCTGTAGGGTCCAAGCGTCGGGCCGATTGAAGGAAATGTATATATTTCTCAACCGGCCTGCTAGCACCAGCAACGAGCGAGTTGTGTTTTTCTTTACGGAGGGAAAGTTTGCGGAAAATCTTCGTTCACCAATGGGTGGTAGACCACAATCTAAGACAAACATAAATTAATTTTACGTCGTCTCGGTTGTCCCATCCCTTGAGCCAGGGGTCAGGGATGGTCAGGAACGTGTCCATAGGGAGGCACGGGGAGACCGACCAGAACCATACCCTAGCAGGGTTTTAAGCAGACGATTTTCGGGTCTAAGTAAAACTAGAAACCACCATCATGGTCGGTGGATGGTTTTGCGATGATCACCATCACCTCTCGTTGGCGGCTTACCCGGGACCAAACGGCTTTTCAGGAGTCCAATTCCTTCATTAACGGAGCGCTCCTGGTGCCTGTGAGTGTGTGTGTGAGCACCATAGCGCTACATATCCTTATCATGTTTGTGTGATTCTGGGAACCCCTTTAAAGCACACACACGCACATTATCGTTCAGCTTGAATTCCCACACGTTAAAGGCTTGAATGACGTGTGGTTTTGTAGTTACAGCGTTCAGCTTTCTGTAGTGTCAGCTTTGGCCTCTCGGAACAGGCGTTTACATTGCCGGATTTTGGAAATATCAAGCCAGAGGTTCCAGAATTCACCAGAACTTTGCCTTGTTACCCATTTCCCACGTTTTAGTATCAAGCGTGACCAGCCGAAACACGAGTTTGTGCGAAGCTCAACATGACTTTACGGAGCTCCTGCATATTCGTAAAAGCTGCAGTGTTCTCGGTACTTACTAGCGGCCGTTGGCTGCTTTCCTGGCCCCCCCAGATACCCCAGAGCCAAAAAGGCTCGATTATCGCATTCGCTTCACACCTAAAAGCCATCGATTTCAATTAAAAACTCCACCGTACACTTGCGGCGGTCCTTCGCAAACAGATAAAATGGAACCGAACGGGGAAAACGGAAGAAGTTTTCCCCGGCTTTTTTCTTCTTGCCTTTGTTTTAATTAAGTGACAAGACCGAAGAACATTTCGAACCTCACGAACCAGCAACCGCCACGGGTACTGGTCAGTGAGGTGAGGTGGCGAGAGCAAATGTTTGCTCAACCTTAAATGCAAATTAGCGGCCGGCTCGGGGCCTTCATTGTTCCACTCTCTTTGCACACACAATGCCGCGAGTGCCACCGTTTGTGCCGTTAATTGCACCACCCCTTTGGCCGGAAAGAATCTAGCTAATACCCGGAGTAATCAGCTCGATCGACTCAAGCGTCAAGCCAATCGAGACCTCGCCGTATCGGTGTATCCTTCTAATTCAATAATGAAATCGGGGCTCCTTCTGATGTTGCTGCTGCAGGAAATTGGAAGCAAAACCAAAAAACTCCACCTTCACCTTTGTTGAACAAACACGAAATTTCCATATACTATCCACGGGGTGCCAGGTGTTCCCGATACGTGTTTACCAGGGAATCAGCCGCAATCGAATGAAAACACACGAAGACAGCATGGTCCTGCTCTCCGGAGTCGGTTTGGCCGTCCAGCATACCACGTATCGACCTACCGGGGTATGTTTTTCCTGTTACTTTTCCCCAACCATTACCCCTTCCTCCCCGAAGGATTATGTTGGTTTTTCAACGTCAGACACCGCCTGCGGTGCTGTTGCCGCGATGAATGCCAACAATCCAACCGCAAACCTTAATAAGCTTCGATGCTGCAGATCGCTCCGAGGAGGGCATTGTGTGCGGCTCGCTTGACCCTTCTGGAGCGTAAAAAAAGAACCAGCATGTTGGCATGTTTCAGCCAATGCGCCATCTCTGCCATAACAACCCCCAATCCCTGTGCCCAACGCTGGTAATCATCAATTGGGAAGCACGACGCAGCAAAAATTAATAAAAATAATTAATAATCATTGCAGCGCACGCAACGCAGTCGCAGATGAGCGCGGTGAACCGTACGGGGTGAAGCGTATCCCCACCCATCGCATCGTGCAGAACATAACGGTTTACAAGGGGAGAACACAACCGAGAGATACACGAACCGTTCACGTTCACGTTGGTAAATATTTTGCTTTCGATTGCAGCCGCAGGGACCAAGGGGCCTTGGGCTTGGTAGGCTTGTATCCCGGGTTTCGTTAGGTTCCGCAGGGCAAACCGGGAAGCTGCGGCAATGAGTTGAGTTGTATGTTTTATGCCACCCACCAGCTCGCCTCAACACAATGTTGCCGACGATAAATTATTATTTTTTGTGAAGCGGAACAGTTCACCAGCATATGGACAGTTCGACGGTATTATCTGGCTTATTAATTTTTTTTTTTCGCTTCCTCGATACTAACAACAGATGCTGCGACCGATTGTATCCTGGTTGTATAACATTTACGCTCCTTTTTCTCCCGTTTTGTAACTTCCATAACCTGTGTACATACATTCGTTAAATGGTCAGCAATTGCGTCAGGCAATTGTGTGCACCGAATTGGGGGCTTCTGCTGTCCAGCTGACGTTAAAAATTGATTCTCAGCTCGTACAAAAGCTGGCAGCGATGCGAAACAAACGGGATGTTTTCAAATATGACTTTAGCATTATCTTTTCCTTGTTCAACCATGTTGAGGGTGAAACAAGAAGGGTGAAAATATAACAAAAAGTGCAAAACCCATTTTAATATCAATCGTGTTCAGTTAATATCAATTGTGTGGCGAATCACCAATAAGGTATCCTGATGCAGTTCTGACGGCAATGGGTTCAAAATGTTGCCAAATGATGGGGAAAAAATGTGTGCTTATTGAATTCGCTGTAATACATTCAATCGTTGAAATATATTTCAATATCAATTTTTCATTCTCGTCGTTGTTGATTTCCCTATTGTTCAACCCTTTTTGAGCAGACACCACACCTGTTAGAATCATTAAATAATGGCTTCCTTGGATTTTCCGTTCTTTTGGGCCGTCATATTAATGAAAAATTCCCATTTTGCGCATTTATGAACGCTCATTTAATAGTAAGAGAATGGTAGTGAAAATCCGCCCCTGAAATGCTTGAATAGCTGTAAAATAGGCAGCTTTTTATTAAAAAAATGTTGTAATAAAACAACAGCAAAGCTTGGGTATTTCTTATCGAACTCGTTGACATCCACACACTTATACCATTTCCATCTCACCTCTTTTCCGAATCGCATCCACGGTATTAGTCTCAGTAGAAAGTTTTTGATTACAAATAAATTATGGAGAGAACTTTGCTCCATAAACACTGCATTCAAAACAAATAAAATGCTCTTCTTCGTAACCAATCGTGTACTCTGCTAATAAACGGTTTTATCTTTTCAGCTGTTTAACTCATCTTGCACATCTTCCTTACTTAGGTGCCGAGACCATGTCTGGTTAGAAAGCCTCATTTTAAAAAGACTAAAAAGTTTATCCCTTTTTATGCAGGATTTCATCTTTAGCTACACTATTACACAATCATTATCAAATTAGAACAATATTTCATTTCCACTCATGAAAGAATGAAATGCAATTGTTACATTACATTATTGAAAGTTATCATAATTTTTTAAACTCATAATTTTCACTTTTGATAGCTAGTGTCCAAGGATCACTTCTATCGAACTTTAAGGTACTAAAGTCGATTTCATTTCAACGAAAACATGGAGATGCAATCCGCTTAATATCCCTCGCTTGTATCCATTGAAAGCGATTACCATACCCACCAAAGGGCACTTCAACTATCTCACAAGCAATCCCACAGAAAAAAAAAACAGACGAGAAACTATTCACAGAAAAAGCCACACTCAAAGACAAGCGAACCATCATAGTTAAAGGTGATTATACTTCCGCCGGAAGCGATGAGCAAAAACAGTAGCGGCGCAAACGACACCTCGACACCCGTTGATGACACTAACGATCCCTGAACTGATTCAGCAGATGCTAGCACTTACCTCCCTGCATCGCGACCAGCAGCCGCACCAACTGGCAGATCTTTGGAGAAACGCTTAGTCACGTGTACGCCTCTGCTCACCCGGAGGCACATTGCACCCGTTTGTAGTTATCTGGCAATACCGCCGCCATTGCCACCGTTGGAACTTGTTATCACCCTGCGCCACGGTAGTTCTCGGGAAACGCTCGATAGTCGAACGTTGTTCACATCGTTATCATCGCTATCGCAGCACTAGAATCCGAAGCAACCTTTCCACTCCGAGACGGACGACGGATCTTGGTTGGGGGTTCGCGTTACCTCATCACGGCGCTCACCATGCCATGCACCCTATCGGCACGGTAATGAAGGAAATTGGTGACGATGAAGATTCGCTGCGCACATCGATTGCAGCGGCCGATCGGCCGATGCGGCTGATAATCCGCGTTCCGTGGGTTCTCCATGGAGCCGATGAGAAGAACCATCACCAGCTTTCCACCGTTGACGATCTTAATGCTATAAAACATTGCAAAGCGGGTGCAACGATATGCAAGGCTGTACCCTGTTGCCATAGCAACGTCCAACGACACCATAGACCCAGCGATCAAACCAACGATGGAACCAATGCTTTCCACTATTCACTTTCAACGAGCTACAGTTTCCGGTTATGGTTATGACGGGCTGGATTTGAGTATCGAGTTCGAGCAAACTTCTGAACTATGTTACACTAATGGTGCTTTAAATGCACTCCATCTCTCCTCTTTTCATGCGGACTTTGAAGTTAAAGTTCGGCGAAGTGAAAAACTGAAATCTGGAAGGAAATCTAGTAAGAAAAGTTGTGACAAGAAGAGGAGCATAATGTGAAAGGGGAGTGTAAAAGAGAGAGAGGTGCCAGAGGACGAAATCTCATCTTTTAAACCTTCCCGTTTGCCCACAACTCAACCCACTTTAGTGCCGAGCACAAAAAGTGGAAAGTTTATCAATAAATAATGGAAATACTCGCCAGCTGCCCGGTGCAGCTCGCAAACTTCGCCGGCGACCGGCCAGCTGGCAAATATGGCAAATATGGCCGATGATCTAGCTTCCTAGCACACGGGGAGCAAAAACACAAGACCCATCGCTACTGTTGAACCATCAGCATCACAATCGACACCATTAGTGTGGGATCGACACCGGCTGGCACCGGTCGGGGCGGGTGACAGCTGCCACCAATCGTGCATCAAGTGCTCGGCAGGACCGGTGGCCAACGCATCAACGACCGAACGAGCGAGCGAGCGAGCGAGCGAACGGTAATTTGTTAGTTTTTCCCCCGATTTGGCGCCTTTACGTGACACCATTTGACAGCGCGAGCGTACAGCGGGAACACGTGTAGCAGTCGGCGTCTTCTTCTTCTTCTTCTTCTTCTTTGTGTGCCCCAAAGCCTCAAGGTGACGCGCCAATCGACGGTGATTAATGATCGGTTCGAGTCGGGCGGATGGATGGATCGAGCAGCCGTCATCAGTAGCGTCAGCAAATCTCAGGTCAGGCCTCAGGTCAGTAAGTTACAAAGACGCACGAATTGCGTTGATCGAAATAATTATAATCCGGACCTGCCTCTCTCTCTCTCTCTCTCTCCATTCGCTCCATTCACCCAGCTAATCAAAAGTGAAAAGAATGCTGAATTCAAGGCGTTCCGGATGTCCTGTCAACGGCAGGGAGTGGGGTTCACTGATTTCAAAGCCACCTTTTGCCACTTCCCCGCTGTTGAATGGGGGGTTCAAAAGCGCGCTTGTTGTGGCCGTCGTGCCATTGACCCGTGACTAACGAGAAAATCTTGCTTAATGACACCGACCCACCTATCGCCACCAGTCCAGTTGAAACAACCCCCCAACCCTCCCCCTGGGGTGTTCCACTCTATTCAACACGCCTCTCCCGAGGGGAGGAGGGGGTATAATTTCCATAAGTCAGCAATAAATTGTCACGCAGAACTCATAAATTTCCCACCACATGCTAAAGCTCCTGCGCGCGGCATGGATGGAGTCTCTGCGGTCATACTATCCAGCCAGCGAGCCGCAGCATGGAAGGAAGAAGTGGAAGACGTAGTATGCATGGCCGGGTGCTGGGTCATTACATTAACACGCCGATCACACGCCCAGCGACGACGATCACAATACAGCGCGCGAACGCGGCTTGATGATGATTTGTGACCCGGCCCCGGGACGAGCGCATAATTCCGTTCGGAAAGCAAATCAAACCAAAATGAAACGAACAAAAAAAAAATGTTCCAAATCGACACAATTTGCACGCTGGCAGGCTGGCGAAAAGGGGAAGAGGTGACTGAGAGAGAGAGAGACCGGGGCAGTGCAAATTATTTGCACGTGAACTTGTCGTTGGTTCGTGTCGCGTGATGCGACGCCTGCTTTGCATAGAACAACGTGTGTGCCACGAACGGTCGGCAGGTAAATATGTAGCAGGACACAGGGCAATGGCACCTGGCAATGATGGTACCAAAACGGGCATCCTTCACACGCAGCCGCGCCGCGACGGAAACAGCGTCCTCGCACTCATTGGAATTTCAAATTTCACTAAAGGACGTCTACGGATCGCAGTTCGTAGCAGTGGTTGAGAATGTTAAAGAGAGGGGAGGAGGGGGGAGGGCTGTTTGCGAAACCATTTCTAGTGTCCGTCTCGTAGTGCCGCAGTCGGTGGCATCGACACTCACATTGGCTCATATCTCATGTCTGGTGTTGCCGGACAGTCCGGACACTGCTGTGTCCGTCCGCAAACAGACTAGAGGGTCTGTCCCATCATTTTAGGTCCGGCCGTGCCAGTCCGAAGAGTCCTTGGAATACGAGTCAGTTCCAACAACAACTGACTAACTGGCCCCGCCGCACTGGGTTGGTTGTTACTAGATGATGGTGCGCTCAGTAGAGAAAACACAAAACAGAAAAAAGCATCATCATTTCCAGTCAACTATCCCATGTAGTGTTCGTGCTTAATCCAGAGTGCGAGACAGAGAAAGGGAAAGAAAAGGCTCACTGATTTATGCATAAAGTGAAGTTTATGTAAAGGAGTGTTGGGTTTGGCCCGAGGGACTGCGAGGACTCCAACACTGATAACACTGTGTACTGTCAGCCTTGTCCTGGCCCGGGCGTAAAACAGAGTATCCTTCAAACATAGCAGCCTCCCTGCACATCTCAGTAATGTCCCCGTGGCAACCGCTGGCAACACCTAAGCACTCTTGCAAATGCTGCCTGGTAGCAGGGTGGCAAGGGAAAGTAGTGACAGTAAATTAATTTCTTTTACACTCTGGAAACTTTTATTTGCTGTTCCACCCTTCTCCCATCTCCTGTAACACCTTCTTGGCCATCCCGTTTCAATGTTGGAGATGGCTGGGCCGAGTTATTAAAAGAACACGCCCCGGCCCCTCTGTTACTACAGCGCTAGGGTTTTTGCACTTTGATAGAACAAAGATATCGAAGCAACCCGAAGTGCTTCTCATACCGTGGCAACCAGTCTGACGGATGCTGTTGAGTGTTTCGTTTCGATCGCACCCCGTTCGCCATTAATTGAACCCCTTTGGTATGGCATTTCAAAGCATCGCCATTTACGTTTGCTAATGAAATCCCAACGAGCTCCCGAGATACAAGGTTTTTATTGCATTTCACATTCCATGACTTTATTGCAGATGTATAAGCGCGTAAGTGACTCCTCGTCGAAATGTGAGTGGCGATATCGAATCGACGAAGCCAAACAGCAACGGGCAACATGCACCATGAGGGCAGCAAGAAGAGTCTATACTTTTCCTGGCTTCATCGGCACCGCGAATGAAGCCATCGCCTAACCAACGATCGCAGTCAATCGCTTTAGCTCTCCATCGGAATCACCCAAGCAATTTCTGCAGCGCGAATGAAATTGAATTTTCCGATGAGATGAGAAGGAGCAGAAGTACCGCGAGAAGCGGGACCGTTTTCATTCTGCACCCGTGCGTCATGCTGCGTTATGCTGCTTCCCCGGGACCATCACGGGGCGTGCGCACGCCCGCGAGCCCTCAAGTAGCCCTTCATAATTCAATCAGACAGAACCATCCCCACACCCGACACACCCGGCGGGGGCAGTTTGGTTTTATTAGAAAACTTTCTCCTCTCGTTCCGTGCGCCGTTGAAGAACGGCAGCATGCGTGTGCGAGCATTGGCAGCGTGCGCACCCGTGCGCACCGAGAAGCGTGGCCACTTGATGGAGGGAGCTTATGTAAATGGCTTCTGGGGCTACCGGCACCGCACTAAGTGCACCGTTGGCACAATCTTCACACACACATACTGGAGCGCCATTTTGTGCCGGCTCATCATCCATCCTGTGCTGAGATTGATAGTGGATATGGATCGAAAGCTTTTCTTGGTGTAAATTCGATGGAGAAAACCGGTGAAACCTTCATTCCTTCCCAGCGTTCAATCTATTTCTTTCCATTTTTCGCAAATCTCACAGTAATTCAACAATTTGCTCGATGGCTTATCGGTGCTACGTAGAGGTCCCCGTTCTTCCCTTACACTCCAACGAGGAAGACAATCCCGGTTTCATAGTTTCTATGGAGAAAAGTTGCTCCTATGTGTGCTTGTGAGTGTGTGAGTGAATCCGTTCTGCATTCCCCCTGCCGGAGGACACCGATTGTCTATCATGCATAATTTATGTCCTCGGCTGTTTCGGCCAGTGTGTAATGGTTCTGGTAGCCAAATGTGCCAAATATGCTCACAAGTTGAAGGATTGCGTGGCAGATCGGTTGCAAGCTTTTTACCAAGGGCAGGGATCCGGCGTGCGCTTCTATTTGATTTGCTTCAAATCTCATATCGTAAATCATATAAATCATGGAAGTAGACGAAACGAATGTATAGGAACGCCGTATGTGGGTTGTTTGCAATGGCGGAGGGTTGACTTCTGTTTATACAACAGCCAGGCCAGCCGGTTGCTGAACATTACAAGACTCATTTGCATCGAAAGCGATGCAACAAAACAAATAAAGTTACACAGACCATCTATGGCAAGTTCTCAAACAGCAATCCGGCAAATAGAAACTCTCAGCTGGTGCATGGGGGACACGGTACACAGTAAGTGCTTCGTTCCAAGGGAATGCATTTTTAATGTACTAATGGGGGGCTTTTAATTCCCCGCTGAATGGTTCGATGCTATTGCAAGTGCAGCGATAGAGCTTTGATGTTTCCGAGAAAATTGTGAAATAGTCGACTAAATCGTGTTTTGTTTTAAAAGTTTGCTTTTATCAAATAGCATTTCACTGTAACAATCGCGTGGAATGGCTACCATTTACAACGAGAGAATTATCGGAAACGTGATATGCCAGGCAATACGAGTAATTAAATACGTATTGTTAACCGTACGATCGTATCTCTGTCGAACGGACATCTCAAAACAGAGAAAAGTTTTAACATTGAACTTTCAATTAAACAATCCGTCAGGCCCAACGAACAGATTGAAATATTCTTATTTGAGCTTTCTTGGTACTACTTAATAGACTTAGACAAATTAGCAAATGCATGATTGGAATAAGTAATTCTAAAACCATCGCTAATCTAAACCTACAATGCCCACCGCTCACATCTACCATAAAGGGATCGAATCGTCTGCGTATAAAGTATACGCCATTCAAATTGCAGTTCAAATTGCCAACAAAGTCGTTTAAGTTACTTTAAGGTTAAACATACGTTAAATAAAAAAATTAAATAAAGTATGCAACATGACATATTCCTAGCGTTGACCGCCTGTGGATGACATGAAGCCACTGTCTATTCTGTTATCAATTAGAGAAGCTTTACTATGTTATCAATTAGAGAAGCTTTTGTTTTTAGCTACATTCGAAAACAAATCATGTAAAAAGGCCGCAAAATACATGAAGAATTACATCAATTTCTGATCGATTTTACAAATGATTCCAAATTTAGCGATATTTGCATTTCTGCTTTCGGCGCTTTGTATGAAATCCTGCCCAGCTGACGGAAAACATGTTGACTCAAAGCAGATCGTTAACAAATGCCCGGCAGGACCGGTCCATTGTCCTTGTATTTGTAGAATGCTAAAATAATCCTTCACTGAAAGTGCCAAACGAATTCCTCCAACTACCGCAACCCACGCCTACCTTCCTTGCTTCCCCAATTAAAATAAGCTCGGAGCGATGCTGGATTACTCTCGCTGGTACTATCTCTCTGGCATGTCATAAGCCTCAACCGAATGGTCGCACTCGCACGGATCACAACCAGCGACCGTCGGCCGCGGCGGCTGTCCGCACATTCAGCGAATGCGAATTCTCCAAAATGCCATCATAGAATTGACTTTCGCGTAGATTGAAAAGCGAACGGGGCTAATCCGGTCCAACGTGAGCCCCCGAAGGATTGTAGCCCGCCGATAGGCACTATTAGCACCGCGCGCTTCCTTCTCAGCAGTGCTCACCGTGGGGGGGCATAAGCCGTTGATCCGACCAACAATCCCGGGATTTACTTCAGGCCTCGCGATGATGACGATGATGCTCGTTCGGTGATGCCGAGCCGCCTGTTTGCTTCCGGTCAATGGTCAGAACGGGATGTTTTCCAGCCGTTTTTTTTGTTTGTATCCTCACCGCTACTGGAACTCACCATTGCGTTTACGCTGCTTCCCTATCTCGCCGACCAATATGCCACATTAATAATCGCATTAGTGCCATGAGTGAAGCTTTGTTCCTCTGTTCATCACGCTGCAAGTTCAATTCCTGTCCCGTGGGGAGTACTCTCCTTCTCAGCCCAACTCGCGGCGGCTTTGTCCCTTTCGCTGGGGTGCGCTAAAAGGATTACAATCCAAAATTGCAACCATCCCGGGGTACGGAAGCAGTGCACCGCACGGGATTGGCATGCTGTGAGGCTCGAAGCGGTTCCAGGTATGCGCGGTTCAAACGCATCGCTCCGAGCATGTTCTGGCCAGTGGCCAAATGGTCTCTCACAACGAGTACAGCTTTGCATTCGTTTCCAATTCAATCTATCGACCGGGTATGATTCTCGAAGCCCGCGCAAAAAACACATCCTTTGGGAAATTCCAACGCCAGCAGCTACCGACTGACCAGCAGACCAGCCGGCTAGCCGGGCAACCGGTCTGTCAGTCTGTCGGTCTGTTTATCTGCCAGCAGCACCAGCCAGCGATAGATGGATCGATCGATCGATCAGTCGGCCGTTCTCGACGGAGACGAAAGCATACTCGTACTCGCACAATGAACCTGCATCGATGCACCCCTCGATGTGCTGGAAAGTGGACTTTGCTTTCGCTGGTGGTCACATAAAGTGGAAACTCGTTCATGCGAACGCGGTTCCGCGGTGCTGGCCGCGAGCATGCCCGGTCCGGCCTAAGCAAATCGTTTTTGTTTTCTAACAAAGCGCCAGCCTAGGTTCAACGCAACGTTGCATGTGGTGGTCTATCGGTCCACGCAATACAGCAAATCGATGCAGACAGAAAAGCCCGAATAGGGCAGTCTAGTGGAAACATTGCTAAATGGCATTGGCACGATGGTCACCGGTTAAGTACTGCGATGCCAGTGAGCGGCTGGCAATCGTCACTAAACTCTCGATGAAAAAGATGGGAAAGTGGTGCGAATGAGTAGGGGAACAGCATCAATAAAACACCTTCCAGGGTTAATCGAAATCATATCGAAGAAAGAGATTGATGCATCAGTACAACATAAAGCTTATCTTAATGCCACATTCATAATATGGCATAATAAGATGAGGTTAAAAATAATAACATATTAGAGAGGATTTAGATTAATCAGTTTCGATTAATCAGTACGAAAAAAGAATCTATCATGCCCTAAAATTTAAAACGTTAATTTCAGTACAAACTTTAATCAATTTTTGTTTCATCATTTCATAGAAATATTATATGGAATTTGCATGCCTTCATTGTTTCTGGAAAAAAATGACGTATTTGCATGCCTTCATTGTTTCTGGAAAACAAATGAAAACAAGTGAGTATTAAACTTCTGGGGAAACCAAACAGCATAGCATATCCCATGATTACCATAGTTCACAAATAGCAGATACTGTTAGATATTGAAAGGAATATCTTGTGCTCGCGCTCTTGTTCATGATATTTGACGTCATTAGAAAAGAGACTGCTTTGGAACCCTTTAACATCATTTTATTGACTGGTATTCGGTGTAATAGTCGTGCGTCTTAAAATCAGTTACTTTTTAAGCCAATTCAATCCTCGGAATGAATCATCCAAGATCATCCATACGGTTCCGAGATCATCCATACGTTGCATATTACACGTTTAGATCATTTCGAAAAACAAATATTTGAAGCAAGACCAGCTTGCGCTATCAACTCATGAGATTACGGTATCGTCAATTCAGTTTTTAATTTAATAGTATACACAGTCTTCCATAATCACATTTTTCCGTGCATGACAGCGTTAGTTTCTTTGAAAAAAGCTGACGTACTTTGTGGCAAGTAAATCAAAAACACAAACTTTTTCTTGATAGATATCAGTAATATGCAGTAAACATCACATTTGCTAACAAATAACGGAATGCATCACAACATTGCTCTAAGTAAAGAGCAAGCATGAAACTCAATGATTGTTTTGACTGAGCAAGCTTTTCAACAATTCAAACACTAGAGCTACATCGCTACATCGCTGGCTCCTGATCGAATCGTAAAGATAGCAATGAAAATCGAAGGTCGATAACACAATTTTGCATCCAATGATGACTCAAGGCACCATCTAATACTGAGGCCCTTTCTGGAAAATTATGCTGATTGGACGGCAGCTTTTTGGTGATGCACAAACCATAACAATACATCAAAGACCTGCGCGAGAGGAACTGACATGTCAGGAGCACGACACCCAGGGACACATACCAGACCACTCCACATCAAACAATGCGAACCTCATGCAGTTGCTGGAGTAAAAATTGAAAGAACATAAACATGGTCTCGCTCACACTCCCCATGACATCCTCTCCATCGATGCAGTACCCATCTCGGAGGGAAGTGTCTTGGCAGCCCTTGCCGATCTGAAGCTCTCCCACTCCCCCGGTCCCGACGGCATTCCCTCTTCCGTGCTGAAGGGATGCATGCATTCCTTCGCCCCGATCTTGGCTCAGCTCTTCGCCAGATCTCTGCGTGAGGGCTCGTTCCCGCGGGGTTGGAAGTCCGCGTGGCTAGTCCCGCTACACAAAAAGGGATGCCGTCAGAACGCCTCAAACTACCGAGGCGTCTCCCTCCTCTGTGCCACGTCCAAAATCCTGGAATCTGTCGTTCATTCTTACCTCCTCTCCTGCGTTTCCTCCTTTATCGATCCGGATCAGCATGGCTTTATGCCTAAGCGTTCCACTACGACCAACCTCATGTCCCTCATACAGCGCATCTACCCTGCTGTTGCTTCTGGCTCTCAGGTGGATGTAGTCTATACGGACTTTAGTGCCGCATTCGACTGCATCTCACACAGTTTGCTGGTTGCTAAGCTCCGTCAGATGGGCCTGCGTGATCCTCTCCTATCCTGGATTAAATCCTTCCTCTCCGGGCGGTCCTTCCATGTCCGTACCCCTTCCTCCACTTCCCCCTCGTGTCCCATCCCTTCTGGGGTTCCTCAAGGCAGCGTCCTGAGTCCTCTTCTCTTTTCATTGTTCATGAATGACTGCTCCACTGTTCTCCCTCCCGAAGGTTACCTTATGTACGCCGACGACATTAAGCTCCTTCTCCCGGTCTCCTGTCCTGATCAAGCTCGATCCCTTCAAAGAGCTATTGATGACTTTTCAGCATGGTGCTCATCCAATGGCCTCCGCCTATCTCCGAGTAAGTGCTGCATCATTTCCTTCTCCCGCCTGAGTTCCCCCTTAGCCTGGGATTACTCTCTCCTCAACTCTCCCCTCCCCCGTGCATCCACGGTGATGGACCTTGGAGTGTGCCTTGATAGCACACTGTCGTTTAAGCCACAGCTGGAGGCTACTGTGGCCAAAGCAAATAAGACCCTCGGGCTCATTGGGCGCATGTCCACTGACATCCGCGACCCGAGGTGCCTAAAAGCACTCTACTGCTGCTGGGTCCGTCCTGTCCTGGAGTACGCCTGTGTCGTCTGGTCTCCCGCCACACCTGCCACTATGGACAGGTTGGAGAAGGTGCAGCAACGGTTCACCAGGCTGGCCGTTCGAAGGCTCCTGGGTGCCTCCGACGCTGCCCTGCCCTCGTACGACACTCGCTGCCGCATGTTGGGGTTGCCCCGGGTGGAGTTCCGCCATTCACGCGCCCAATCCCTCTTTATCGCCAACCTCCTGCTCCATAATACCGATGCTCCTTCCCTGCTCTCTGCCCTCCCGTTCTATGTCCCCTCACGTCGCCTTCGCGACAGACCTCCATTCCTCATTCCTCCCCGCCGATCGCGATTTGGTGCCGTGGATCCTTTCCTGCGGGCGATTGCCTCATTTAACTCCGTCGGATCCCTGTTCGACTTCCATCTCCCCATCTCCGTCTTCCGCTCCCGCCTCCGTGCCTCCTATCCCCCTAGTTTTTAAGAATCTAGAATGTAAGCAGTTATTGTCAAGCCAGCGGCGAACAATATTGAAATATATGAAATGAAATGAAATGAAATAAATAATGTATTTTGTATCGTTCTTGTCACAGAAAGTTCGCATAATCAAGAGGACGACGAAAGGAAGCATCGAAAACACTTCAGAAGTGATCCTTAAATTGATTCTCGATATCTTAATCATGCACTCGGGCCGTTCAAGTAACTCTTTTGTTTGTCGCACAACACAAAAACCGATGCTTTGAAGACGGAAAATATGAAGGTGTGAGTTTTGAAATGCTAATGCCACTCGTACAGGTTCTGTGTGGCTTTTAACTCCTCACGGAAGACACTTTCAGATAAGGAATCACGTTTCGCCCCCTTCTGCCTTGTATGCCAAGTGAAGTGATAAGTCAATAAATCGATTCAAGCTACCTTTAGCCGAAACATCATTTGCACTTTGGCTTATTGCATTGCCGCTCCAGGGAATGGATTAATTAGTATTTGTGGAAAACCATCACAACAAAGAACAATGCTCTCTGTCCACCTATGCATGTCACTTGATAAGCTACGAAGTCAACAAATCAATTTTAGATCTTGACAAACGCGATAGCATGGCACGGTTCGGTACGGTTCAGTGCTTCCATTGAATAGCGATTGTTCGATTGCAACGAACTCGCTCCTTTCCTTCGGAACATTTCTTTATCGAGTATCCATACTGCTTCTTATCACAACAATACCAACCAATGCTGCCCGTGCACCTTATCGTGCACTCAATCCTAAAGAGGATCTCGCTTTCAATTTGTGGTTGGATTAAAAAATAAATGCATTCCTCCTGCACCTTCTCCAACTTCTCCTCTTACTCCTCGTAGCACTTGTTTTTAAATTGGA
>NC_064875.1:41320938-41373438 GCF_943734745.1 Anopheles darlingi | reverse complement strand
GATTCTAGTAGGATATTGTGAGGAGGTTTGAGGTCGTTTCATGCCAAAAAAATAGCCTGATAGAAACCTATAACACAACTTTATTGCCCCGACTCCGTGCTGTGCCAACAAGTTTTGATCGCATTCAAACCATGCATTTAGAAAACTACGTAAAACTGCATCTCGATAAATACCAGATAACCATTCCGACTTTGCTAATCAAAGAGGGAATACTCTAGGTAGATTTATATTCATTTACGCGGATCAATTTGACAGTAGAATGATGATTTGGCATTTGGCAATGGTTCTGAAATTGTGGCGAAAAATCAAATTTTTCCACTATTGGGGCAACGTTCACTCGACGATTGTGCAAAAGAGAGTGTCTACAGAAAATGATTTTGTCCTTCATTTGTCCACCGATTGTTTTATGTATGTTTCGCATGATTCGGGTAGCTGTCCTTACAGCAAGTATGGCGTTAATTTTTCGTTGTCATATAGATCGATTTCATAATAGTAAAAACTATCAGTCTAACAAAATATCAAGATTTACGTTCCATCGATATCTATAGGACAATCATGAAGGAAAAAATATATACATTTTTCAAAAATGTATAAAAACCAGCTGAAATGCTGAAATGTGCAACAAGAGGACTATTCAAATGCAGTACCATGCAAAAGATTTTTGGTGATTCCAAAGAATATGTTTAAGGATTCATTTAAAAACCAACGAATAATTTGAGTGCTTAGTACTTCTTTAAAAAACAATTAAAATAGTATAAAATAATCCTTTTTTTTTAACGCCATCACTCGGCTTAGATATGGCCTATTCTGCGTGCCAAGATTCTACCTGGCATATGCTTTAGCAACACCAACAACCTTTGTATTGACCACTGCTGTTTGCCTTCCTCTATGTTTGTGCTTCAACATACAATTTCGAGTCACCGAACTCGCTGCCACACAGTTTAATTGTTTTCGAAGATTTCTGAGCTCTCAGGGGAGAGTGAAATGCTTAAAAACTTCTCAAAAGAATCCAACAGAACATACCCACACAGAAAGTCCTCAGAAACGGCCCCGGAATTGTGGCTGTCACTTGTGAAACTCCCCTAAAGCTTATTCCCCTGTCTAGGCAAAAGCTTGCTTCGTTCGCGAAAAGTATGATTAATTGTTTCTCCAACAAAAACATAAAAAACAATTGGCATCCATTCGCGAAGACGCGAGAACCTCAGAACGCTCGCATTATTGCCAGTGTTGCTCCGTGTTCCGTCGCCTCGCCGGGGGAGAAAAAAAAACCTCAAAGTTTTCCTCGAAACCAATGATACCGACATGGCAGGTATTATGTGGGAAATGATGAATATTTCTTTCGAAACAAATTACTCTACCAATCGAGCCCATGAATCGGCCCTCTCAGTGACAGGCAGAAGAGTTGAGAACGACTCCAAACCGGGTGGATTTCACTCGTCGCTCGTACAACACCGCTAACGCTAACACGGGACTTTTCTATTTCTTTTTCCCTTTTCCCGGTGGTTGTCCGGGAAGGTTTTCGGTGTGAGATTTTTTCCGTACCGCACAGGGGGCGTGTGGTTTTGGATTTAAATTTATTCACTGCAAAAAGGCCGCGATGCGCGAGCATTAATCATCGCAGCGGAGCAATCGAGCTTCACGGTTTTGCTGCTCAAAGCAGGCCCCGGAGAAACAAAACCCCTGATGGGCCAGACCGCACCCGAAGTGCTCATGACAAACGGTAGTCAGATATTTCATCTCCGTTCCATCCGTTCCGGAAGGCGTCTGGTTGCCGGTGAGATGCTGTTGCTGGTTCCGGAGTTGGAATGGATTCATTCCGCGGCTGCTGCGCAATCAAATCGCGTAAAACAATGAGCTCTCGGCGGGAGTGAGGGGTGGAATGGTGGAAGAACAATTTGTCAAAATATCAAACGATTTCCTCCCCGCTTCGAAACCATCCATGCGAGCCTATCAGGAGCGAACGCTCTCAACACACGTGCGATCCCGATTCTGGGATTCGTGGGATTGCAGCTCGATGGAACCGCGTTGATGGATAGATTTTTCATTTTTCGTTTCACCGTCGTGTCGTCACAGGCACACACACACACACACGCGCGTATGCAGACACAACGAGTGGCAGGTTTTCCACCGTTTTCCATCCCGAATGATAAACACTCGATTCCCCGGCCAGCGAGCGACAGTTGGCCAGCACAATCGGGCCATTTGCAGCAAAAGCAGAATATGATATCAATCTAAGCCAATCTAAACGAATACTTCCAGTGGCGGGCGGGAGGGAGGGGGGGTGGGTTCTATCCATCCGGGACAGGCGTTCAAAGCCAGGCAACCAACCGACAAGGCATCTACCAATCCATCTCCACTTTATCCGCGCATCCCATCGTGCTTGAATGAATTCAATTTTTATTCGATTGCTTTTCCGCTTCCAGGCCCACGCATACACACACACACACGCACAGACTAGGAAAAGCGTCCTCGGCCGGTCGGTTGTTTGATTAATTGTGTCACGAGCAGAATCTCGGTATTGCCTTCCTACTCGCGCAGACACTTCTCTTCTTCTCGGTTGGGACGACTTTTCGCAGGAAAGTTAGATTATGTTTTGCATTCCGGTTGAATGAACTGTCGCGCGCGCGAGAGTTCGCTCGTGAGGATAGCTTAGCATCGAGACGATGCGATGCGAACAGACGAATCCATTTCAATCCATTCCAAAGCACCCAGACGGTGCGTAAGATATTTGTCATCCAATTCGCAACCAACAATCGGTGGTGAATCTCAATCAAAACCATCTCATTTGGTGGCATTCGGAAGAGATTCAAGGCCTATGGTGTGAGGGAAAGGACTTGACTTAACACTGAATGAATCGTGCGTGATGCTATGTCGATGTAGTTTCCTGAGGAAATTAATACACCTATTTTAATTTAATAAAAACATATAACTCTTCACGATAAAATAAAAATATACATAGATAAACTCAAATAACAAATATAAAAGAACAGGACATGCTAACCACCGTAAATCTCCACTCTGTATCTGATATTATAGCACTATTCCAACAGGATATTATGTCATTTCTCACGCAAATACAGAATACTCGGAATATTTTTTGATTGCCCAAGGGCTTAAAAGCAGTGTTAACGCAACTTTACACCCTGCAATTGTCGAACATTAACCAGGCAAGCGTTTTCTATAGAAAAAAATAGGACTAGATTCCCTTTGTTTATGCTACCGATTCGTACTACGGTAACCTTTTCCCTTGATGCTTTCTTCAGGCATAATCATTTTATTATTGAAATTTCTCAAATGGGCCAGTTTTTTACATGTTCAATTTGGTCATCTTTCCACCAGGTATTGCTTTTTCAAGTAATACGTAGCCACAACGAAATTAAAAGTCCATATCATATGGAAAAAAAATCATATAGCAGTTCCGTGGGGAAGTTCGACTAAGAACCGCCATGTACCAGAGTGTGCAGAGTGGAATACATTTATTGCGAGAAACAAATTTAATAAGATTTTCATTATCAACGTTGCAAATTATTTCGAAATGCAATTTCACAATACAAAACCTCACTCCTAGAGTACTCCGTATATCTAAGGATTTGATTTCCCGTATGTAGGACACACAAACACACGCCGTACCGCTTTTTGTAATACCAGTGAAACAGCGCGCAAGCTAAAACTATTTCATTTCGCAAAAATACCCTCCATAATCGGATTACAATTTTCTCCTAACCCCATCGCCCGAATCCGTTCTGCGAATGGGACCTTCCTTTTCGTTTTCCACTCCGCTCATCCCAATCGCGCCACAATCAGTGTGGGTGTTGGAGCCAGCGAGCACAACACAAAGCATGATGCCAACGAGGCGAATTTTCCAACTCATCAGACATTCAGACGTGAGAAACAATGGAAGCACTGATGGTCCGCTGCTAGGCAACGAATTTAAGCATCTCATGCTCGCGCTCTCAACCCTCGCAAGCAACAAGGATATAATTAAATAAAGCGCAAGCAATGATAAACACTCACGTCGCGAATGAATGATAACAACACACCGGCCACACCGTTCACCTGACGGTACACTGACGTTCGCTGAGGTTCACTGAGGTTGTTCGTCCCTAAGCCGGAAGCAGCAGCTCGCAGCAAGCCTCCTGGTGTGGCCCACGAAGAATAGGATGACTGTGCAAAAATTAGCTACATCTTTTTTGCCCACGAGACCCCTGCTTCCTTCCTGTTTCCTGTTTCTGTCAATGGAATTAATTAGCAGGATCAAGGGAAAACATGCGAAAAACACCGGCTGGCGCGTACCGGAACTTCGTCTTGTTAGTCGTCCCGTGACGTGACGTCCGGGCAAGTAAACAGCCAGCAACAGTCAGTAGCTGTTGTTTCGACGCGGTTGCTGTAAGGTATTACCTTAGCAACGGTACGGCATTTCTAATTTTGCTTCACAAAACATTCACTTCACTAAACTATTGCCAAAGTAATGCCGGAACTTTAAAATAACTCGAGAGGGAGGGAGCGAACTAGAGCTGCTTCTGCCCCCTTCGCCGGTTCCGTCTCTCTGTCTCTCTGTTCCGCTTTAGAAAAAGGTTCGAATGTTAATTTAATCAAAGTCTCGACCAAGAGCCTCAAATTCCAATTTCTACCCTCGAGATGCTTCTTCGATTACAAGCGCACGAGTATGAGTGAACGATCCGCGACCCACCGTCTTGCCCCGGAGCCGTTCTTTATCAGCACATACGACGGAACCCTAGAACCCCGGGTGCCGAAAAAGGACTGAAAATCCGGTAATGGAACGCCCCAGGAACGGTTCTGTTGCGTCCCTCCTGTTGAACGTCACCCCGCTTGGAGTCGAAACTCATGCGAGGATCATGCTTTTGCATTCCGCCATCCCCTCAAGTGTGTATCCATGTGTGTGTGCTGCAAAGATATTTTTAATCAACAATACTCGTTTCATCCCTCCCACCAACGCACGCACACGCACGCATACTACTTGAGTTGAGCAAAATTTGTAACGAAACAGATAGGATGTTAGACCACGCGCACAACCCCACAAACTCCTCTGTCTATCGTCTGCCTCTGCGTAACATAATCCTCTAGGCTCTTCGGTGACACTCGTCCGTTCGGAGGAAACACAACAACCAAAACGAAAAACAAAAATGGAAATAAAAACTTTCCTGTCCCAAGCACCACAAAACACGCTACGGTTCGCGCGCATTTACTCGATTCCATTGTGCCGACAAGCATCCGATAATGAATTGTTAAAACTTTTGTCACCAAAACGCGTAGCACATCCACAAGAAGTTTTATGAATTCCTGATTTCTGGCGCCCTTGATGGACCCATCGTCAGCCATCGAAGAAGCAACAATGTCATCAACCAGTCCATTATTGGCGCATTGGAACAACAGCATACAGCGTTGAAATGTTTAGAAAGCGTTGCGAAATGCTCTCACGTTACATTACGACATATCCTCGAGGAAAGGGCGAACACGAGCATCTCTTCTTCTTTTTCTGCTTCTTCTTCTGAGGTAGCGTATTGAACAACCAGGTCTTCAAGCATCCGCCTTCATTGAACAGCGGTACTCCGGTATCACCTTCACCAGAATTCTCGTCGAAACTTTTATGCCCCTTTCAGGAACCTTCACTTCGCCCGTTCGCTCGCTCACGACTGTGTTTAACTTTTGCACGACTTTTTGACGAGATTTGCCCACGAGATACGGTGACAGATAATCCAACTTTGAACCACCCTGCGCTTACCCCGTTGCATCCGCAGCTTCCGGTGAGAGTTTAACAGTTCTTTCCTGTTTCTCCGGGAACTGAAACGACACGACATAAAGCTCGGGATTGAAAGAGCCGGCAGCAGCGCTAGGAAGCGCCCTCTCTTATCATCACGCTAAGATCACATGTCGCAGCAATTAGACAATGGGTTTTGTGCCAGAAGGCAGCCAAGGGATCCGGTGCTTTCACCTTCTGCCGCTGTCCTCCCATTGAAAGCCGTTAAGCTTTACAGTAATGAAACGCCGTGCGTTCCGTTTCTTCTCCACGCACCAATTCCAATGTCACGATGACGACCAACTTGCTACCAATGCTCAATCCTACGAGCAAGGGTCCTACGGCAAGGAATCAATATCATCGACCAACGAAACGGAACGTAGCAGCAAAACCGTAGCACCGCGGTTCGGAGCAGCGCTGTTGGAAACGATTCCAACACACCATCAACGCAGCGAGCATGAGCATTCGCTGCGTGTGGCCGAAGCGGAGCCCCCGGTTTGGCTTTCTCTTTTCTGCGCCGGAAGCATAAAAGTCATAAAAGTTTCCCGTTTCACGAGTGTGCCGCACACACAAGCAGCACAAGAAGCCGAAAAGCATTTCCCGATGCCGAGGACAAAAGTTGGTCGCACAACCAACCAACCAACCAACCAAACATTTCACTGGTTGCATGACGATGGCCGGTTAACGGGGAAAGTCGGCAGCGAAAAAAGGAAACAGTTGCGCGCATTGCGAACACAATTATGGAAAGTAATTCATATCCTCGCAAGTCCTCCAAGTCCTTTGCGTTTCACGAACAGTCAGTGAGTTCAAAGATACAAAACGGAGCAAAATCCGAGAAACGCATAGCGACCGAAGCGGTAGCGGAAACGAGACACTCGGTAAGGATAATGAGAGCAAAAATGCGAAGGAACCCTCGTCGCGCAGCACATTCAGCATGACATTCAACAGATGATGGCAACCATCATGATGCTGATGATGGTGATGGCATGCTGGGATGGCACTCGTCGTGTGGCAAACGGCAATGGCTTCACTTTAAGCCGCTTCGGTATCGTGAGCTCCCACACGGAAATCGAACTTCACGAAGAGCCGCACCTACGCGGCTTTCGGGGTTTTTCGATGTCCTCCCAATGTCGCCACTTCTTCCCACTCGTCGGTTATTCATTCAGGCCACCTACCACGAAGATTTTCATTCGAAAAACCATCAGTGCCATTCTCGCTGATTATGCTGTTTTTCCGTTTTGCGTGCCTGTGTGTGTGTGTGTTCGTGTGTGTGTGTGTGCGAGGTCACTTTGCCATCGTCACCGCGCTGCGCTTGCCTTGACCAAAACCGAAACGAAAAACTGAAACCAACTTGACCGGCTGGTCGCGTCTGCGGTTCAGAGAAGAGGAACGAGATGAAATCTGCTTAATAAGCGTTTTATTCCGAATGCCCCACCATCTACCCAACACCGCGGTGAACCTGTAGAACGTTCTTCAGCTCCCTTCTTCTTCTTGGCTTGCCTTTCTTTAGTTTTATGTTATGGCTTCCTGGAAAAAAAAAACCCCGTAGACGGATGAATCGCGGAAAAGGCGCCAGAACTCCGAGTGTCATCTTAACGCTCAACTCAAAGGCATCAAAGCTAACATCTCAATGTTTCTCCTGGCGCTCGGTGTTGTCGTTTTCCGGGCGCAACGGCCCAGGGAAATAAAAAGAATGTTCCCTTTTGGCCGCTGTCTTCGCAATGTTCATCTCACAGGAAGTGGTACCGGCGGTGGTGGCTAGGCGAGTGAATAAAATTATGACGCGCGCCACTCGGTCGCTTTGGTTTGAACTTTTCTCGCTACCGGTTTGTCCTACACCTTTCTACACCGGAACGGCACCGGGATTTTCTGCGGAAAGGGCATTCCTGTTGCTAAGCTTATCCTCTTTTTGCAGCGCGCTACGATGACGGTGACGGTGGTGCTGCCACACATTAAGATGCTAGAAAAAAGTATGAAACCGACGGTCCGTAAATGGAGGATCATCTGCACTAGGTGTTCTCCCGGCACTACGGCACCATGTGTCGCTATCATCTTGTCGGGATCACTTCTTTTCACTAAAACACGACCACATACCTTGACACACGCACACACTTACACACACAAAGTATCATGCTGACTAAAAAAGAGAGAGCATTTTGGAAGAGCAGAGGGACAGCTGAGGTAAATTATGACCAAAACTGTTACTGTTTCACTTGTGAGGACTTTGTTGGATCTTGCTTTGCGAAAAGGAAAAGGTGCTTTCGGTCCCGCAATACAAGATGTGCTTGAGATGTGAGCCAGGGTGTCGTTTATGGGCTTCAGGAGAGAGAAAGTCCGCAAAGCGATTCTGGGAGTTTATGTTGCCTCGATCAACAACCGCGTAAGAATCCTTAAAAACAGTGCAGATCCAATAAGCCGTTTGTTGACAGCAAAATGTATTTCATCTATCAAAGTGTGAATTTAACGACTGTGCCCAGTGTCAGATATAGCGTAATGTTGATTTTTTTTACAAAGCAGAATTAGTAAGTTATTAAGTAAGTTAGTTTGAAGAAGTGATGTGGCAAATGACAATTTTTATTTGAAATCAACCGTTTCGGAGCCGAAACAATTCCATAATGTTTTGTAAAAGAGTCTTTCACATATTTGTGCTGCCCTCCATACTCCCTTGAATTGCGATAAATTTTGTAAAACAAATAATTCACCAATGTGTTTTCACCAAAAACTAGAAACTAGAAGCAACTGTTTCATGGAAACTAATTCAAAGTGAAAAATAGATTAAATAAGCAAGAAAACTGAAGAAAAATTGGAAGAAAAATGATATGCCATCAATCCTGAGCTTTTATCACAACCATGGCCGCAAAACATTTCTATTTTGGAGCAACAATTCCTTTTCCCCGCCAATTCTATCGATAATAAAAAATAATGCTCGAATAATCAGTGTTGACGTATATTTTACAAAGTAGAATTGGTCATTGATTTAGAGAAGCAATGAAACCGATGAAAATGAAGCGTAACGCCTCTTCAACTCCAAAAAAACACCAGATTTCCCGCATTGCTTTGATCACATTAATCCTATGAAGCGTATACTAACAAGCGGTAGGACGGATCTATCTTACAGTTCATCCTAACGCTATTTTTACAAACACTACCAAAAAAAAAAACAAGTAAAATCATCCCAATAACACTAGTCAACCACATCTTCTATCTGGCAAATGTTTCAGAAATAATCAATCCAGTGAATTCCAAATAAACATCAAAGACAACGCCGACCTAACATAGCAAAGCCTGAGTCCGAATGGGTCACAACCTTAACCGGAGGCTTCCCGATGGACGATAAAAGAAGACATCCATAGAACCTACTGGCTGAACCCTAGACGACTCCAGTGAAGTGTGACAGATCGTGCGATAGCACGGAGCAATTACTGAAATGGAAAAATTAAATAGTCCAACCATCGTTCACCATCGGGACTGGCACAGGATTGCACAAACAAACACAAACACTCGCCCTTACTCCATCCCGCCTTGATTATGCTTCACATTTCGTTTAACATTACCTCCAAGAACCTCACCACTCGGAGCCGCACCGTGTTCTTGTGCTTATAATCACTTCAGCATATGCAGCATAACGAGTCCGTCCAAACCTAACCTCAACGGACTAACGACCCGACGACTGTGACAACTTCGAGAAAAAGAGAAAACTCAACCATAACAAAAAAAAATACAAATCCCAACCTAACCGATATCACCGACCATACCTTCCCTGTGTCTCTCGTCACTTCACAGATGCCACTGCAACTGCAAGACACGTTCCAAACCAGGTCCACCAGATCACCGGCGACGTCCTGTGTTTCGGATGATGAATAAATGAATCCCGAATACCGAATGGCGTTTGCTGGGAAATGTTCCCTGCACCATGCTGTTTTGTTTATTTCTCTCTCAACGAGCACTCCAAAAATGATTCGACTGACTTGATCCGGACGAACTGGTGGACCAACCATCCAGGTCGGTTGGCAGAACTCTTTCGGAAAGCGGGATTGGGGGGGGCTACCAGTTCGTTTGTTTGTGTTTATTCTGTTTGCACAGATGCTATCCAGAGGCGGAGATCCTGCGTCCGGTCGGAGCCAACTACGATTGGACTTCAAATGTTCCTTTTGGGAACTGCAAAATTCAAGCAATCGTTTTACCTTCGTTAGTGTGTGGACTGTTCGTCATGGCTCCACCACCACGGATCCCATTACATACCCACCCGTGTTAGTGTTCGATGCCTCCCAAAGGTCACATGTGCTTCGAGTTTCCCAAATTACGGAACCATTTTTGCATAATTGCGAACAATGCTCACCAACGGCAAATGCCAGCAATGGGACCCTAGACATACTGGAGGTGAACTTGTGTTCGATTGAATAGAGAGCGATGGCCATGGTCATGCCTCACTCACTCACTTCTTCACCTAATTCTGTGGCTTTTCGGTATGCAGCGAAATCCTGACGACCCCAGATGCGAGAAACTGACCGGATTAAACTGTCTTACGGGTACCCCGCCAACCACTGCGGGCCGGAAGCAAAACAGATTTCGGACCGGAAGCAAGACATTGCATTTTGTGCTGTCGTACAACCGTAAGACGCTTCGACCGTGGAACCCCCCGAGAGACCCACTGAAAGCGGGATTATCTTTAATGAGATTCAGGTCTGGCTTCCCGGGCACGGCAGACACAATAGGCTCGATCATGGGCTCAGTGATAACGGAGTGAAGTTATGATAGGGAATTATGAGTATTGTGAAACAAAGCATTCGCGAATAATAGTTGAAGTGTGGAATTGAAGGTTATAATTACCGGTATGGGTAGGTTGCAGCGTGTTATGCTTGAAACAATAAGCACGGTCTGTTTGGTTTAGTTGATCAAGAGTAGTTTAATCGGGTATATCATATGAGCCTATAGTATTGTACGATCTGGTATCAACGTTGGCGCTTGTTGGCGGCAAGAGATGAAACAGGAACTTGTTCCTGTTAGGAATAATCATTTATAATATGACATACACACTGCAAAAACACCATCAAGCCATTAGTGCAAGATTCATAAAACTTTCATGATGTTTGTTTTGAGTTGAATAAAGCGCACTGTTCGTCGTATTCGGGTGGATATTCAAGTAAAGTGGCGTTGCATATGCATTCCAAATGCAAATTCCAAAATTTCTATTAAATAGATGTATACTTTTCAGTATTAATACATCAGAACCCCGTATATTAATTTCTAAACATCTCCAATAAATATTCCCAAACTGCTTGTAATCAATACACCATTATAATCCAACTGCAGCTAAAGCATCCTCTAAAGATAATGCAAAATTGCTTCAGCAACGAATTATCGCAATCACTATCCGTTGGAAAAGTTTAAGCGAAATGTTAGCAAATTCCTCCATCACCACAACAAACCCTCAACCGATGTTCGTCCGTTCGTCCAGCCGAAAATTATTAAAACTTTTCTCATTATGACAATACTACCCGAAACCGAAATACAGCGTCTCTCGCCGAATGCACCGTGTAAACTGCATTGTCGGACGACCAGAGTACCGAAATTCCATTTGCCATTAATTTCCCATCGAATGGCGTCGCAAAACAATTGATTTCACCTTGCGATGTGACCCTTCGATGCAATCCTTACGATGGTTTCCGATTTCCGGTTCCACGTTGGCACATTCGCGAACTCGTGACTTCCCGACCTAAGAGGACAACTCCTCTCCTCCCAACCTAGCACAAAGGGATGTTCACATAATATTTTACGAACAACTTTTCCGTTGCGGGATCGAAGGTAAACTCCCACCCTAGCACCCAGCACCCAGAAGCTTATGAAATTCTTTCGCAATCCCTTTCCTTTTCTCCTGCTCCTTCTCTGCTACGGGTCTTCGTTACTGCTTCTGCAACGCGAATCGGCGAAGGGCTTTCCGTTCTGGGAAAAAAAGAAAGCTATCAACCATCGTAGCATCGCAAAAGGAAAGCGAACCGATCACGCTCGAGCAGCAGGCAACTAAACCAAACAGAAGAATCAAACTATCATCATCACAACAGTTTCCTGTTTTCCTAGCATCCACGCGGCCCACTGCACAGGCTCGTAAATGTGTTTTATTGGTTCTTGTTTTTTTTTTTTGTGACTTTCCGACTTTACACCAACCCTTCGACAACCGGGAAAACCTCCACCATTCTCACCTTCTGCCCGGGCTCGCCCACACCGACCAAACACACAATGGACGTAAGCACGAGGCAACATCTAGCTTCGCCCGACCATTGTACTACGAATTACGTGCAATTCTTCCGCCGATCGGTGCAGAAAGTCGTGCAAAGTTCGCATCGGAAGGGCGGGGCGGAAGTGAAAAGTCTTAAAAACGGAAGTGGCTGTCACTTGCCTGCCACGTGCAGATTTGTCGACTTTTTCCAACGAACTCTCCCCAAACGAATGGCACGAGCTTCTTCCGGCATGAAATTGATTCCTCATGCATGGTGACGGAAGTGGTGGGGTGCGACGTTTTCTAGGCAGTCCTTGGCGGTGCACACACACACCTACACACCCACACACAGACTCGACCATCATCATCGACCAGCCCCGTCCGGAAATGGCAATAAGTGGAACGATCTGGTATTGGTTGAACCACAATAGGTTTGCCAAGCGATTCGGTGGTTGGCCACCGGAGCTTTACCGGCAATTTCCGCCAGTTGAGAATGAGTTTTTCCAACAACATTTACTCACCGTTCGCTGCACTATCCAATTGCTGCTATTTACCCGCTGGATATGAGATCTGCATTCAATTGTCCAGGGATTTGTAATTGTTTTTCCAGCTAACCAGGAATGTGTAGCGCTTTTTGGTAACATATTGATCTGTGAATCTATTTTGTTTGTTTTTTCTGCAACATTTCTGACCTAACTACAAAAACTAAACATTTTACTATTGTAATGAATGTATTGTCGGTCGTTTGCAAGTACATTCTCTCATTTTTAATGTAGTTCTCGGATTCCGTATCGATATAGCTTCTTATCTTTTGAAGTGATCCAATCAGAGACCCTGTTTTCAATACTTTCATAAAAATGTGGCACCAAATAATGTTTCGTGCAACCAAACAAGTAGTAAACGAATAGAAAAGTGTCTGATGCATACAGTATGTAACCTTTTCTTAAAACGTTTTAACCATTTTATCGACATGTAATTGAAAGTTGTCATATTGATAAATCTCTTTATTATGTTTCTCATATCTGTCCGGGCTTTTCATGGCCAATATTTTGATTTGGTTTAGCTATTAATAGTTTCATCAGGATTAAAAAACTCGAAGCACACGCCCCCTTCATGCTTCACCATATGCACATTTCTGTGGAGATCGTTGTTGGTCTTCAAAGTTTGAAAAATCTAACCACACAAACTATATCCGGCATGTTATCTCAGTAAGAGCAAGCCTACTTTAAATTTTCTTTAATATATTATTTACATTTAGGCATTTCTCTTTTCATTATGGAATAATGAAAAAGTACTCCTCACAACCACACTTTGCCAGAGACAAAAGATGACATTTTCAAACCAATAACAAATGATATTCTCAACACTTTATCCAAACAACCTGTCACGTTAGATGCGCTATGATGCATAACAGAAGCTTTTGATCACAAATTCGTTTTAAATTAATGTATTATTTCTTCTACAACAAGATAAATCCCTTACCAGAAAGAAGTTCTAAATTTTAGCAAAGTTGAAGATGGTGTTACCATACCTTCCGACTCGAAATCATTCTTCTTGCTTTGGCATTGCGGTCCCAATACGGTGCCAGCACGGCTTAAAATCTGCTCTTCCTGGATTAAAACCACCGATTACGAACATTTCCGGAAGCAAAGCGGCTGTCCAAAGCGGCTGGCCAGAAATTCGATTTGGCTCAAACTTAACGGAAAAGCACGCGCACGACTTACGCGATCCGATCCGATTTCATACCCATCCCTCCGCGACCACCTTCCCCCCATCCATCCATCCGGGTAAAATCGAATTTACAGCTTTTTACTCAAAAACACAAACGCTAAAAGCACAAACATCGCGGTTTTTCCGGGGAGGGAAAATCATTAGGAACCGAAATCCCTGGCTCACTCACAGGCCGTTCGGATCTTCAGTTCGGTCGGTGAAGAAAATCCTGGAGGTATTCCGTAAAACTCCTCACCAACCACTACCACCACCATCACCACTGACGACAACCGGTTTTTTGGGTGAATTAAAATCCCGCAGCCGAGCGCGCGCGAAATCCTCGCATCCCATCGCATCGCAAGAACCCACTTCGGAACGCACACCACCGAACGGCTTAGCTCTCGTCGCACGCGCCATAACCAAATTCGAACCTGAGCTTAATTCCCGACCCACGACCTCAACCCCACCCCGGAGACCGACCAAGCAAACAGACAGAGAGAGAGAGAGAGAGAGAGAGAGAGAGAGACCGAAGCCGTCTCCGGAACGAGGACGGAACGAACCGGAGAAGGAGTTATGAAAATTTTAGTTATTAAATTTAATGGTATTTTATAGCCGACCGCCCTTCATGGCCACCACCATTGCCATACCCAACGGGTTGCAAGAAAGATTAAATCACGTACCACGAGTATTTTCCACCAATGCCCCCAGAAACCCCCGAACCCACCGGGAATGGCAGACCATCTTTGTGCGCTTTGCCTACGAATGGCAGCGAGCAAGGCTAGCGTGACGGTAACCAAGCTACGTGGTTTCATTTCTCTCTAAACACTAACCTCCCGCCGCCATCCCACAACACCATAAGTCCCAGACGTAAGCAGCACACCGCAACCGCGACCAACCGGGCCAAAGAGGATTCCTTTTCGTCGTCTTCAAGGATGTCCGCTGTTCTGCTCAGGGAAGGTGAATCCCGAAACCGAAATGCCACACCGAGACCGAGTTCGAACCGTGAGAAGGGGATTGTAATAAATTTAGCAACTTTCATTTGCGACAATCACGCCTCGTGTGTGTGTGTGTGTGTGTGTGTTTGTGCATGGTTTTTGCTCTCACAACCTTTCATCCCACAACAACGACCTGTGACGTGGCATTCAGGAGATTCCAAAGGGAAGGGGGGGGGGGGGTGTGCTTGGCTGTGAAATACATGTCCGCCGGATCAGCACGATCACGTGCGCCAGCTTATCCTTTCCTTTTTTTAAGGTTGGTTGATCCTGCGAGAAGTGTGCTGCGCTCTGCTTTGCATCCTAACCTCAATAACGCTCCATTTGCGTGAGTAAAAGACAGAGAGAGAGAGAGAGAGAGAGAGAGAGAGAGAGAGAGAGAGAGAAAGAGCAGCTTTCAATCGCTGGTTGCTGGTAGCATCGCACCGCATGCTACGATTACAAACTGATCACCCCAACCGTGTGCATACATAACCTTCAAAAAGGAAGAATCGGAAAATCCACCAGCAAGAGGGCCTTTCCGACGGGGAAGGAGAAGGGGAGGGGGGACACCGGGCCAATCGGTACCGATAAGCCAACGGTCTAATCCTTCCAATTAAGAGAAGCAGCTCACAGCTGCTCGCAATACACGCGCTCACACACCAACCCTCGAGGCAAGGATACCGTTACGGGGTTGCTAACCTTTTTCGGCAACCGAATGCACGCGGTTCCAATGGATCCAGGGTTCTCGTTAATCTCATAATTGGCGCTCGTCTTAGACGGAATGGATTAAGCAAAGATTTTCGATTCTCCGTCTAAGGGGTGTGTGTGTTCGTGTGTGTGTGTGCGCGCAATATCTAATCGATTGGAGCGTCCCTTCTCGTGACTAATACATAACGCTAACTCTTCACACCGAACCAAACCCCCGGGACCAGACCCCAACTGGCATAGATTAACCTTCAGATATCGGGAGGTACACAATCCAATTAGTGATCTCACCTGCCTTGACGTAATTCTAACGATTGACAGTAATGGCGTTGGCGTTCTTATCCATCACCGGCGTGACAACACGGGATACCTGCCATCCCTTAAAGCCAACCTCTTTCCATCGTCCCAAGCACTAACCTCTTCCGTGGTCCGTGGTCCTTAAAGTGGCCATAAAGAAGGACAGGACGCCGTAACGATGATGACCACGATGGCCGCTAGTGTAGCACAACAGCAAAACCAATAAATCCCCTCGATAAATTAAAACGTTTCGTTCCCGTTCCGGTTTCCTTTTGGCCGAAAGGAATTCTTCATTCACTGCACGGGAGGCACCGACAATGTCCTGCAACGGTGACATCATGCAGGCGTTCTCCGTTCCGATGTCGCCTCCACCGCATAGCCAAAAGCGCACCCACAATTTCTGGTACGTGGTTGTGTGTCGCTGTTGGTATGTGTGACCGGTGTTCACACCGGAAGCAATAACCGGCTGCAGGTACCAGCGCGCCATCGTTCGATGTGAAGCGCGACCGTGCCCAAGGACCGTTCACTCTCCATGTTCCGGCACCGCTTTCTTGGTCGCTTTCTTACTGCAAACGTGTGTCCCGTTGCCCGTTATCCGTTGCGAGTTTTCCCATTTTTCACCAGACAGGCACGCGTTACCATAAATTTCCAATTCCCTCAGTCCGTCCCTCCTACGGTCACACCTCAATGCATCAGCGAACGGAAACCGAAACTGGCATCCGGGCGAGAGCGTGCATCGCGTCGCCACCGGCAACCGACCGATGGATGCAAAGAAGCCCAGAATGACAAGCGCAGGTAGAGGTGGTAGAGGCTAGCATGGCCACCGGTGGCGGCGGCTGCGGCGGCGCCGTGGCAGCGTAAAACATGCTTCCAGCGAACAAATGATTATACGCCCGAATGGTAACCCGGAGCAAACACGCAAACACATGTTGTTGCCGAGCGGTGGCATGGCGTACTCGACTGTTCGGAGGTTTGAGATGGAATTTACTTGATGCTACTGATGGTGGCTTCTGGCTGGTAGTAGTAGTTGCTTTCATTACGATGCAGCAACCGTCTAGCGTGGAACCGTTACCAGGGGTTGAGGTGGTTTTTGGTTCGCACCAAACCGGTTGACTCACTGTTGATTTCGCGTGCACTGATGAATTGATGCCAACGCCACGGAACACCGTCAGTCGTCATTTGGTTGCCCAAAAATCCCCAAAAAGCACAGTTCGAGGAAAGCGGAAACTGTTTGGCAGGCAAAAGGCTTGAAGCAAACCGGACGGAATGCTAGTACTGGAACAGAAGAGACTAGTAGAAAGATTCTGGAAGGTGCTAGAACACGAATTTCTTACCAAGAACACTGGGAAAATGCAGAGATGCACCCTACTGACGAATGTTTTGCATTCGAACGTTTCGTGTGTTTTGTGTGGGAAAAAGTACGCACGGCGAAGGAATGATAAACCAATCGTCACAGCAAGCGTTGCACGTTGCTTCGTCCTTTGGGCAAAGAATTTATGTGCCAAACCGATAAGCTGGTAAGGGCCTCCCCACCCCGGGGCAGTGACAACGGACGCCCACATCCCCTCCTTTTTAGTCGCTTTTCTCCATCTAAGACTAAGAAGACACTTCTTTGTTCTCCTGCTTCTTGGGAAGCTTAAACACGTGCACAAGAAGAGCGAGAACACTTACGAAGAGTGGCAAAAGCTAAAGTCAACAAAAGATAAAAAAGAAGATCCAGAAAAACATGAGGGTGTACCATTCCAAGCATTCCAACCCTGCTCATCTTAGCGTTGCTTCGCATCGTTTGAACGTGCCTTTAGCGGTAGATACTGTTTGCAATTCTTTAAAGCTAAAGATTTGCTTGTTTGGAGGAAGAGAGGGAGGGCGAGCCACCGAAGGCTGAACGGTGTTTGGTCGCTTGGTGACGCGATCTCTATTGATCGTTGCACATTACCAAGTTTGATTTAGCCCGTATACGGAACATTGCATTATGTAAATGTTGTGTAAACAGTACTGAATGTATAACTTGGAAATCACGAATGATGATTCCATTTCCAAGGAGACGCCCTTGAGGATGAAACCCAGCAGAAGCGAAGCAAAGTTGTGGCTTGCAATAAAAAGGGCGATTAGTAAAGGAATCATAATGAAGTCAAACATTTGTTATGCAACGAAGCAAAATGGGGGAAAAACTCACAAGCACAAGCTCACAGACATCACCAGATCAGCGCAATGCGATTGCATGCTGTAGCAAGTCAGAAACAAGTTTGAATTACTCTCCGCCGGAAAAAAAAACCGCAATTAAACTAGTGAGATCCCGTTGTATTAATTATTTCCAGCTAGTACACACTGAACAACTTTGACCTGATCACAGAGTCGACATCTGGAATGGAAACTCGTTCAGTACTATTTGTACTTCTTTTGTCACACTCCGCACCAGTACCAGGATGAACATAGGAAAGAAATAAATCTATGGTTAGTTAAATGTATAGACAAGTTCAATGTTTCAAGTACTATTGGTAAATATAGAGACAAATACTAACCCTTTTCGGGTGTAATTGAAAACAGCTGCTTCAATTAAATCAAATTAGATAACGCTGAGAGTTATTTGCAATGGTTACTAACAGCCTTCCTACTGATAATACATTACCACAAGAGTAGCTTATCCTAGAGTAATATTTAAAATGAAAGGTAAAGTGAAAAAAATACAAACGATATTTAGGAATTTTATGAATGTAAGGTGCAAAAAAAAAGGTAAGGTATATCCAAAAACATAAAATTTAAATATGTTCGAATTAATGTTCTATCAGATGATACTAGGAATAGTTAATTTTTTTTTTTCAAATTAGTACCAAACAAATGTCTCAACTCATCATCAATCGGAACAAGCACTTTGGCTGGTAGATGTGAATGAAACAAAAATCACAGCATTTTTGCGTTGCAGTTGTTATTAATTGAATAAACTTTATTGTCAAGGTTCAATAAGGAGTGGACCATTCAGTGAGCCGGACCTTACACCACGACATATAAAATATGATATATTCGAAGAAGCCACCAGACGGATCCGCCGAAAACTGAACTCTTGCCTCAACAGCCTCCTCGACGTTTTACAATGTAATCTGTTGGGATGAATTAATCGCGGTGATTATTCGTAAAGATCTACGAGTTGTAAGGTAACACTCGCATACCTTTTTTGTTTACACAGTTGAATCGTTTCATTTGGCAGCTGTTGCTAAAGGTCATAGGTCTGCTACGTCCATTCCTAGGTACCCCACACACGGGTGTATAGTCAGCGGTACACGCGAAAGCACAATCCGCACTTTCCACGGGCGACAAACCACAAAAGACCGCCATAATGGCTGACATAATGCGGCCAGTTAATAGATACACTCGATACTATGAAATGTTTACTATGCTTACCCAAAAAGATGATTGCAACACGCATTGTTGTATGATAGAATTCAAAAGAATTTCCTCGTCTCTTTGATAGCTGACGGTTTGTTGCAAGTTCACAATCTACTGTCGATTCCCTAACGACTTCACTTCGACTTTATATCGTTCGCCATGATGATGCGATGAGTACTAACTGGAACCGGTTTTTTAACATGCATAAAACAGGCAAACCGTATGTTTATCTAGAACTAGTTGAGACTTAGAAATGTCCAGCTGGGAACTACCAAAAACCAGAACTCAATCGTCAAGGTCAAAGTCATCGCACCGAGAAACAATCTCAAAGCGTATTCTGAAAAGTACATGAGTATTTTCTTAGCAGCACACAGATGCTAGTTTTCAGCGAGGGATGAAACAATATTATGAATGCCAAAAAATAATCTAAAAGCTGTCGAACACTGCGTTGCGGTTTCCAATTGTTTACTTTATTGTCATTATCATGGACCATTCAGAGAGCCGAACCTTACACCGTTGCAAATCAGATATGATACAGCACAAGAAGCCACCAGACCGGAACCGCGGTAAACTGATGTATCCCCTCAAGAGAAAAATGCTAGACTCTTGTCTCAACACTCTCCCTGTCGTTTTTCAATGTAATCTGTTGGGATGTAGTATTCGTGGTGATCATTCGTAAAGATCTCTAAGAGTTATGGTGACTCTAGCATACCTTGATTGTTCGCACAGTTGTACTGCTCCATTTCGCACCTGTTGCCAAAGGTCTTAGGTTTGCCTTGCCCATTCCTAGGTACGCCACACAAGGGCGCTTCGTCAGCGAAACACGCGAAAGCACAATCGGCACTTTGCACGGACGACAATCCACAAATGAGCGCCATAATGGCTGAGATAATATGGCCAGTTAAAAAATACACTCGATGCTATGAATTGTTTACTACGCTTACCCAAAAGGATGATTGCAATACGCATTGTTGCAGAATTCAACAGAAGATACGCGTCTCTCTGGCAGCTGATGATTTGTTGACTTAAATTGTTGATTTTGCTAAAAATGACCGTTCCTGTATGCAGGTTCACAATCTACTGTCGGTTCCCAAACGACTGCAGTTCGACTTTATATCGTTCGCCATCATGATGCGATGCGTACTATCTGGAACCGGTTGAACCTTCGCAATGACCAGCAGGGCACCACCAAAAACCAGAACTCAATCTTCATGGTCACAGATGTGGCAGCTTACCTTAGCTGTCCTTCGAACATCCGCCAAATTGATGATCGTTTGGTTAGGGGTCTCGCCCAAGGCAGATCTCACCCAAGACGGGTCTCGTCCAGGACAGGTCTTGCTCAAGACGGGTCTGCGCGTCTGTTTACATTTGGTGCCCTATCATGAAGGCAAGTACCCCGGTGGACGGTCTCAGTGAGATTTACAGGTTTCAGTTTATGCGACACATGTTCATTCCGAACTCGACCTATCCCAAGAGTCCGGATAGTGTTTCACCAAACATTGGTCAGTTATTTGACTCTGATTCCGGGTTCCGGGTCCGCTTTTCCGGGTTGACTCGATTTTTTCTGATCGAAATGCACTAACCCCAAACATGCAAACGTTAATTATTATTGCTTTTCTTGCTCTTATCCGAACCCCTCAGAGAGTTCATATTATATTTTTTCAAAAATTCCATTGAAGTTGCAACCTCTTTGTTCAAACAACATTGATAATACCCAAAATAAAGATCAAAAATTAACGAAATTGAACTGTGAACTAGGGATAATCTAAAAGCTGTCGTACATTGCGTTGCGGTTTCCAGTAGTTTACTTTATTGCCATGATCATGGTCCATTCAGTGAGCCGGACCTTACACCATTGCAAATCAGATATGATATATTCGAAGAAGCCACCAGATGGATCCGCCGAAAACTGATTTATCCCCTCAAGAGAAAGAAGCTGAACGATTGTTTCAACACCTTCCCCGACGTTTTACAATGTATTCTGTTGGGATGTATTAATCGCGGCGATTATTCGCAGAGATCGGTAAGATTTACGGTAACTCCAGCATACCTTTTTTGTTTACACAGTTGTACAGGTCCATTTCGCACTTGTTGCTGAAGGTCATAGGGTTACCTTTAGGAACGCCACACACGGGGTTGTAGTCTTGGCCACAGCCGAAATCGCAATCTTGACTTTGCACGGACGGCAAAGCACAAAAGACCGCCATAATGACTGGCATAATATGACCAGTTAATAAATACACTTGATACTATGAAATGTGTACTATGCTTACCCAAAAGGATGATTGCAACACGCATTGTTGTAGAATTCAATAGAAGTTCCGCGTCTCTTAGATAGTTGACGGTTTGTTCCCTTTTTTACTATTGAATTGTTTTTGGGCTACCCTGTGTGCTGTTGCTGCGCTGCGTGTTTCGCAATGTACTGGTGGTCCCTTAGCGACCGAAGATCGACTTTATATCGTTCGCCATGATGATACGATGCTTTCTATCTAGAACCGGTTGAAGGTTAATAATGTCCAGTTTGACAGTACAGCAAATCGGGGCCCAATTATATGCAAAACAGAATGTAATTAGCATCTCTACAAACGGTACAAGCGTTGTTTAAAATGTTTTTGAAATCCGTACAAAAGGGTATACATTTGCATAATTACATTCAAATGTCCCAAATGTATCGTGCCATAGTAGTTCTATTTCTGTGTGCAAGGTCTGTGTGTAGCGGAAACATAAACAACAACCACATTGATAGCAAGCCCGCGATGAGGTTGACAACCCACCAGGATACAAGAGTTTCTAAAATAATTTTGTGCTAGGGATTATGTTCTTAAGAAAGGGTACTGAATTGTTTAACATTTTTATCCACAAGAAATATAGTTACATCAAAACTGCACTTCACGACAGCACAGATTCTTTCTTCATACATGACAATCTTCATTACTAATGATTGTAATCACACAGTAGATAACACAGCCTCATAGCACTGTGTTAACTACATAGTTGTCAAAGACGGTCAACAACAAAAGCAGCATCAGAAAAAGCCACAGCTTGCAACAACATACGTATTACGGCTGCGACTCGTTTAATCTTGACCGTTTGAGCAACCTTGTGGGGTCCTCTATCTAGGGACTGTCGCTCCATGGTGTGTTCTTTTCGCAAGTGTTCTTTTCCTCAGCAAAAAGTAATTACAGTTCTGCTGCTGTATAACGACGTGTGTATGTCAGCACCTATTCACCTGGTAACCCGGTAGATGATTCCGCGTTCCGCTGCTTCTGCTTCCCGTGTAACGACAACCCAGACAACCACTAGGCGGCGCTGTCGACCACTATGTGCACCTCACAACAACCAGCAACAGCTGCGTCAGCTTCCTGTAATTCACTTACAGAGCACAAGGGTCTATGCTATTTTTAAGGTTTTACTGACATTTTCCCCCCACCCTGCCTGCCATTTCAGAACCTGCCACAAACGGCTTCATTACGTCCTTTTGAATCAGTGTCGTGCGGTGCACGGTGAGTTAAAAGAATTTCCTAGAACGGCGGCACTGTAGCGAGATTAAATGAGGGGATGCTTCAAAAGCTGTATAAAGCATCTACACCACAGGAGAACAAATTGAAAGGCATTGACATACGCGCTTGTGCATTACATTGTAGCAGGTAGGTGCAAGAGCACGAAACATTCAAACGCTGGACGAGTAAAATGTCAAGTGAATTTAGTTCGCTTCAGTAAACCGTACCGGAGGAACTGCTTTTTTTCGATGGTTTAATCCGGCAGAAAAGGGATCTTGTTTTTTTGAAGAGCGATCTTCGTGATTTTACTTACTTATCTAGCGCGGGGCCCAGCCGAGCGGTCGACTCGCGTACTGAAGTTGGCTCCTGCGTATTTAGTTACAAAATGCTCTTAATCCCCGGGATTAAACCCAGTATGTACCCAGTATGTTAAAATGTACCCAGCAATTCATCACATGATCACGTCTGCATCAAGAATCTGGTTGAAATTTCATCATCATCTATATATGAAACATAGCGTATTGTTTTTTTCGTCTTGTACCTTTAATAACATAAACAGAGTCTGATAAGAGATCATTGAACAATATTTAAACACAAACAGAAGTGCATGTGAAGAAAAATGCCATTTTCATGTTTGATTACTGTAATCATATCTGGCAGATATAGAAACTTCAAACAATCGATGTCACCACGAATACTTTCGTCAAACAATCAATAACTAAGCACTGCAGACGCCTTTGATCAATCGTCTGAGGAGGAAAGCCATGTTTGCAAAATAAATATGCGATTAAGTGATTTCACATCAGGCCATTTCCTGGCATTTCCGCCACTAATTCGAAGTAAAACAGAGCAATATTAGAATAATTCGTTAACTTACCTCAAACGAAAAAAAGAAAAAAAAACTCAAAGGAACAACAACCCTGTTAAAACAAACAAAAGTAGTTCTTGGACCTCTTGGCACAACATAAACCTGATGCCATACAATCCGCAATTTATCTTTTTCGCGTTCACCACTTTTCTCCATCGCCATTATTTGAAGGATTTTGTATTCCCCTGAAATACTGCGCTCTACCACTCCACCGCTTAAAAGTTGATTGCACTCAAGCAATCTCCAGAGAGAAAGAAAGAAAGAAAATGTATCCTACTGTGTGTGCATGTTTGTGTGACAACACACTAAAGGAAAAGACAACAACTTTCGCCGCAACACTCGACATCGCGGTAACGTTAAAATGCCCGGTAATCGCATAAGCGGCATAACCAAATTTGCTTTGTTAATTTTTGGCACCCCCTAAAGCACAAACACACACTTTGCGATGGTAAAGGGGTCACCGGGATGGGGACAGACTTTGCACCTTCACCTCCTCCTACCACCGCATGCGCCAGCGCCGACGAAATTCCACAAAATAATCGGCCGTACACGGGGTGGCAACACGATGCGACGATGCGGTGGTGGTGGCGTTTTTTTTTTTTCGGGTCTTAAACACGACGAACTCGTGAATGCTCGAGCTGTTTGCCATTTTTCTTTGAACAAACGCCATTCGCGCCATCTTTTTCTCAAAATAATGATGCCAGCAACGAGGAGGAGCAGCAGCACCGCGGAGCAACTGCGGCAGTGGCAATAGCAACAACAACAACAGCAACAACCGGGTCCGGGTCGCTCCTTTTATACGGTTCGTATAGTTGGACTGCTGTCCCCACGGCTCGGAGTTCGTTTGTAGCGGGCAGTAAATGAAAGTAACGGCATAACAAAATGGCGAAAGTACTGCCGCTTTTATAACGCTTCCTTCCGGTTCGCCTTCGCCCGTGCTTTATGTTATGTGTGCCTACCAGTGCAGTCGAATGGTCGAGCGAACGCGCGCGCACGCCTTGTGCCGTAAAACGGTGTCCCGTTCTCCCAGGGAAACCACCAGCCAAAACGCAAGCGAAGAACCAGTGAGTGATAAAAGTGGTGCTCAAACGATCGGAGGGGTTTTGTCCTTTCGGGTTCGCGGTTCTTTTCTTCATTCTTCTCCGCCTTTCTCATCGGATCGTATCGGCGCTCCTTTGTCGTTCGTTTTGTTTTACAACCACTCAGGCGCGACCGTCTCCTGTGACTCATTTCCGTTTCCGCTGGTCCGGGGCCGGTGGCTCCGCTCCGAAGCTATCGAAGCCCATGCTCGACGGTGATCGTGTAAGAGGAAGAGGGGAGAGCGGTCTTTTTTACGACGAAAATCCAATAGCTCTCTCTTGCAGTTCACATTCCGCGGTCGCGGTCGCTACAGAGTGTTCCTCGAACGAGCAAACCACCTGCCCGTCTGGATGTTTGGTACGGAAATGAGCATCGATCAATTGAAACTGCAACCTCGTTATTGAGGGGAGCTTGGCGACACACCAGTTGCAGTGCTGCCGAACGCGGTTTGAAAGGAGAGGCATTGTTTTTCGATTTCATTGAGACGTCGCTTTCCATTTGAAGGAAGCAATAAATCTCAGCCCGCCATCAAACGATAGCTATTTCTATCAAGCATAAGCGAATCATTATTAAACATCGTAGCATCTGAGTCTGCGAGAAAGCCATGAGCGTTTAATGTCAATTTCTAAATATTTAACGATTCCACGAGCTCGGAGATTACTTCTATACCTGGTAAAAGTAACATCATCTGGAAATTGCAAAGACGTCACCAGATTACCATTTGAATACAGCTTTCACTGCGTTTTCCCACTTGAATGGCTGTTTCGATCAGAAATTTTCGTTAATTTCAAATACGTAATTTTTTTAATTGGGTTTTCATAATTTTATAACCATCGCTCCTACTTTTAATGGAAGATGCTATGTTGGCTACCAAATCCAGCGAGTTTTAACAATACAAATAAAATTGACAACATCAGACGTGCAACATGCATCGAGTAGTGATCTCTATTCGAATTTCCCCTTTTGTATTATTTAATTGATCAAGTGCTTCATGTTATTGTTACAATTGGATGCTTTCTCGATTGCTAGTGCTTTGAAACGATTTGTATACTTCCCTAGCAGGAGCAAATGGTAATGCACATAACATTGATTAAAAGATATGCAAAATTCATTGTTGTAGTATGATAAAAACTGCACAGAAACCTATAAGAATGTTAACATGTAGAATGGCAACTATTAGAATCGTAGAAGGCTTTTTACGAGGTAAATTATAAACCAACAATCGCCGATGTTGCTCTATCTCTACATGCTCATTTTCACTCACCGCACTGCATATCAGAGCTGACAAACTACCATTATGCAATTCCTAGACGTTGCCTTCCACGTCACCAAGGGCCACTTCATCCTACATCATCACCGACCCACATCTCTCCCCACCATTTTCGTCATTAATCCGCCTTAGACACAACCAGCCTTTCACGACTAGCGTCTACAGTCCCGGCACGGTCCTGCGACCTGCTTACGCTTGCAAAATGCCAACGGTACCGACCAGGGTTACGGGGTTACTTACCGAGTTAGCGCTAGAAATGGTTTTCTTTTCACTGAAAAGCGACCTCATCCTTGTTGTTTCTTTTCAATTTTCTCTTGCAGGGGATCACTCTCATTAAGGTGGCCGCGTTTTTGGATTGTGTGGATCTCTTCAGACGAACACTGCGCCCATCTAAGCGTGGCTTTGTGGGCGCATGGTCTGGTGTGCTGTTGGTTATCTGCCCTCCAGAGCAGAGCCGCCGGATGAGGGTGACCTTTCATTTTGCCTTGAAAACCATTTCTACTTTCCATAATCCGTTCAACGCTACACCGGTACCACTACACTCCCTCTCTCTCTCTCTCTCTCTCTCTCTCTCTCTCTCTCTCTCTCTATCTTTCACACACACACACATTCTTTCTTGACGTTCGCTTTTTCAAATCCTAATTATGTTTCATTGTACCCCGAACGTTCGTATACACTCCTGTTCGGTCACGGAGCGTGGCCAGATGATAATCAGAAAGGTGCGCTCGGTATAGAAAGCGACCCGAGACCCGCCATCCCTTTTTTTATTTTAGCAACCTCCAGATCACGAAGAAAGAATCACCATTCATAAGCAAAAAACTGAGCGGTGCGCACCAGGGCCCAGGTTACCCTTTTGTCTTCAATTCAAGCGGAAAACCATGGCAACGAGCAAGAAAGATCTCTGGGGCTCTCGGGCGTAACAAACTGTGAAGGCATTTAGCAGAGGCCGCAACAAAAACACTCGGCACACTCCACTCCATTCCGCACCTTTTCCTTTTTGGTGTGGGATGAAGAATAGGCTTTTATGCTGAATGTTTTATGCTTCAAGGACGCGGTGCGCGCGACCAAAGCACGGGGGCTGATGGTATTACAGAAAGTCAGCAAGAAAAACCGAACGTTACCTTTGGAGTTGCCCCTGCAGCTGGTCCCCCGTGTTGCTTATTAGACGTTCATCATGTGCCGTGCTGGTTTCATTTTCATTCATTCCTCTTGTCTTGGGCGCAATAAGAATGCTCTAGCAGTCATATGATGCTCACTGACCGAAGACCACGATCATTGTCTTAGCATTTCGCTCTTGCTGTCACCCTCGGCACTCAATGGAGCAGATCGCTTGTCCTTGCCACGTCGATGGAGGCGCCAGGCAGCTCACGAAAGGTTCTCCTGCGGCCCCATTCCGTACGCCCGGAAGAACACCGCCTTATCTCCGATAATCATTTGCTTATGCTGCGATGCTGCGATACCGCGATAAAACGAACAAAAAAATAATGTGGCATCCCCTCTCGCAGTACCTTCCCTGGCTGACAGAAAAGAATGTTACGCTATTGTCGAGAATTTCGGGGACAAATAACGATAAGATGATGCGGGCGATGACGACGACAACGACGACGACAACGGCGAGGATGATGATGGAGAAGATGGTGATGGTGATGATGATAGCTGCTGTTGAACATTTCGTGCCACATTTCCTGCAATTTTCCTCCTCCTTCTCCTCCTCCTCGCCTCGCGCATCACGCATCGCGCGGAGGGTGTGGTAAAGCTGATGATGGATCATAAATTGAACGAGCGACAACTTCACTAGCTGCTCGCCATTCTTTTGCTTCCGGTCTCCGTCTCCAAACCGGTCGTGGTGCATGAGTTTTATTTCCGTTTCGCTCCCCTATTTGGTCTTCTCCCCAGACACCCAAGACACGTCGATCGTACCGTTTGGCCAGACAGATAACACAGTGCCAAGTGCCGAGCAGCAGCGACAGCAGCAGCAGGAATTTTTGGAGGACTTTGGCCCCCAGGAGAAGACCATGGACGGTGCGAGCTGGTACCAGATCCCCACGCGCTCTCGTGATTTCCGTAAAGCAACCGTAAAGTGATGGCGAACCAGCGATACTTGGAAAGTATCAACTTGATCAATTACCACACGCGGTAAGGAGACGACCAACGACGGGAGTGTTGCGGTGCGAGGCGCTGCTGCAAATGCCTTAAAAGCTGCTTTTAATGTTGTCAAAAGTTTTTACCAACGCGCATAAAACGAACAACGGCGTCGGCGACATCGCCGGCGACGGCATGCTCGTCTACACCAAAGCATCTGGAACAACCATAAAATTATCGACGTTACAGGCAATTGCTTGCCTTGCCTGACTGTTCTTTGCGAGCGGCGGGACGAAAAAGTACGCAGCACGGTATGCGGTATTCCATTCCGTTGGCTTGTAAAAGTTGTTTTTCCTCCATATATTTACTTACTCTAACGCAATTTGACATCGGATTCGGTAAATAATTGCTTCAAACAGCAAACAAACGTCGCAAACGACGGATGGTCTTCTCGTACATACACGAACGTAATTGGAATTTGATGATAAGAAGTTGTTTGGTTCACTTCCTGTAAAGTGATACCACAACACTAGAGCACTCTGGGCGATGTCGTAGTGTGAGATGTCTTTTTTGTCAACGCATTTTTTTTGTCAACTGCAGGAATAAACATGATACGAACAAAACCTTTCGTTCGGATGTGATGCCTTTCAACGAATTGAGAGCAATTTCAAAACAGAACAGGTGCAATGTCTGAACGCTCTGTTTTGCAAAGCAATTAAATTGGTATTCAAACATCAATTAAAAGCATGAAGAATGACCTTTCTGCACTGGACATGTTTATTTTCGCAGAAGTATTTCCCCATAGCTCGCATTTCTACATTGTCCTACGCTAGCATTGATGTGAATTTTCACGAGTTCATCAGCCACTCTGCTGTTTTCAACTCAAGCTTTTACCAGCTCAAGGTTGTAAACTGCATAAAACTTCTATGCACCCATCTGATTGCTGTTAATGAAGCAGTAAAATCTATTAAAATATTATTAAGAAATAGATCTAAATGATGGATTTCAATTCGCACAGCACTTGGAAATTTCGCTCTAAATATAAAAAAAACGTCGCAATGGACCAGATTTCCTAGACTGCGACCGTTGTTGTGTTTAGAATTTTTGTAATACGTTCACTACCCGTCTCCAGTCATGATCCCGTAAAAGAAACTTTTTCTATTTGAGTGTAAATTAGTTCATGGTATTTCCCCAAATGATTATCCTTTGGAATGTGGAACCCATAAAGATTTTTCAAATCATTTTCACTGTATCTATGCATTTGTAAATTGTCGTGTGGTCAACTCCCAACAATTCTGTGAGCTCTTTTCGCGATCAGTATGGATCCTTGATGCTTATTTGAGCTATGCTGCCAATTTTTCATCGGCATGCTCATTTATGGACTTGATAGGTAATATCATTATTTTTGAACAGCGCAACCCACATTCGACACATACTCCCAGCAAGATCATTGCCACCGTAAAGATCCATTAAATTACTATAACTGTTGGTTCCATCTTTCTTCATGTTGAAGTAATATGAAACCGCTCGACATTTTCATTTGAATAAAAAGTAACATTTTCAACACTTGATTCATACAATCTACAATTCGTTAGATGTGTAATTCGAGTAGCTCTCAATCGAATTTATAGTTAAAAACTGAAGACTCAGTAACATTTAAAGTAAAACGATAAGATTATTTCAAACACTTTCTTGATGGACGAAATCGGTGTCCTAAATGATGTTAAGGATCGACAATAAAATTAAATGTTTTATGTAGTGCTAATGGCATCATCAGTAACCGCGTTAGCTTAAAATGCAATTGATAACCAACAGTATAATAACCCAACTTCCTTTTACCTCACCCCCCCCCCCCCCCCCCACCAAAGCTATCCCTATAAGAGGTAACGATGGTTACTTGCTTTTTTATCCACGTAGTTCGCAGAATGTTATTTTGAAGAAAACCTCAGCTGCTCTTTCCATGTAGTTTAAAGTGCACATCAACACCCTGAAAATCGATAACAAACACACTCTTTAAACTCAAGGACACACTTGGCTACGCGTCAGCGTCAGCGACCAACAGACCCTTCCCTCCGGACTCGTGCAGTCGATATCGAGATTCCAAGCAAATTGGTCAGAATTGGTTGCTGGGATCCAATAAGTGGCTGCAAAACTGACTACATATTCACCATCGTAAAGACGAAGGAAGGTTCGACAATCTTCCCTGGCGTGGGGGACCTTACCGCCCGGTAATCGAAGAGGTGGCATGATTGTGATGAGCGCAATGTGAATGAAGACATTTCGGGGCATTCTCCTGGCCCCCCCTCCCTGGAGCATCGTTTTACTTCTCTTCTGTCTTAACAAGCCCGATCGCATGGCCAGCAACGATACGGTTGTGATGTGATCACAAGCACGGCCAGCACGGAGTGTGCATGGTGAAGATTGGATTCAAGATGGATTCTAAGCCGGTGCTGCTGCCGGTCCTACGGAGTGTCCCTAAGGATCTCCACTTCACTCGAAGCCGCGCGCAGCAACAGCGACCGTCGTCGAACGGTCACCATCCACCGTGATTCAACCGCTCAAGAGTTCGAGTGTTGAAATTTGAGGCGATCTCGTAGAACCATGGTGGTTCTACTCTCAAACAATCTGTGCCCTGGTGCGCTCGATGCATACATAAGGCATAAGCAACCGTTCCCCCCTTTCCTTTGCAATAAACCGGGGGCTTTAGTCTACCGGCTGCCATTTGGCGCCTTGTGGTCCATCCAGTGATTCCCTGCGAACCACCACAGCCACCCTGGGAGCCACCCATCGCGTCTGGGATAAAATTGCCAATTTAGGAGCGAAATCGCAGCTCGCGGTAAGTCGTCCCACTCGACTCGGCATCGAGGAGCGATCCGGACGGAGTACCTCGAATCAGAATCCGGTTCTTTCCATAAAGTGTTTGCTTTCCGGCATGCTTTCGCATCCCTGCGCACACCACACGGATTCGACGCTCACTAGAACCCTCCCTCCCTTTAGTCGCTGGTACGGTTGATGGCGGTTGCCGATAAGATAAGACAGCCAGCAGCAGGCTCCATCATTGTTCGTAATCGCCTAAATTGACTTCCTTTCTCGATGAATTCCAAATCCCGGGTTGGCGGATCCCGACGGAGGGCATGGCATGGTAACATCATGCGGGGATTCTTTCCCATCCAACCCGAACCCTCTTCAGCACCGTGACAGCCCCGAACGCCGTGCCGCGCCGACCGTAAGCCGTTCCCTCACGTTCCGGGTTTCCGCTCTGACAGCTCTTCCTGCTGCTACCGCTACTGTTACTACTGCTTCGATCAGAGGCGGCGAGGAACAAGCATCCAAGCATACCGTCGTAGCATACTGCCATTGACTTTTCGCGTCGCATTAGGGTGCTCGATAGAAAAAAAGAAACCGAGATAGGCAGTCGCAAGGCACCACCCTGTGGCGATGGCGGCAACTGTCAATCCAGTCGGTAAGACGGTGAACCGAATCTGTGGCCATCAAAAGTCGAGTCGAGCTCCAAGTGGGAGTCTGTGGCAGCAAATTAAAGTGAAAGTTAATCAACAGTGAAATGTAATCGCCACAGCAACCATTTCCATTTCTAGCTAGCCAAGCTGCTAGTCGGCTGGGGAGTGTTTTGTGGCAGTCGGCTTTGACTTTGGTGGAAGCTCAAACCAAACCAGATTGAATCACGCTGCTGCTGAGTTGAGAATCAGCACCAGCCCGGATGTAAATGGATGCAGATTCGGCGGGAGCTGTACAAACTCCCGCTGACACCAAATCCTCTTGGCCGGACTTTAGCTCCTGTGGATCAGGATAAAGGGGATTTAATTGTTTCTTGGTTTCGGGTGCTGGTGGTGCAGTCGAACACTGGACCGAACTGACGTTTGGTCTGAAGCTGAAATGCGACTGACAAGCGCACCGCAAGCTTTGTCGGATCCACCGTCTTTGCGGGATTAAGCTGCAAACGGTGCAGTTCTTCTGCAGCTGGCTGATGGCTGGTGCCATCGAAGCACGGAAGCAACCAACTGTTAACCCAATTAAAGTGACTTAAAACTTGGCGCTCAAACACTAGTAGCCCCCCTTCCCGTTCGGTGGTGCTTGCATAGAGTAGCGCTAATGTAAGCGCAGCACAACTTTCGGGGAGAAAAATTGGAACTCGAATCTTTCCCGGACCGAAGAGCGTCGTCCTGGCCCAGCTTTTGTAAAAGCTGTCCCCCCCCCCCCCCCCCCAAAAGTTATTCGTTATCAGGACAGTTTGGCCACGAGGAGATGAGCGGGGCGAGGGGGTAGTTGATGGAGCGTAATGGAAGTGATTTTGCGTTAGCCTCAACCGTCCGCGTGAAACTCGCTGGAAAGACTAATAACACTTAAGCTTAACGTGTTGGCGAGCTAAGTAAAACAGACAAAAAGTCCGACAAGATCACGGGGAACAAAGGGAGTGCGCATCCGCTTCCGCTGTCGCACTATCTTTCGAGAACGGAGCGGGGTTGAACCAGCCAGCTACAACAGCTAACGAAATCGAAGCGGACACACAATGTTTTTGGACACAATGGTTTGAGTTTCGCAATCCAAACCGCAGCTTAATAACCATCTACCATAGATAAATTTGAGTTCGCACATGAAAGAATAAGCATTTGTTCAACAGACACAAAGTGAAACGGCACTGGAAGGGTGTGAGAAGGGTATCCCTTCTTATCGCTACTTAGTGAAACATTTCTTTCGTTTCGCGTATCTGAAGAAGCAGATCAAAAGCTCTGATCTTAATGGTGGCACTCCAAGGTTCGCTTCGCAAACCATTGTGACGCAATAAACCTAGAATGCAAACACCTATGCCTATTCCTTTTTACACTTCATTACGAGCATTTCAAGAAGCAAACAGAAAACCAATCGGAGCTACACTACTATCTACCATCGAACCGATGAAGCGATTCGTACGGCATTGAAACGTTGGTGACGTTGGGTAAATCTTCAATATTGATTCGCCTTTCTTCTCCACTCCAAGTCCAAGGAGTGCAAGTGAGCAAAACAGAAGAAAATCTTCGGTCCTCGGTGACCACAGACCAGCAACCTACACCCAACGTCAATTTACAGAAAACCCATTTGCAGTAAATTGATCAACGATGTGTCCCTGAACTATCTTCTGACTTCAGTCGACGCCCATCGAGACCATGCATGACCATAGACCAGAAGCATATCGATTTTCCGGTGGCAACTGTTCTGCCACAGAAAGGACAAACCATGCCATGGCTTCGGATCCTTCTGCACCACCTGTTTGCTTGCGATGGCCCCATGGAATCGTCATCCACCATCAGCTTGCACCAGCTTTACGGATCTCTCCACCAACGAGCAGGAATTACCAAGCGCCGGTTAGCCCGGAAGTAACTGGAACACTGACCCAACGCAAACCCCTTTTCTACTTCATCCACAGATCGAAGATCGTGGGTGCAATCAAGGCAAAAAGTGGCCAGAACACACAACAGACCCTGGGCTCGGTTAGAGTTCATCGAGAGTTGCGCCATTTTAAAGCTTTTCATTGCAATCAACACAGCGCAGCGCAACGACGTTGAATGTGGGAAGCATTCATGTGGTTTCTGGTTCTGCAAAGCTATTGGAGTAACTTGAGCTCGCCCGGATGCCAGCAGTTGCAGATTAGAGGAATACGTTGAAGTTCGATTCCATCGAGTGACTGGAGCAAGCAGAGGCAGAAGTTAATTGTGTAACTTCAACCAATTGAAGTATCATTTAACCGGTAACCGGTAATACGGCACGTCGAGTCAAGACCTTCTTCGTGGAAATCCTTCAAATAGCTCTCTCTCACACACACACACACTCTATCTCTTTCAGTCTCGCCCCCTAAGTACAGCAGCACGCTTCTGTGCTATCATTGTCCTTGGAATGACAGATCAATGAAAATAGATATCATTGCGCTCCCACCGAGCAAAGTGACGTGCGTCATTTCATTAAAAGACGAAATCATTCTCCCACCACGAAGAACGTGGTGGTCCCCTACGTACCGGTGCTTACATCTTATCACTTTTTCTGTTTCTGTTTCTCTCTTGCCCAGGACACCGCCGGTACTTCATCGGAAAGCAATCTTTTATGTTTCTTTATGCGAGATTGCGACACCCACTCCGCCTTACGTCCTACCGCTCCGTTCCTCTGCGTTCGGTTCGACTTTTTCGCGGACCCATGCCATGTGCGTACACCCAATGCCAGACCTCAAGCAAGGCCTTGGACTCAAGGACGAGCCGGTGGTATTTTGTTTCCAATTCCACGAAAAACCTCCGCTGGATATCGTGGCGTGGGTTCCGTAGCCGGGCTCGAGTCGGGCGACCGTTCAGTGTGAGGCCGGTTGTTCGCCTGTTGCCTTGCCGACCTACCGACCTCCGATCGAAAAGGCAAAATGGTTGGCTTGTAACTGGCAAAGTTGAGCCGTTCATGTCGACCGAAAAGCCGGCGCGTACCGAGACGGTCGACGGACGACAATTTGAGCAAATATTCGATTCCACCCAGCACCAGCTGGCGAGCGTATGTCGGTACCGGTTTGGTACCGGCGGCATGCCCCAGAAACACGTAAGCAATTGGGCAAAAGTTGTACATTGCCGTGTTGTGTTTGATGTTTGATTTTCTAATAAGCATATCTCATGCAACAGGCTCCCCGTTCCACGGGAAAGCATCATTAAATGTTTTCGCATTCCTTTTGCTCCTTCGTCCCTGAATTTATCCAATCGTCTTCGATGATGAAATGTTTGTTTTTTTGTGTTACTCCCGGCCATCGAAGCAACCATTTTGACAGGCAAAGCTCAAACGCCACCTTGATTGAGAGCATTCAACGGCCCACAAAAACCACAATCATAAGCACCGTTATTTTTTTTGAGAATTTATTGATTGGAAAAATGAAACTATTTATGAGATGTTTTTACCCCATTTCGAGGCACTTCCGAACGCCACGCGGACAAACACACTCAGCACAGGAAGCAGCATGCACAAAAGAGCATACAGATGCTCTATAAATCACTTTTCGTGAAAGTACAGCAGAAAAAAAGCAGCACAAAAACTCACAGGAACCACTATTTTCTGCACAAAAATGTACCTCTTTTTCCCTTGATTAATATCCTATTCCAGCGCACCGTCGCAATCGGCAATCAAAAGGTGAGAGCAGGGGGAAGTTTTTCAATCTAAGACATTCCTCACAACGTTCCCTTCGACCGACGTTTCCCGCATTTCCCCCGCAGCCGGTCTCTTGATCTCAATTGCATTCCATTGCTACACAGTGGCCATTTGCCGGAAGGTCCGACATAGGAATCAATGCATCATCTCGCTAGCGTGGCGTGCCAGCTGTGCATTGCAACCATTGCAAACCGTGAGAAAAGCATTCCGGGGTGCCAGTGGCAGTCCAAGGTCCAAAGTACCGAGGCCGTCCAGTGGCCACCGAAAGCATTGCTTCTTGGAAAAGAACTACTTGGAACTGCTCTGCAAAGTGCTGAGCAAAAGCAAAAGGACACTGAAATCGATATCGCGCCCAGCAGCGGGGAATGTGAAGGCGAATAGCAAAAGATAGTGGAGCAAAGAACAATAAATTTAATTACCACAGCGCGGGGATAGCTTTTGTGTCTCCAGCCTTGGCTCCTCCTTCGGATATCGGGAAACAGAAATGCCGCGACAGCCGCATAACGGAATCCGTATCCGTATCAGCAAAGAGACCGCTACCGAAGAGCGAAGAAGTTCACAAAACTCACTCCACGGACCACCGATAGGATGCTCGAATCTCATCGGTGAAAGATAAACGAAAAAAAAAGAAAAAGATTCTCGTCACCAGCGTCTTGCGACCGGGTAGTGTTCCTGCAGAATGGCAAAACCGCTGTCGCAAAGCGGATCGGTTAACCTTCGTACCGCAGAGATAAAAAAGGAAACCGCAACTTTGTCTTAAGGTTGCCTGCCAGCCAGCCACTCCGTGACCCAATGCTTCCGCTAACAGGAAGCATCAACACACGGAAAGAGAGAGACAGAGAGCGAGAGAGAGAGCGAGGCGCAGTAGAGCAGTGCACCACTACTCGCAATCGGTAAAGGCTTGCTGCGGTTTGCTTCTTCTTCAAACTATGTTCCGTCCGTCCGTCCGTTGCCATCCAACGTTCCCCGCGCACTCACCTTCAGATTTCACCCTATTGACAGGTAGAGAGACTAGAAATCTATTTTCAGCCATGAATGGCCAATCGATCGGTGGTGGGTGTCTTTCACACAAAAGGACACCCACCACCAGCTTGCGATACATTTTCTCAATTCCAAAAACTCAACCTCCTTAGCTCCCCTTCCCGCATTTCGTACCGCGGGAAATTGAATCAAACCAAAACGATAACCAAGCGCGAGTTGCCGTGATGTTTGGCACAGCATCCTGCGCGCGTGCGAAGCACTGGAGCATTGGGGAAGTGGGTGAAAACACAAATCTAGAGGGATCTAGAAAGAATTTTAACAATCTTGGCCTACTTTTGGCTGCCAAACATTCTTAACCCAATTTAGATGCCTTTTTGGGCGAGGAATTTATAGACGTGGAATCAAGATGTGTTCCTCAGCCCCGTACGCTTGATACGTTGCGTCGGCCCCCCGGGGGAAAACAGCAGGTGTTTGTGAGCAAGAAAACGGAAGCTAATCAACCGGTGGGGAATTCCCTGCGGTCGCATGGTGAGGCGGAATTATTCGAGCTCCTTCGATACCATCTTTCGAGCATTGATTGGTGGAAGAGTTCGCTTTGGTTACGAGTGCGGTAGGCTTGGTGAACCGTTTGATAGAATCGTTAAAGTCGGCGTTGATTTCATTTCTTTTTCATCAACAAAACTTCTCGTTTGTATTATAATATTTGGCTGGGTTTTTTTTTTTCTAACCTACAATAAGAGACATTCTTGTTGTTCCTTCGAAACAGCAGCTCGACTCCGTTTAATCTAGGTCAAACCACGTCTTCGAATAGCGTTTGCAATCTACTTCAATTGGTTTTATTTCCTTTTTTTCCACCAATTCAAACAGGCCATGGCCAACTTCCAACAAGTGTTGCGAGTTGATCATTATGTTTTGATTGATTAGTACCAGCGCATCAAAGAGAAGATCGATTGATTATGATGATAATTTAATTTTGAATCCGTCATGCCTCATGCTGAAATACTAGTCTCCCTTTGTCTTGGCATGGAGCAGAAATTAAAAACAAGTTGGTAGGACTCTGCTGCTCGAAGTCGATTGTCCAACTTTATAACAATAGAATGCTCATAGCTGATCAATGCCTAAAACATCGTACTTCTCACGTCTCTAGAGTAATTATTCCTCCAAAATGCCTACTATGACAATCCTGATAAAAAGTAAAATAAAATGAGATAGAGTAACTCTATTAACATTGATTCACATATTTTAGATCAAATAAACATACGAACAGTGGCACTTTACTATAAACAGCAAAGAATTACTCAGCACCAAACGCTGGTTAGTTGTAGAGACAGATAAGTATGCATAGAACAAGCAACATTCACAATGCTATGGAGTCTAATCCAAAAAATGTGACGCAAACCTTGTCTAATCCAACATTCCCACCATCTTGGCCAAGCATAGCCGAGGAAATACTTCCAAATTTGCATAACACAATACAAACATTTGCTACCAATGGCCGGACGTGATTGGAAGGGGCGTTCAACTTGTTACGCTCATTTATAGTTAAGGATTGGTTTAACATCTAGTTAAATCTTTTCCAAAACAAGTTTAATATGAACATGAAATCAAATCAAATCGTTGACCAAAAAGGACCCTAAGCTGACGCATAACGCATAATCCTCCACCAACCATCTGCCAGATGCAGATTGAGTTAGACCTAAGGTCTGTGTCTCGGAATCTCAAACCGGGATACGCCTAAGCATAAATGTGACCTCTGTTCCCCGCTTCCAGACGATCCGCTTTGCCCGGAACCGGCGCTGGAAGGGAGCGGCCGCGTTTCATCGTTTCAAATTCACGGTTAATTTAAAAAGTTACAACACGCTGTCAGAAGCGGTTCTGTGCAAAACGTTAAATGAACTCGGTTCCGCTCAAACCCCCGAGAGAACACTTTATGTAGCAGAGGAAGGGGCGGAGGACAGGTGGTGCAAACGGTTGAAATTATGTTTTGGATATTTTATACCACTTTTCTACCGGCCACGCTCTCTCTGTCTCTCTTGTTTTTCTGCAACCGCGCCACCGCGAACCAACAATCGTAGTCTTGACTTGACTTTCCATTTTGGGGAACCCGGGAACGAACCGGCGTTGATGCCGCCAGCATCATCATCGCATTTTTTAGGGATCGTTTTGCGTGTACCAAGCCCGGGTACGCGATGTTTATGATGAGCTTTTCATAAACACGAATCGACAAGTGAACTGCCGCGTTCCGTGCGGGATGCGCGTATGAGGAACGATAAGCCTCGACTCGGTGCGGGCCCTGTTCGCAATAAGGTACGCAAAACACATTAAAAGGCCCGGAAACTTTTCTCATTTGCTGCATTCGCGCTCATTGCTCATTACAGCGTCCATCATCCATGGCGCTGGCCAAACGTATTCATATTCCGGTCCTTTACCCATCCATCCATTCATCCTTATCCTCACAACTCATTCGCAGACTTTCAGGACCATCAGCTTCTCATCATCCTGCGATCGCTTGTTGCACCACGTCGAGGCAGCTCGCTCATCATGTTTTTAAAACGAAAAAAGCATAATAACAAAAAAAAAACCATCGGCAATAATTTCCATCCAACTGTTGAAGCAACGCGCCAAGAACGCGCGACGGACGGACGGACGACAAGACGGAACGCGCATCAACGGAACCTCTAATGACCTCTGTCGTTTCGCATGGAAAGGACATGACAAGCGAGCTCGCAATTGCCACTCGCACCGCCGAAGGGGACTGGACGGCGGAGCGGACTCGGAAAAGTTCACTTTAATTAATGTTCCCCTCGCGAATCCTTAAACGTCGGTACGGTGCGTCGCGCGGGACTCAACGAAGGATGGAGCCTAACGGGGCACTGGAAGGAAGCCGACGAACACAATCAAACAGAACCACCGGCCTGCATGTGGCAGGCCAGTGCCGTTTTGAGAAGAGTTTTCCAGACACTTTTCACTCGTTCGTTCGTTCGTTCGCTCGCTCGCTCGCTTGCTCGCTTCGCTTTCTTGTCGTTTGATGCTTCAGGCATGCTTTAGCATTCAAATTCGCTCCTCACACTAACGACGACGACGTTGCTGGTGCTGCTCTTTCTCTGAGGTCGTCCCCAACGGCTAACGCCGGTCAGTAATGGTCCCAGTTTCCCAGAATCTATTACCTCCACCGGGCGGAAACGTTAAAGGAAGGAATTTACATTGGCAAACTTGTGCAAAACTAGCTCAACTAGCTTCGGACGTTTTCTTTTCACTCCCCCCAACCCATTGGAACCTTTTCTTTCCTCCTTTTTTATGGCTTCCCTTCCTTTTTTGCCTCTAACCATTTCCATCCGTTTTCCTCACTCCCGCTTCTTCGAAACTGGAAGAGCAAAGGCAGCGAAAGAACCGAAGCGCTACGCGTGTACCAAAATTGAATTGGCTTACTAACGCGCTGCAGGAGCCGGAAAATAGTTTTTCACTTCGCTCAGCGTGCGTCACGCTCACTTGAGCGCATGATGCATCGAGACCGGACCGGTGGCATTATTAGGCGGCAATCCTTCTTACTGCTACTACCGTCGACCAGGATTCGGACACTTGGCCATCCCGTCCGAGAGTACTAAAATGAGGAAAGTTTAGTCCTTGGCCGCCAGCATAGCACTCGTTCGGGCGCCCCTTTCTCTAGCGGCGAGTATACTATAGAGATTCGCCACATCTTAATGCTCGAATGCTGAAAACAGGGTTTTGCAGAGTTTGGTTAGAAGAGAAGGAAGCCCTCATCGATGCAGTGCGGAGATGGAACAGATTTATGGGTGGTAGGAGCGCGTCCCCTTCAAGGGTGGGTTCAAGAAAGAAAGAGGGATTCATTGCATTGTTTCTGAAAAGACGCGAAACCGAGACTTATAAGTTGAACTTTGCCGTGTGTTTGCCCGTTCCTTTGTGCTTCTTTGCGTACTTTACGGTCATCGAGACATCGAAGTTCAGAATCACCCAAAAAGTTGGTAGGGTAGTCAAGAGAAAGGGAAAGGAGCTTTTCTTTGGCAACCAATTGTTCGACGGATTCAATGTAAAGCAGCGACAAGTTTAAAGGGAACGCGCTTATCGCGCTCGTAGCTAATCTCTTGGTTTGTTGATAAGAACTTTTAAAGACGGTCACTGGTAAACGAGTTCATTAAACCAGCTGATGTACAATTCTGCTCTGTCTTTTCAGTACTTTAAAATAATTAACTTGCCTTAAGCATCTTTTAACAACAATCCACAAAACATTTTCGTCGAAATGTGTGGATAATATTAGAAGTAATAATATTTATATGACAGCAAAGGCGCGTCAATAACCAGGAATATCCCATGACATTTGTATTTTAATCAACGAAAGTAGTATTGTGCTCGATTCCATAACACAAAACATGCCTATTCCTGTCATATGTTAATTGCAAATAGGCAACGGACATACTGCGTATGTTGTTTTCAGCTATCCAGCTGCAAACAAACATGACAAACCTTCGTATCCTTTTTACTCTCAGTTGATTTGGTTCTGATGGTGTTGCTCGGTAAATTGCTCGGTTCAAAACAACTTTCAATTCCATTACAAAAAAAGGAATGCCATATGTTCCGTGAATTTCACGTGAGATTTTTCACAATTCTCTCGCCAATCAACTTCACTGTTGATTTACAACCTTTTTTAATTAATAAATAACACTGTGTAAATCTATTGTTTTGGAATACCTTCGTAATGATACAAAAGAAATGGGCATGAGCTTGGCTTTGTATTATCTGCTTATGCCCATAAATATTGTTAGTACAAGTATTTTTGCTACCAGAGAATACCAAAACAACCATGGAAACAGTGAAATTGTTTTAAGGCATTCTCTTTATAATAGTATACCTATCGTAGCATGTAACGTCTTGCTAATCAAAACACTTACAGTCTTCTGTAGTACACTAATAAGCACTTCTCATCTTCATCTCCAACACCATGGCATTATTGATCGCGACATTGTCCTGTTCCCACAGAATTAGCTCGACACATAAAACTTCATTTACTACCGCTGAGGTTGAACAACATATAATTGGCCAATAGTTACATTATTGTTATTGTTCCAGCAGAGCTGTTGACTGTGAATCGATAAAGAAATCTAATCTTTAAGCCACTAGGTGTATACAGTGTTGATGGTGGACCGGGCAAGTTCAAGATTAATGCTTGTCGATTTGTAATCTGTCTAGCTGTTGCATTTACTGCTTTTTGAAACAATGTTTATGAGTCCAGAGTTGTCACTTTTGTCTTTACGTGTTCTTGGGCTTCATTAAAAACCTTATTAATATTAAATTAATCTTTTAAAACTGCGTACAAGGCTCTGCTCCTAATATTATAGATTCGTTTTGCAATCGGTTGCTTCTTCCTAATTCCATTCAAGTCCAATTCCAAACGTTTTAGAGCAAATGATTTGTTCCGTGTACGGTACAGAAATCGTTTAAAGCTATAGCTTGGTTGTCACAATTGATGAGACTTTCAGTTCAAACTCAGCTAATTGCTAATTAATGAATAAACATTTATCAATCCTCTAGCGAGCCTCGCTCACCAGCAAAACATAATCAATTATGAATTGCAAAGAAAGCGCTTCTTATCGTCTACCACAAGAAACCCTCCATTCCTTGCTCCCCTTCCTCATCATCCGGTTTGTCGTCAAGCCCAAAATAATGTTGATTTGTCACAGCCGCACATTCCGCCATTAATCTCATTTAATAAAGCCCTTACTGTCTCATTTAATAGACGAACGAAGGACGGTTTGAAGGGCGGGGTGGAGTGGAGAGCCTTTCAAGCCTCCTCTAACGCTAACGGTAATGGACAAGCCACAACGAGGAACAAGACTGACTGGTTCGCACTTACCGGAGTCCCCGAGGAGCTGCACGGTGGCACCGACCGACAGCACCACCACCAGCAGCAGCAGCAGCAGCAGAGGAATTATCCTTAACGTCATGGTGTCTTGGTGGTTGCTTCGCTTGTCGCCGACGACGATGTTGCCCTCATGTGGCGAGGGACGGTCGACGGAGGGGGGTTTTGGGTGTCGGAAAATGGGGCGGAAAAGTTCTCACCTCACCTCCAACCGTTCGGCTCCCCCTTGGTCTCGCGTGTGTTTCGTTTGGTTCTGTTAGTTGTGGCCGTGGCGAGATATGATTTTCACAATTTTCCTCTCTCTCTCATACACACACACTCACACACTGCGGAAAAAGCACTAAGAGAAGGGAGGCCGCTTCTCGTTCCCTCTCCCTACACACTACGATACCGGTCGACCACCCAGGACCACCTCGAGGCACCTTCTCATTCACATACACACACACACCTCACGTTGGCGATGAATCAAAACTCAAACTTGGGATAACCCGGGGGCTTGGAGCCGGAGTTGGAGCACCGAAGCTCCCTTCTACGGTGCGGCCAACCGGTGAAGTCGAAGGAAGAATGGGAATGAAGCGATTCTTTTCCTTAAATCCCGGGCTTTTGGCGGTCCCGGCACAATGATGAATCGTTGGGCTCAAGGGTATGTATGTGTGCCACCGTCGCAGCCGCCACACCAACGGCCGCAACAACACCACTGGTCCCCCCGCCCCGCACCGAGCAGCACACACCGGTCGCAGATCCCGGGACTACTAAATATGCTAAACTTATTTCAAACAAAACACACTAGCACCGCCGCACACAGACACCGCATAAGGGGTAAGGGGAGTCGCACACACTACCGGCAATCGCACACATACACCTATCGCGTGCGGGCACAAACACACAGCTGGAGTACACTTATGCGCCACGCGACACCAACTCCCTTTCTCTCTCTATCTCTCTCTTTGCTTCACACACAACTCAACACACACGAACTGGAAATCTAATTCACTTTGCAAGCAAAAGAAAAAGAAATGGTTGCCGAGTTATTTTGGGGGGAAGGCGAATGAGAAAACTTTGCTTTCTCTCCGTGCTACGGCGTGTCACACACCGGGTGACGGTATGTTAGTAGGCCTTGAGGACAAGAAGCAGCAGCTGCCTGTCTACTGCATACAGCACATGCATGCACAGTGCCTCATATGATCATCGCAGCATCCCGTGCTACAGGCCTACTATTCTAGCGCAGAGAAATGACGACCGGCAGGCGACCTGCGACCAACACTTCAACAACTTCGAGTACCCCACCCGTCGTCAACCTGCAGGCATACCCCCCGGGTGGGTGCAGAGCTGGAATTAATTTAACAATCCTTTTCCGAGTTCCTCCACTTTTGTGTTCTGGGAACCACCTTCAAAGCCTTCCCGGTGGAGAGAAACAAGAAGGAACAATTAAATGTTTCCAGAGCACGCCGGGGGTTTGCTCCAGAGCACGCCGGGGGTTCCAGAGCACGCCGGGGGGGTGGAGAGACTTTTGATAAAATTAGATTGAAATGAGTGAAGTGCCATGCCTTTTCGCCTGTTCCATCTTGCTGGCGGTTTTCAACGGGAGCGACCAACAACAACAGCGACAGCTGCGGTCCTCATGATGAACTGAACTTGACAGAAACGATACATCATCGCGAGGGAAAGCGAGCGAACGAGCGCTACCTTTTTGGCGAAACGGAAATGGAACTCCAAGTGAAAAGCAAACGCCAGGTTAAAATCTCTGCAAAACCGACTCACACATACACACACACAAGTAATTGAAAATGCTGCTCAAAGCGGCCTAAACAGTGTATTGAACGACCGAAGGACGAAGGACGCGAAACGATGAGCGGATCAAACAAATGGCATTAAAATACGAAGGGCTGCAACATCAGCATCCCTTCTTTGATCTTTGATCGTTGGAATGAGTTTTCCCACCCTGCAGACGGAAAAAGGAATTGTCTGAACCCCTCCTGTGTCATCCCGGACGCAGGATAATGTGTTCTCGTTGTTTGTCCCACTTGTCCCGGGCAACCTGGTCGTCGCCGTTCGTAGGCCTCACCGTACACCGTACAGAATCGGATCGATTCAAACCGGGAACGGGATGGCAGTTTTCCCATCACCAACTTGGTGTGAGTGTGTGTGTGTGTGTGTTCTGACGTTTCCACCGACGACCCCGGCACGATGTTGCTCGAGATGGATGAATCACGTTTTTCCGGATCGAGCGATCGATTCACCGGGCACGAGGCGTTTGCTGCTGGCCGATGTTCACCGAACCGGATACAGACCGGAGGAAAGGTCCCTTTTGTGGAGAGGGTTTGGTGGCGAGCGAACGGATGATGAGGGGCAAGCTAATAACGACACGGCCGGTGGATCCGATGATGGCTTTTGTTCCATTTTTTGCTGTTGTTGTTGTTGTTTCCATTTCTTGACCTTCACGGATCACATTGCAAACACCACAAGACGTCTACGGGGTCTCCAGAAAACTGTTGTTTGTGGGACAGTTTGTGGACAAGTCACACCGTACCGATACTCGTGCCTTGAGTAAAGCTACACTTTCAATCAATTCAAGACAATCCATTTTTCTATTAAACTTTATCACGTGCAAGCACAACAACTCGTAGAAGGATAGCGAGCCATACCAACGGGTACACGCCGTAACAAGACAAACCGAACGAATAGTCTACGCACAACGCACGCAAACTACACAGAACCGTACCGTCCAACGTCCATGCGAAAAGTGGGCCTCGGAAAAGTGGGAAACGTATACACGCCATTGCCCAGCACGCTGCCGGGATCACATCCTTGCCACTTCCGGCCACCACGGTGTTCGGAAAACCGAAGTACTACCGAAGTAGTAGTAGTGGCCACTCGTGCCTAGTGTTCACCGAATGTCAACAAAGCGAATGAATGAAATGAATGCTTACAGATTCTAGTAAACGGGTTCACTACAGTGCGTAACAGCGTTAGCGTTTCATAGCGTTTAAAAAATCTCGAATAAAAATAATTAAACAATATGCTAGTATATACGTCATGCAATACTGGGACATACTACTACGTAGTGGAGTCGACGGACAACATGAAAACATTCAACAATATTTAAGATCCGTCGACAGCCACGACAGGCCACGTACAGCATTTGAACCTTACAAATAATAATCATTCAAAGACCATACACTTTGCCCATACACCGCATTTCCATACACGTGTTACCACTTAGCGATCGTGTTTAGAATGCTCCAGAGACTGCTGGGCACGTCAATACTACGGAAACAGGAATAACTGGATGCTGTCCATCCAGCCAGCAGTGCACATGGCCGTGTGCATCTGAAATTGGATTCAAAACGTACGATCCTGCCCCCGGGGCCACGTTGCAGGTTGCGCTTATCTTGTTACTATCTGGCGCAGGGAGGGGACCATATATCTCTCTGTCCCTGTCTCTCGATCTTTCTCCCTGACTCTCTGTCACTCCGCCCGGTTGCTTTTCTTCGCTTAATCCTTCCGCTCCGCTTTGACTCGATCCATCGACGAGGTATGATCAGTCGTGCCGGTGTCAGCTCTCCGTTCAGTTCTACTTTTACTTTCGTGTGCAACGGACCAGGAAGCAAAGAAGCAGCCCTTGCTCTGTTTCTGATTTTTTTTGTGTTAGATTTTTAGTGGTGTTTAGTGTTAGTTTTTTGTTCTGAAGCGTTCTCTCTCTTGACAAAAGCGATCATCAGCACCAGTATCATCATGTATCGTTTGAACCAGGATTTGGAGAAGGTAATAGCAGTAGTACGATAGTGGATGTAAAAAGTATGTTAACAAACGAGAGGCTTTATTGAATTGAAACCATATTAAGCGATCGTAGCCGTAAGCGTCGATCTAACATTAGAAGTCAATCTAGAATCCTTTTAAGATGGGAGTGTGACACAGAAATTGAGTATTGAAATGGGTTTTTCCTTGCGTAGAAGTTAGAGAAAGATTAAAGTGTGGCAGATCAATCATAAACTGAAGAAAAAAATTAACCAAAAACTATTAGCAGCAGCTTCCAAACGTCGCGTTGCAACAAACATTACTCGATCTCCATCCAGCTCGTTCCGTTTCCCAAATCCACCATCGTACTGGCCACACACAGACACGAGCATCCATGATGTCCTGTCACATCTACTCAAAATCTGTCTGGCCGACCTAATTGGTGCCAGTCACCCCACGAGTCAACCAGCCGTAGGTTATCAAAAAATTTAATTTAAAAATATCACTGTATTAAGACTACACCGTGAGGAGCGAGCCTTATCGATCAGTTCGAAGTAGAAGAGGATCAACGGTAAACAAAACTTCGATTTTCATTCTTGGGCATTGCATCGAGTTTGGGAGGACCAGCCAGCGGATTTCGGTCAGCTCACGGTGGAACGGCGCGTCATCGATCGAACGATCGGAACCCAATTAGTGTCAGACCTCGATCGAGACCCAATCACTCTCCCTCCTGCTCACTCATTCCACCGTGACTGTGTGATAACGAGGGGGGCAGGTCAGCGCTAGAGCAGCGAACGTCATTTGTCCGTTCTCTTATCACTAGGGAAACCGTTGGGCCACCGCTACTACCACGCGTAAGAGTGACGTTATCGCTTCACGCTTTTAGGACACCTAAACAATCTAACGCACAATCCTGCTGGTGTCTCGGTCCTCGGCATCGGCATCGTTGGTTCGTGTGTTCTCGCTTGTTCGCCGTATCGCTGGCTTCGCCCCGCTACCCATCCGACCTACTGCAGCTCATGGGGATTGATTTAAATACTTTCAGCTGTGCACCGTAGCCCTCCAGTAATCGCTTAGCGAACGTCTGAGACACTGGTACGAGCGTACGGTCCACGCCATAAAGATTTGCTGTTTTGAAAGTGTCCGTCAAAGGTGTCTTTTTGTGTGATCTTTCTAGTGATCGGTCGGAGAAGTACATATTTCGAAGAAGTTTTTACAGCACAATTCATTCCAACAACTCGTTGCCACCATGTACGAACGTCAGGAATCGCAAGGGGTACGTACTAGAGCATGGAATGGCCGTAGCGCTTGTTGTGATTGCAATGTTCCGGAAGCACATGCACGTACACGTTCAGCTGTTTTTCTCAACCAGTAGATTAGCCACTTCAAAGTCTAGATCCTGTTGTTGAACAAGGCATTTTGAGCAGAGTGCTGTTACTGTGTCTGATACAGAACGATTCTTGACATCATGTAAACGGTACAGCTGCCCCACTCTGGTAAACACCCGACTCGGAAGAGGAACTAGGAACCATCTTTCTAGTCGCTTCTCATTATCGCTTGCCTCGATTCTCTCGATTGATCTTTACCCTCGCGGCCACGAAGCGCACACGGACACTAAGAGCCTCTTTGTAGTGTCGCTTTCACAATTGGCACACAATTCGATTCCGCATGCCCCCACAATTGCACTCAAGCAATAATGATCGCCCTGCCCTGCAATATCGGTGATGAAGTACCAGCAAGTACCAGCAAGTACAATCACCTCGCGGTCCGCGTCAATGTCACACGGTAGGCCTGCGGCTGGGCTACTACGATTGATGGTAAACCGGTTTTTCCTCAACCACACACCGGGAGGGAGCTCCTTGTGTTGTTTAGGTGCGTTCATCAAGAGCCCATTGACGGGCGACGACGATCGACAACCCGTGATCACCGTTCGGATCGTCACCGTTGAAGTCTGTCGTCTTGGACACGCGGAGTTCGCAAACTCCGTTCGCGGGAAATAACGATGTTTTGGCAATTCTCGCGCGGTGTTTCATCAGCATCGTCATACGACCGCGCTACTACCACGTGAAGGACAAACGAGGCGAACGGGGCGGGGAGGAGAGAAAATACGCGGAAATACATCGCGGCATATGTACCACAATGTCGTGCAGCTTCGAGTCGAGTGGGAAATCCGAACTGTGCTTGACGAACGAGATCTAATTCCCGCACTGAACTACGCCGCCGTCGTGAGCGGCACATATAAAACCATTCTGCCAATGCCATTCGGTACTCAGTTCTGCCAGTGATCCTGTCGGTTCACGATCACCTTCAACACGCTTTTCGATAGCGCTTTTGTCTTTTGTCGATTATCTTCACCTAACCGATCGGTCTCTCTGTTCCTAGCCCACGCTCAAGGAAGGTGGCTCGTACATTATGGAAGGACATGAATCGGCCGAAGCGAAGAACGTGTGCATCATATTCTCACCGGAGCAGGAGGAAGCCGGCGCGCTGGCTAAGATGCTGAAGATCTTCGACGATCATCGGGTTAATCTGCTGCACATCGAGTCGCGCTCGTCGACCCGTGGTCCCGGTTATGAGTTCATGGTGGAGTGTGACGGTAAGGGCGGTACTCTGGGGACAGCCATCGAAGCCATCCGTGAGCGCAGCAACTACTTCAACATCATCTCACGGGACTACAAGGATAATGAAGGTAGGTGTTAGGGAAGAGGCACCTTATCGACCTAAGCGTGTAATGAATAACTGTATTTTATTATTGTTTTCAACAGCAACGGTTCCGTGGTTCCCGAGGCGTATCCGTGATCTTGATCGGTTTGCGAACCAGATCCTTTCGTACGGTGCCGAGCTCGATTCGGATCATCCCGGTTTTACCGATCCGACTTACCGGGAACGGCGCAAGTACTTTGCCGACATTGCGTTCAACTACAAGCACGGTCAACCGCTACCGCATGTCGATTATACGGAGGCTGAGATCAATACCTGGCGTACGGTGTTCAATAATCTGACTAAACTCTACCCAACGCATGCCTGTCGCGAACACAATCACGTGTTTCCGTTGCTGATCGAGAACTGTGGTTACCGTGAGGATAACATCCCGCAGCTGGAGGATGTCTCGAACTTCCTGAAGGATTGTACGGGCTTTACGTTGCGACCGGTTGCGGGGTTGCTGTCGTCCCGTGACTTCCTCGCCGGGCTTGCCTTCCGGGTGTTTCATTCGACGCAGTACATCCGTCATCCGAGCAAACCACTCTACACACCGGAACCGGACGTGTGCCATGAGCTGCTGGGCCATGCACCCCTCTTTGCGGATCCTTCCTTTGCGCAGTTCTCGCAGGAGATCGGTTTAGCATCGCTCGGTGCTCCGGATGAGTACGTCGAGAAGCTGGCCACGGTAAGACGCGCATGCCATTGTGCCATTCATACGGAACTGAGGTGAAACATTTAACATTTGCTTCTTTTTACAGTGCTTCTGGTTTACGGTCGAATATGGAATGTGTCGCCAAAATGGAGCCCTGAAGGCGTACGGTGCGGGGTTGCTGTCCTCGTTCGGGGAGCTGCAGTACTGTCTCACCGATAAGCCGGAGCTGCGCGAGTTCGATCCGGCCAAAACATCCGAACAAAAGTATCCGATCACCGAGTACCAACCGGTGTACTTCGTGTCCGACAGCTTCGAAGATGCAATCCAGAAGATGATCAACTACGCCAACACGATCCCGCGCCCGTTCGGTGTCCGGTACGATCCATACACGCAGAGCATCGAGATCCTCGACTCCGTGCCGCAGATCAGCAACCTGATGCGCAACATTCACAACGAGTTCGAGGTACTCCAGAACGCATTCAAGAAGCTCTAGGGGATGTGTATGTGTGTGCTGAGTGCGCGAAATAGGTGCTATAGATTTAGGTTTAACGAAACATTTAACTACTAGAGGTTATAGTTTTAAGAGGCTCTACAAGCTGCTCTGTTATTGTGTCGAGTTTTTTTTTATTCTTTGTTTGTTTAACAGCAGCGCCCAACAAGTGCAAAATAAAGCTCATTGCTCTCTCTATGTACGACAATTTAAAACCTTATCTCGCATAAATCAAGAACCTCCCGAAATGTTTTTGTGTATGCTAACGATGCCCGCAGGTTCAGATTGATAACTGTGCAGCACGCTATCAGTGTAAAAAGTAAGGCGCCAGTGTTTGACCAAAAACGAATAAACACAACAGATCACACAAAACACCCAAACAACGCGCTTTCGGGTGGCCCTGATCTTGAGCCCCTCACCAGTGCACGCCCAATTGCTAGTGCAATCAAGCGTATCTGCAGCGCTGCGAGGTCAGGCGAGGTGGTTGATTAAAGTGAAACTTTCTGTCCCCGTTTTACTTGTTCAACTCGGTGCATTCCACACCAGGATCGATCGACAATTCTTCTGCTCACGCTCAGCGATCGTGCCATCATGATGACCGTCCTTTTTTATTATTGTTGAGGGGAAAAGGGGTTTCGAAACTGAAATCAATTTACGTAGTCGCGGTAAATCATCGAAACGCCGAATCATGCAGGCAAAAAGTAACAACAAATGCGTAGTATGGGTTCGCAATGTTTTGATTAACCGCTTATCATCATCTATTCGGCGTTCTTCACAATCCAAAGTGGGTTTTTTTGCTATGGGTTTCTTTTTTTACTTTGTTTGTTAGTGGCGTGGTTTCGATCCCGTCTCTGGTAGGTTTTCAATTCGGAGTGCTTCAATTCCCAGCATTCGTAGCATAACTGTAGGCTGCAAACCGAAACCAGAGTTTCGATGCCTACTACGATTACGGATGGACTATGAGCAATGCGATCGAAAACACTTTTGTTTGGGGGTTGTAGAAATAAAGGTAAAACCATTCACCAACTTTAATGCCATTCCAGCTACTAGAAAAAAAACTTCTAATTTCACATTAACATGGAGTTGAACGCAAGCTGAACACACAATACGACAGATTTTTGGGATCGTGATGGGAAAATGATCGTAATAGAGTCCACACAACCCACCGTTGATTTAATTTTTTTCAGTTCCTAAGATATGATTTTCGATAGAATTTATGCGGCAGTTGGTGACGATGTGAGTGATCGTGGCGATGGTTGGTGCTCGTGAGAGCGCATTGATCGTTTGCATGTGCTGGCAAAAGAATGTTGCGATCTAACGTTAACGGCGTTGGGTTCTAACGGCCGCTCAGGGAGTGGTCGACCGGGTAGAGCCGGCTTTTTGCCAGTTGTGCTTCGTCAGCAATTTTGAATTCAGCCGCCACAGGCCTTTGGTGTGGTTGTGAAGCGCGTGCTAACAGACACTTTCCTGGTCAGGCCAACCATCCTCATACCTCATTCAACCAGTCGCTTCGCATCAGATGTTCGTCGCCAATTCCTCGTTCACCGTAACTCCCGTAATTTCTGTACCACCTGGTAACGTCCTTGGCAACAGACATCGTTCTTACCTACGTCCTTACAAGCAATAACGTATACCTGCGGCCCAATGCATAGAGATTCTATGTATCCTTCCTGTACCCTCTATTCTCTACCTCTACCTTCTCCAACATCCGTAAATTTTATGAGAACTATTCTACAGTAAATAAACTTCATTTCACGTTTTACAGTTCGCGAACACAGTCATCTTCGTCAAGTAAACTCGTTCTTAGCTGTGCTGTGTACAATCAATCACCAAAACGGTGTTGCAGTGTAGTTGGTACGAGACGCTTAAAAAAGTTGCAAAAAATAGATCCAACAAATTCCCAAAGTAAATCCGCTATCCGAGTTATACATTCCGAAGGTTTTAAGCCGTTTCCTCAGGAGCGTTTCGATAGGGTACGGGTTTGCCGGTAAATAGAAGTGGAGGGTAATCCATGACCCCGACCCCATAGTCACAGAACATCTTATAACCAACAGGAACACAGCGCAAAGACGTCGATCGCACGAGTATGGAGTTCCTGATAGCTGTAGTGTTGCATGCGAAGGTGGACTGGATGGTCCCGTTAGTCCGAACAATTACAGCCATATTCAACTTGTTTTTCTGGACAGTTATAGTCATTTGTGACTGGGTGGCCCGAACATCTAGAGCCGTGCGGGGCTGGTTGGACGAGCGCAGGTTCCGCCGGCTGTCACGTGGACCTTGCATCAGGGGTGATCCGATACGGGCATGGGAGGTTGCCCGGCTCAGCCCTGAGGAGTACGAGGATCTCTGGAACGCAGGTTTGGGGGAAGCCCTACGGAGATGGGAGTTCCCCGACGAGGAGGAAGAAGACGAGGAGTGAGGAGGAAGAATAAAAATGAAGTTATTCACAAAACGTAACATTATACCGTTATTAAATTTAAGTGCTATGCGGAAAGAAATGGAATAATTTGCTCTTCTGTCGTCGAACGAGCGAAAGGTAAGGCCCGCCGAGGTTGCTGTTGTGCATGGTTAGAAATAACTCCAATCGTGGGTCCTGCCGATCAAGATGAGCTAATTTTTTTAAGTACAACAGAAACCATGCCGTTTAAATATTTAACTTGTGTTTAGCTTGTCTGCTCACGATCAGTTGATGAAACCTGCTACGGCAAAAAAGCTATTCTACTATAACGTGACTTGATAACGTGAAGATGCAGCGATTGCATCAAAAATGAAAAAGAAGCAGAAAGATGACAACAGAAATCTAGTAAAAGCTGAATGTTATTGCCACAATTGTCTGTATTCATATTACATTTGTGTAAAGAAAGGATAATTATTAACAGGGTGCACATCAAATACCGCCGTCAGATTAAAAAAAACACGTGAGAAGAAGCAAAAATCAAGATTAAACCAACTCCAGTTCAATCAGGTAGATTTTTTGCCTCTCGTTTTACCGGAACTATGCTTTGTACATTCGGCTACGATGAAGCAAAACTGTAAAAAAGAGCTGCCATAT